>NC_060143.1:313843491-314165991 GCF_021461385.2 Schistocerca piceifrons | reverse complement strand
ATCTTGGTGCTTTGCCACATTACACCTCTGGCCATGAGCTTTTATTATGCGCAATATGAATCGAATCTGAATTTCACAATTGGCGGCCTCCCCTTGTAAGTCAAACTCCTCATACCCATTACGTGTATGTGTTCGTATTGAGTTGACTGTCAATCTTTGTACCAAGAAGAGTTCATCTCAGTGCGAGATGAAAGGTGGTTAAGGCAGTGGCTTCGTTTTTGGACGGACGTAGATTAAAATCATCCTCCGATCATCCTACTAAGGTTTTCTGCAGTTTTCTTAAATGGACTCAGGCGAACAAGGCGGTTTCTTTAAACAGGAAAAGTTCGGTTTCCGTTTCTAACTTCGTCCCGCCTTTGCACGTGCTCCGTGTGTCGTCGGCTGGACTTAACCCCAGATCTTCCTCCCCTGGTTATCTACAAATCTTCATCGTATCGCAGAAATTTTCCACGGACGCCACCTATTCAGTAGCAGCCTATGAAAAATCTCTCTGAACTAACAGTGTCTACTTACCGATTTCTATATCTTGTAAATGGTAACAGTCCCATAAAAGTGTACACCTGACACTTCTGGTGGTGATTTCGCACAGAGGTCGAGTTATTCGTTTTTGAACTCCACAGAAAAGTGTGTTCTCCAGCACCGATACTATACACAAGAATCTACGTTGTTGGCGGACGAAAATATATTTCACAGCTTCTTAGACATCGCATCTGAGGCCACCAACTTCTTTTTTCTTCTGCATCAATCTTCTGAAAAGACACAGCTGCAAATTGAGTGGTGAAGGGTTACCGTGGGACAAATCGGCGGGAATCGAATATAGTTGACAACTTTTGTACTTTCCGTTTGGAAAACTATTAATTATTGTTGTTTTCATATGAATGATTGACATTGCAATATTGATTACCCTCAAAAGTGTCATATTGTGGTTACGCTTGTTTTACACTTAACGTCGGTTATCTTCATTGCTACTTGGATAAGACGTTCCTAACGGTATTTTTCTTTCGCGTGTAGCACAAACCAGCTAAAATAGTGAACAGGGACGGCAACTTCGTGTTGCATAATGAATCGTAATTACCAACGACGCGACGCTTAACGCAGGAAATTCACTGTTAATGGGCGGTCACATCCTGATTTACCAGGGCACCTCAGATAGCCGTACCCTGACAGTTTGGACGTTTTTGTGCCATTAAAACATTCTTAGTTTAATGGAACAAAATTTTCAATTTCTGATAACAGAAAAGTGATGATTTGTTCGTCCCTCTTTGTATTCGCCATTTAATCTAAAAAGAGCGTTTTAAATTTGTTTCTTCGTATTCTCCAGCAGAAATTTTTCGGTGTTTGTTACATTTTTATCAGTGTATATGCAGGGGATATTAATCTCATTCCAGTGCAATGTTCTTCACCCTGATTATACCTTCATGAAGACTTGCAATATTCAACGGAGCTAGGCACCTCAGTTGTTTGGGAACGGGTGTCTCATTTCAGAATTGCAGTATTGAAGCCCCACCGCTCATACTAATTGAAGTATTCCGTCTTTTTTCCGAAACCGCTTGAAAAATGACGGCATACTTCCTTTGAAGGGGGGGGAAAATACTGCCGATTCCGCTACACATTCCTCTCCAGTTAGAACTTGAATTCTGTTGCCTTAATGACATCATCGTCTTCCTGAATGTTGCTACACGTTTCCATAACTCATGCAAAATGTAAAAAATAAGTGAAGGTAATGGAGGGAAGGCGAATTAAGACGGTTAATGCTTTGTGAATAACTTCAGGTAACGACACGCTGAAAGCAGACGTCGACGTTTGTCATTTCGGCAGCTAAGTCACTATTGCCGACAGGAGTAGGTAGAATATAAGGTGTAGGCTGGCAATAAAAAAGGAAGCTTAATTGGAAAAGTGTCTAAACATAGAATATAAATGTATATGCCAGGAATCATTTTGTTTGAGCATAGCCTTGTACGGAAAAGAAACGTGGATACTACTCGAATTAAAGGAAAGAGATGATATTTTGAGACGTTTCGCCAGTTAAGAGTACTGAAGATTATATGGGTACATCGGGTAAGTAATGAAGATCCGATGTTTCGCTCGTCAGTCGGAAAACTACACTGCCGGAAGGCGACAATAAACCCTTTTACAGGTTTCAAGTAATACAAGAGTTATTGTTGCAACAGTGCAAATGGAGTACATGGAATGGTTACATTTACAGACCAATTGCACAAGCGGTTCGGAGATACCAGATATCGACTCACGCTGAAACACCTGCATTAGTAAGTGCTGTAATACGTGGTGTAACCTCCACAGGCGGCAATGCAGGCGCCGACTTTGGCATCCAATCCATCATACAGATGACGAATACTGTCTTGGGATAAGTTGTCACACCTGCTCGACCTGTTCATGTAGTTGTGGAAGAGTTGTTGATTGACAAGACGCACGTTTCACTTCTAGTCCCGTCATATTCCACACATGCCAATTGGGGACAAATCGGGAGATCCTACTGGTCAGCGAAGTTGCTGCACTTCTTGCAGAGTACATAGTTCCACGGGCGGTGTATGAGCGAGCATTATCCTTTTGGAACATCGCACTACCTCCCTGTTGCAAGAACGGCAAAAGAACGGGTCCAACAACATTCTTCACGTACTGAGCGCTGCTTAGCGTCCCTTCCAGAAACACCAAAGGTGAACGCGAGTTGTAGCTTATCGCACCGCAGATAGTAAGATCTCGGCTGGGACCAGTGTGTCTTGGGTGAATGAACTTCACCACACAGCGCTCACCAGGTCTACGTCATACGCGCATTAGACTATCTCTTGAGCGCAGGAAGAAACCGCTTTCATCGCTGAAGACCACAGCGCGCTATTCCATCCTCTGATGGCAGCAGTCGAGCCGCGCACGTCGATGCTATGGCCTGAGTGGAACACAGGCTACAGGTTGGCGTGCCCGCAGTCCCACTGCTAATAACCGCCTCGAAACAGTTTGTGTTGACACATCTGGGCTCACAAGCCCTCTTATCTGTTGTGGGATAGCCGTATGATTTGCCACTGCGCGACGATCCTAGCGGGTGTCTGTGCTGCGTGGATGTCCTGAACCTTGTCTACTGGAGTTGAGGATGTTCACGTGACCACTAATACCAGCGTCGTTGCACAGCTGACGTAGCATGTCCAACTTGCGTAGCAATTCTCCGAAAGGACAATTCCGTCACTCGGAAGGCCACAATTAGACCTCTTCCATACTCGCTAAGTTGGCTGTCGGAAGCACGAGTGCGTCTCCGTGGCATGATTGTCTGCTTCTTTCACACATTTGCACCACGCTTAGCCCCCTGGCTGTGAGCATTCCCTATTAAATGGTAGACACAGCTGGCGAGCTGATAGTTACTGCAGTACGCTATCCGTTGGCGGATGACATTGAAACCATTATCTGTACATCCACTACTCGCCAGGTGGCATATGCCGTCATGGGATCAAAATCGATGTAAGTCTTTCTAAATTAGAATTAATTTTAATACCTTCAGCTGGTGACGGGCGTTGATATATATCAACAGGGACAGATGAAAATGTATGCACCGACCGGGACTCGAACGCGGGATCTCCTGCTTACATGGCTCACGCTCTATCCATCTGAGCCACCGAGGGCACAAAGGATAGGGACTATCTCGCGCACGCCCACTTTAACACACTCATTACTCGTGGAAGACATTCTTCCTAATTCCCGTAAGAGTTGGGAGAATTGTGTGTGCATCCGCACAGAAGGTCATTGCCGATATTGCCAGAATTATACACCGAAAGAACAGACACCATATCCATGTAAGTATATAGTTCTGGCAATACCGGCCATGACCTTCTTCTGTGCGGATGCACACATTCGCCGAACTCTTACGGGACTTAGTAAGAATGTCTTCCACGAGTAATGAGTATGTTAAGGTGGACACTGTGAATGTAGTGTGTGGACATACAAGGTGAGAATGTGGGTCTCGCAGGAGGCGTGCGCGAGGCAGTCCCTGCAGTCGCACTGTCCTGTGTGTCCTCGGTGCCTTAGATCGATAGAGCATCTGCCATGTAAGCAGGAGATCCCGGGTTCGAGTCCAGGTCGGGGCACACATTTTCACCTGTCCCCGTTGATATATATCAACGCTCGTCAGCATATCCATAAAAGATATAAGTCTTTCCAGGTGTACTATTTTTTTCCCCGGCCTTGTGTTTTGATGTAGCTCTCCATGCTGTGTGCAGACGTTTTCATTATTTGGTTTTTCCTTAACTCTATTCAGTACCACCACATCAGTCAATGGATGTCCCCTCTAATCTTCAGCATTTTTTTTTTGTTTCATTTTTGTAGCATTGCGTTTCAAAATCTCTTTTTCTTGCCCGAAAGGCTAGCGTCGATGTTTCACTTCCGCGCAGGGCTACATTCAGACAACTTCCAGAAATGACTACCCAACATTTAAATTTATATTCTTTATTGACAAATGTTCTTTTATCAAGAGGAACTCACTCTTAACTGCGGATGAAAGACCTTTTTGGGACGACATGATTGAAATAAGGGATAGATGAACTGCAGACTTAATTAGCTATAGTTAATTGTTGGTAAAGGAGTGAAATATGGGGAGTGAATTTTGTAGAGGAAGACGGAGGCATGAATACAGCAAGCAGGTTAAACTGGACATACGTTGCAGTGGTGATGCAGAGACAGATACCGGCTCAGGTTAGAGTAACATGGTGAGAGTAATTGAACCAGTCGTCCGGCTGAAGACAATGGTATCTGAAATTAGTATAAAATATCGGACACGTTGTGATTCTGCTCCGTGATGAGCATCATCATTCCAAAACGGACGGCCATTCTGCTATTCTACTAACTCCTAAATCCCCTTTACCACTCTCCCCCACGCCCCTCCCCACCGCACCCTCATTTGTGTCACAGATGGCTAGGATTTTAATAATAACTATATATGTGTTTTATTGTAAACGTAGTACCGTGCTTTTGGGGAGTGTGGTGGAGGAGGGTCATGACCCCAGCCCCTCCCACCGTGGATCCGCGCGTTCGTTAATGTAGCCCGAGTGATCCCCGCTGGCCCGACAACATGGGCTGTTCCGGCCAAGCTGCAGACACTGTCTCGGTCCACCTCGAACCCAAGGCTGCGGGCTCACGTTCGCCCACGCGACGTCCTTGACGGCTCATTGATTTTCCGGTAGCCGCCGCCCACTGACTCACGTCTTTATTGCGCCCAGTCCTGTCTGGGCTATTTCCCTAAGTTACACGCAGTCGACTAATCGTTTCATCGTATCACGCCGTGCTTAGCGGAAACCTCGTGACTGTGCAACGCTACAGTAACGCCTGAGGACTGACTCTCGTATCGTGCTGCCGTTATTCGTAAGTGCATTTGCAGAAATGAAGACATGATTTTGGAGATAGTTATAGAGCTTGCAAAGTCTAATATTCTGAGTTTTACCGTATCATCTCAATTGAAATCGTGTTTTATTGCACCTCTGCGGGTGTTTTTGACTGTAAATACGAGAGGGAAGTGACATTGGGTCACAAGGTACCCTCCGCCACAGATTAAGGTGGCTTGCGGAGTATAGATGTACTAGTGAAGCGTATATTACTCTACAACAACCATTATTGGAAGTAATATGTTCGCTCTTGCGACTTCGAAGTAGGCAGCATTTGCGCTAATACTTCTCCCGTTCCAATAATAAACTGTGTCAGTAAATTATCTTTAAAACTTCGGATGTTAATAGCTTTAGAACTTACAACACAGCAGACTGTAAGAAGTCAACTCGTAAAGGTTTGTTTCCTCATTTATACACTTGTATGCGTACACCAGTAGTGCCACGTACAACGTCCATTTACTATTAGTTTCTCTCCATGTACTCTCCAATAACTCAACAGAGACAAGATCAAATGCGTTTCAAATAAGTGTCCCAAATTGCTATAAGTTCGTAACGGTGGCTCTGGACACCTGATCCTTTACAAAATGCTATAGAAAGAAGTTCCGTGCTGTAAGGTAAAGTGATCGTGGCAGCTTACGGAATTGCACCATCTTTAGTACATATGTACGGAAATCTTTCAACCAGATACTGACCGACATAAGGGACTAGGGAGGTGGTGGTGGTGGTGGTGGTGGTGGTGGTGGTCCACATGTTGGTTTATGATGTCAAGATGTAGGTGTTCCAATTGGGGCACAGTAAACTCGTGTTACGTGCTCAGTTAGACATCACTGTTAACGGTGGACTCGTTGAAACAGATGGACCAATGGCACATTTCCGCGTAAGTCCGCTCCATGTATTGACCTTGGGACTCTTTCCATTTCACGTGTAACGTGAGGGCATTCCGAACCACATGTACGAACGTTACACCTGGCTTTCCCAAATACATGAAAAGTTGACAGATATGTTCTAAAATCTAATTGTTGCTTTTGTCTTGGCTAGCGTCTTCACTGCGAACTGACCGCGCTGAGGTTTGGCCGTCGACTTCATCCCTGAAGCAACTGCATCTTACAGGCATAAAGGCATAACCCCTTGTACATAACTTGCACTGTTGATGATGGCATTTCAAAGACTGTGCCTTTCATTCGCAATGATTTTATCGGACTCGTTCCATGTTGGAATGTGCAATAGATAAATAGCCGGTCCCCTGTTCATGGAGAACACTCCGTCTCCACAATCGACGTATGGCAGACCTGAATAGTTCGACGAAACTTTTGGTCCCTCCTGTACTGAGTCCGTAAGTTTCTTTGAACTTGGCCATCGCTCTTTGTCGCCATGAACCAGGCTACACAATCAGCTTTCTGCTTTGGCGTCTTCATTTCTGGTCAGATCTGCGGCCCATGCACAAAAAAAAGCCATTACGAGTTAGGTTGTCATTTGAGTAAAATCAGTTGTCGTCTAGTGTAGCTTTGAAGTCATTAACGTGTAACGTGTCCTCCCCCTCCCACCCCCCATTTCCACCTTTGCTGTAAATCGTATTATCAAACACTACCGCCCTTGCTGTGCAGTGGTAAAGGTACGTCTAGCGATTTGCAGTCTTCCAGCCAGACGACGCGGTGTTGGAACACATTGGGTGCCCGCATTCCAGCGAACAGTGATCCCCGGCCGTTTACGGCCTTGCGTAGCTCTTAGCCTGGGCTAACAGTGGTTGTTAAGCGTTTATGGACATCGTCTTCGTTGTATACCTTCTGTGCACAAAACGGAGCGCTATTTATAGGGTGGTCCGAGAGGGGGACGTAAGTACCTGGCGGTCGGAGCGGTGCCGGGTCGTGGTGTGTTGCGCTTCGCGGGTAAACGGAAGCAACGCTGAATTCCATCTTTTATGGGCCGCATTCTTCTCCTTCTCTTCGGAGATAGGACACATAAGGATGAGAGACAAAGACGAACTGGGCATACTGCACCCTAAGTAGTTCCTAATACGCTGCTTCTTCTTTCAGAAAAGAAAGGAATGTTAGAGTTAACGGCATGTCGACGACGATGTCATCGGAGCCAGGTTACAACCTCAGACTGGGAAAGGGAGTCTCCGGGCTCTTTTCAAGGATCATTCCGGCAATTTCCGTAAGGAATTTAGGGAAACTATGAAAAACTAAGTCTGGATGGTCGAATGGAGAACTGAATCGCAATGTTCCCAAATAACAAAGTGCCTTAACCACTGCGCCACTTTGGTCGGTTTGGCTCTTTGCATACACCTATCTTCTTGGGATTTTTCCAAAATTCAAGGGAGTCGTTGCCGTGCAATTTCTGTTCCACTTTCTCAAATGGCGATTGTCTCATGTCTAATTGCACCAACTAGTATTGAGAAGAGCTCTTGCCATCATTGTTGCAAATGTACTTCTATGAGATCTTGGTTCTCCATCAATCTTAATAGCAATTGTCTTTCCATTTAATTTATTTAATACATCGTATACTACAAATGTAAATCATTGGGTAGCATCCCAATAACCATGAAATTGGTACGTTGAACAAGTAATATTTTCGAAGATAACAATTGAATCGCAAAACGATCATTTTTTCCTCTTATCATTTCTGAAATGTCTTGAATTATCTCCAAATACTGTTAGCTATTGACTGTAAAATTGCACATTGGTTTCGTCAAAGGTTCCCGTTCATGCAGATCGAGAAAAAGTTTAGCATACAGTTTCATTGTTTTGTGTCACCGATTGCGAGTTACAATGTTTAAGTTCAGTGTTTCTTAAGTTGTTAGATGCAGTAACACGGTTTTTGTTCTTGGAATGAGGAACAAGTATATCCATCTTGATTTCTGACAGAAATACCAGATAAGATTTTGTTTTCGGTAATGTTACCGCCGCGGAATACGTACTTAATAGCTTTCTCTTGTATGAAGCATAGCAGACACCTGGGTCATTATCACCAGGGATTTTTTAAATTGTTACTAACGGCACTGCGCTGGCGCTAGCAAAGTTCCATTCGCCCTAATTGTGAAGCGCCGGGCGTTATACCACCTTCGTCTTAAAGAAACATGACATGTCATTCCTTCAGTGTAAGAGGCAATATATTTAGATATTGTTTCACTTTTCACCACAAAATGATATATTGCGCGATTATGGCACGGGAGAGATACGGTGTTCTAGGGATAAAAGCAGGAGAAGCTCTGTCCATTAATTATAAGATATTAGTTCGGATTGCAGTATAATGAAAAACGTGCTATGAGTAAGTCTGTTGTACACAGGTTGCAGGAAGAGAGGACATCATACCAACAATTGTACCGTACCTCGTAAAAATGCAGCCACGCAGTGTTAATTACTTATGAGGTGTCTCCATTATTGCTGTCTGGAATACATGTATAGATGTGGTACACGCGTTTTAATATTTGTTCTTAAACCACTTCATTTAAAGACAAGCATTAATTTTATACCACTAAAACATTATTTTTAATAATGTGATTTTTCTTTTCCGAGCAACGCAGAAACTCTTACTTCTACAGAAAAAATAGATAGGACATTTAGCATAGGCTATTTAATGTAGTTTAATTTTGTACTGGGAAATATTTTCTCTAGAGACAGCGATATTAGATTTCATTAAACTCAAAATCCTGACCTTGAGACGGTCCCCGCCCTCTCGTTCACACCCCAACTGTGGGGATTTTTTAATGTCTTCTTCATAATGCTTAAACCTACCATTGTACAAAAACTTGCGAATGCAGTTTTTTCCCTAATTGGACTGTTAGTTCTGAAGCGTGTCTGGATGGTTCGTCAGTAACACTGAACTACAATAAGTGGGTGTATTGCGCTTAAATAGCCATCTATTATTGATTACGCTGACGGCGATAACAACAACCGTAAAAACCCAATAGTAACTGTCCGGTGCGACATACAGTGACACGTAATCATAGGAGAACTTCAGGCTGAAGGTTCATACGAAGAGTATTAAGGTAATGTGATTGATAAACGAAGGAAGTCGCTTACAAAACACCCGTTCGACTGAGTCTTTAGTATTTTATCGTCAGTTTTCGACCATGGCCAGACTGTTGCAGAAGAATCTGGCAACATACTTCCGCATTACGTATCGCTAAATGGTCACATCAAGAAAATCAGAGAAATTACAGTCATACACCTCGTGTAATGAGCACGACGAGAAAATTCGAGAATTTAGTCAGCACAGAAGCTTACCAGTAATCTTTCTCCCCAAGCGCCATTCGCGAGTCGAACAGGTTAGTCGGGATCACTTAGTGATACCAGAAGTACCTCTCGCCACACACCATTACGTGGCTCGCGTATTATGCTGTAGATACGGAGGTTCATCGGCAGTTCTTTCGTGTCACGAACATTCGTGGCACTCCGCCACAGCCATATTATAGTTTGCGAAGTATAGGTGTATGTATGTGAGAGCATTTCCATCGATAGGCAAGAAGCCGCTGGGTGAGAGAATCATTCTTGCTAAGTATTGTTCAGGAAACAATACCGGGTGTACATAAAGTTCGTGAAGACTTTCAATTATTTATTGCACAAGAACCAGACAGTGTACAGATATCATACACACGTCATTTTGAAGAGAAACCCTGAACATTTTTTTCATACCGCCACAGCGTAGTTTGGTAATTTGCCGATAGTCAGCGCTGGTCGCAAACATTGCGAGTTCAGGTGCGGAGCGAGCTTTCTGTGTGTTGGAGTTCGACAAAAACTACTGTGCTACAGCTGTTCAGGGGATGTTTAGAACCATGTATGGTAAGAAGCCACCAACAAGGAAGGCAATTTACCACTGGCACAATAAATTCGTTACGACGCGTTGCTTGTGCCCGGCAAAGAGAAGCGGGCGTTCCGGTATGAGTGAAGTGAATGTGGAGCGCGTACGAGAAACATTAGATTACCGTCTTGACGTCTGCCGGGTCAATCATGGTTCGCATATCGAATGTTCGTAAAAAAAACAAAAGTGAGAAGTTTCTCTTCAAAATTCAATGTGTGTGACACCTGTACAATGTTTAGTTCTTATGCAATAAATAATTGAAAGTGTTCCCGAACTTTGTGTATTCCCTGTATATATGCTCGAAGGCGTAAATTAGAGTGGGGAAAGGTACTTGCTTTTAGTCAACCCGAATAGTTGGAGACTGGCATACTCGGTGTAAAAGGGCCGAATATGTAAGTTCGGTGCTAGTGACGGCAGTCAAAGCAGAACTCGGCAAAGAGAACCGCAGGTCCGTTACATACCACTAAGCATTGGCGGCCTCGTGGGTATTTCTGTGGCCCCTGCGGCCTTGGCGGAGTCATTTGCGGTTTGTTTTCTGGCAACAATCAGTTGTGGAAAAACGAGCGAAGTGTCGCTTTCGTACATACTGCTTGTAACGGAGTGATACACATTTCCCCTCTCACACACTGCCATTCACTGTCAAAAAGCGAATTTCTTAAAAATGTCAGTGTACTAACTTACGTTCCCAGCTTATCAACCGATCGTATAATTGGCTCTCAACAACAACAGCAGCAGCTCCAGATTCGTCATCACTACCATATCCACCACACCATCACCACTACCACTATTCTTACTTCATCTAGAGCATTTCTTCTATGCATGTAGACGTCTTCGGTTTTGAACTTGATATTGTTTTACTCGTCAATAACTTTTTTCATCTTTTGCTCAATTTAGCCCTTTGATTTCTTTCTTCAATGTCGACTGAGCAAACAGCCTACTAAATTTCATAAATAATTGTCAAGATTCTTTTAATGTCCCTCTTCAATCTTCCTCACTGTTCTAACAGTGATTCTCAACCTGATTCATGTCGCCCACTGGTGGTAGTTTCAACTTTCATGCTGGGCGACAGGCGTTATATGGATTTTAAAAACAGATTCATTAGGCTTCCATAAAATTTTGAGGAAGTATTTGCTACGTGATTATTATTATTATTATTATTATTATTTTAACTTTATTATTCTTCAACTCTGTTATTTATTCTTCAACTCTGTTCTTTATCCTTCAACCCTATTCTTTATCCTTCAACCCTATTCTTTATCCTTCAACCCTATTCGTTATCCTTCAACCCTATTCGTTATCCTTCAACCCTATTCGTTATCCTTCAACCCTATTCGTTATCCTTCAACCCTATTCGTTATCCTTCAACCCTATTCGTTATCCTTCAACCCTATTCGTTATCCTTCAACCCTATTCGTTATCCTTCAACCCTATTCGTTATCCTTCAACCCTATTCGTTATCCTTCAACCCTATTCGTTATCCTTCAACCCTATTCGTTATCCTTCAACCCTATTCGTTATCCTTCAACCCTATTCGTTATCCTTCAACCCTATTCGTTATCCTTCAACCCTATTCGTTATCCTTCAACCCTATTCGTTATCCTTCAACCCTATTCGTTATCCTTCAACCCTATTCGTTATCCTTCAACCCTATTCGTTATTCTTTAACCCTATTATTACTTTTTAACTCTGCTGTACAAATTTTGTAAAGTTACTTCTGTGCCTCACAAATCACCATTGCTGAGAACTGGTGGGCGATCACAAAATTTTACTACTAATAGAGATGAGAGAGACGGCTATAGGTAAGAAACGTTGACTACCCAGTTTAACCGCTTCTTCGATCTACCATCTCGCTTTGTGGAGAACACGTCTGATTTGCCCCAAGAGGTCGCCTTATTTACGTCTACCTATAATTCAGAAAATATGTATCACCAACTCGCATATTTAAGGTGAAGTCGTCAAAGCAGTAAGAAATCGAAATATTTACACCTAGATGTGAGTCAGTGGGGTTTAATGGGAATTAAGGTTGTTCTAGACTCCTCTGCAAGTGAATCGCGGAGTGCGTTTCTCGCGCTTGGCGTTCGCGGGAGAGCTGCGTTACGCCACTGAGAGATAAAACAGCATGATTTAGTACTATAAGCTCCTCATGGCAAACGCATGCGAGAAGGCTTTGTTTGCAGATTAAAAGAGGCTGTTGTAAATGCAAAGAGGAGAACTGGCCTGATTCCTCTACGTTCTGGGTGTAACTCGTGACCGCTAACAGTGCGCTGAAATACCCATTTTTTTTCTGGTACCCTACTGCACACACATGCGAACCATGGATGAAGGGCAGCAGACAGATATCACATTCCGAGATTTACGGAAAGTGTTTGTCACGATACCACTTCGCAGATTGTCAACGAAGGTCCGGTCACGGAATAGGTTCTCAGGTAAGAGTGTGGCTCGAATACTTCTATAGTAGCAGATTTCAGTACGCTGTCCTCGACGGCGAGTTTTCATCAGAGACAAGGATATCGTCAGGGGTCCTCTGGGTAATACGATACAGCCGTACTGATTATCTATGTAGATAACTGATCTGTCGGACAGCGTGAGCAACAGTCTGGGACTGTTCACTGATAAAGATGTGGTGTACTGGAAAGTGTCGTTGTTGAATGACTGTAGGAGGAGTGGGCTGTCATTCAATCTGTACACTCAGCGAGCAGTAAAGGAAACCACAGAAAAATTTGCAGAAGGAATGAAATTTCAGGAAGAAGAAACAAGAAGTTGGCAGTTCGTCGATGACATCGGAATTCTGTCAGTCTGCAAAAGGCTTGGAAGAGCGATTGAACGGAATGGACAGCGTCTTGAAAGGAGGATATAAGACGAACGTCAACAAAAGCAAAAAAAGGATAGTGGAATTTACGCGAATTAAATCAGATGTTGATGGGGAATTACATTAGGGAACGAGACACTTCAAGTATTTGAGTTTTGCTATTTGGGCAGCAAAGCGACTGATGATGGTGGAAGTAGAGAGGCTATAAAATGTAGACTGGCAATAACAAAAAAGCCTCTTTGAAGAACAGAAATTTTCCAACATCGAGTATAGATTCGTTAGAAAGTCTTTTCTGAAGATATTTGTCTGGAGAGTAGCCATGTATGGAAGTGAAGTGTGGGCGATAAACAGTTTGGACAAGAAAATGCTGAAGATTAGAGGGGTAGTTGGCGTAACTAATGAAGTGCTACTGAATAGAATTGGGGAGGAAATGTGTGTCACATCTTGACTAAAATAAGGGATCGGTTAATAGGACACATTCTGAGACCTCAAGTGATCACAAATTTCGTATTGGAGCGAAGTGACAGAGGTAAAAATTGTAGAGAGAGAGAGACCAAGAGATGAGTCCAATAAGCAGATTCAGAAATATGTATGTTTCATTAGTTATTCGTAGATGAAGAGGCTTACACAGGATAGAGTAATGTGGAAAGCTGCGTTAAATCAGTCTCCGGGGTGAAGACTACATCTCCTGCTACATTTGTTGCCGATAGGTTCGATCAGGACGCGAGTATTATGGAAATACTCCGTGAACTGAAATTGCAAGTCCTTGGATGGAAGAAGACGTAGTTTTCACTAAACGCTTTTGAGAAAATTTAGATAACCGGGATTTGCGACAAACAGAACGATTGACCTCCCAAAATGGTATTCCTTGCGTAAGGGCCATGAAAACAAAACAAATCAGGGCTCTGACGGAAGTATATAGATCGTAGTTTTCCCCTAGCTCTATTTGCGAGTGGAACAGGACAGGGAGTGGTACAAAGTACCCTCTCTAGTGTACCTTACAACAGCAAGTTATAATTGAAGTGCAGCCACTCACGAGGTCCAGTGTGGATTGGAATTATCGTATGGCAGCGAAACTTGGTAGATATGCTAATGCATTAATGCGGAATCGGTTTATGCCGGGGGGGGGGGGGGGGGCGGGAAACTGTTCCAATTTTGGCCACCAGGTGCAAATCTGTGGTGCAGCATCTCGTCCATGTTTCCAGTGCTCATATTTGAGAAGTTGTGTAAGTGGCGGTTAATAATAAAATCAACATTATGGCTTTCTCACTTGTTTTACTTTTCCTGGTTATATCCCGTTCCTAATCCATTTCATATGGGAACGTTTCTGTACTTCTTTCTTGCATTCACAAAGCCAGGTTTACGCGTGGTTGCGAAAATTGGGACATTTTTTTTTTTTTCCCCAGCGTAAATCGGTTCCACATTAACGCAGTAGAATATCTACAAAGTTTCGCTATCATACGATAATTACAGTCCACACTGGACATCTGGGAGAAGCTACACTTTAATTATAACCATCTGGTAGACGGCTTGCGGAATATGTATATAGATGTACACTGACGTTGCAAACATAGAAATTCAATGAAACATCGAAACGTTCCGACAACGGCTACCCACGAAGCAACGTGGTCATAGCGTACGCAGACGTGCACGCTGAAGACGGTTAAGGAAGCTCTGGCTTTCGAGCGGTCCACAAAAGGCGCGCTTTGTCTGGATGTACCCGCGCACGCTGTGGTGGTTCATTCACACGCTCCAGCCCTGCTGATGCTCCGCCGTGGGGTGGGGCCCGCAGGTTCCCACGGCGCACTGGGCGCCCATTGTGGCCCGCCCTGCAACCCCTTTGAGGGTCAGCATTCACCTGCCAAAGCCTGCACTGCCCGGCTACCGGCTACCTTCTCTCTTTGTCTGCCCCTCGAGCTGCACTACCTCTAAACAGGCTGAGCGGCGCGACGAGTGCACTGCACTGGCAGTGTTTCGCTCTCAGAAACCATTTCAAGAGGTGGAAGCTACTGTCTGAGTACCCAAATACTCTCTCAACACACATAAGACAGCGCACCACGAAGGAATACATATACAGGGTAGTCCATTGATAGTGACCGGACCAAATATCTCACGAAAGAAGCATCAAACGAAAAACTACAAAGAACGAAACTCATCTAGCTTGAAGGGGAAAGCAAATGGCGCTATGGTTGGCCCGCGAGATGGCGCTGCCATAGGTCAGGCGGATATTAGCTGCGTTTTTTTTAAATAGGCGCTGTAGTATCATTGCCACAGATACTACTACAACGCCGCGCCAACACAAGGTTGGCAGCCCGCCGTCTGCCGAGCGCAGCGCACTCTAGCGGGCTGTGCAGCTCGACGAAACTGGGGTGTGCCTCGTTCACCCCTGAGCTAGATTTCAACCTAGGCAGACGCACTTTCATAATCGGCCCTCAGCCAGTTTTGTAATGTTTGCATTGATGCTCTGAGGAGGGCCCATCAGGCTTAGTCCCTCAGAATATGTTGTATTAGTTCATGGTATTCCGCGTTACTCTTGTCAGTTCATAGCCGCAGCTGCAGTCTTACAAACTACTGAAGATGTAATTTCATTGTACTATGCGTGTCTTGAGTAATAATCTTCCTCTCTAACAGTGTGCCGTACCGCATATTATTGAAACATGGACTCCTTCAGCTCCTGTCAACTCGCCCTCCTATTTACTTACATTTAGTAACGAGCTGAAAACACGCACGTATTTTGTGCCCCCCATTTTTATTACATATTCGTCTAGTACGTAAAGAAATATGAATGTTTTAGTTGGAACACTTTTTTCGCTTTGTGATACATGGCTCTGTAATAGTCACAAATGTATAAGTACGTGGTATCACGTAACATTCCGCCAGTGCGGACGGTATTTGCATCGTGATACAATACCCGTGTTAAAATGGACCGTTTACCAATTGCGGAAAAGGTCGATATCGTGTTGATGTATGGCTTGTGATGAAAATGCCCAACGGGCGTGTGCTATGTATGCTGCTCGGTATCCTGGAGATCATCTAAGTGTCCGGACCGTTCGCCGTATAGTTACGTTATTTAAGGAAACAGGAAGTGTTCAGCCACATGTGAAACGTCAACCACGACCTGCAACAAATGACGACGCCCAAGTAGGTGTTTCAGCTGCTGTCGCGGCTAATCCGCACACCAGTACCAGACAAATTGCGCGAGAACAGGGAATCTCTCAAAAACGTCGGTGTTGAGAATGCTACATCAACATCCATTGCACCCGTACCATATTTCTATGCACCAGGAATTTCATGGCGACGACTTTGAACGTCGTGTACAGTTCTGCCACAGGACGCAAGAGAAATTACGGGACGATGACAGATTTTTTGCACGCGTTCTATTTAGCGACGAAGCGTCATTCACAAATAGCGGTAACGTAAACTGGCATAATATGCACTATTGGGCAACGGAAAATTCACGATGGCTGCGACAAGTGGAACATCAGCGACCTTGGCGGGTTAATGTATGGTGCGGCATTTTGGGAGGAAGGATAATTTGCTTCCATTTTATCGATGGCAATCTAAATGGTGCAATGTATGCTGATTTCCTACGTAATGTTCTACCGATGTTACTACAAGATGTTTCACTGCATGACAGAATGGCGATGTACTTCCAACATGATGGAAGTCCGGCACATAGCTCGCGTGCAGTTGAAGCGGTATTGAATAGAATATTTCACGACAGGTGGATTGATGGTCGAAGCACCATACCATGGCTCGGACAACATGCGTTAGCGCATTGTCAATGCATCTGCGAACATTACGGAAGGCGAACTACTCGCTGTTGAGAGAAACGTCGTTACACGTATTGCCAAATGATTGAGGTTGACGGATATAATTTTGAGCATTTATTGCAATAATGTGGTATTTACAGTAATCACGCTGTAACAGCATGCGTTCTCAGAAATGGTAAGTTCACAGAGGTACATGTATCACATTGGAACAACCGAAATAAAATGTTCAAACGTACCTACGTTCTGTATTTTAATTTAAAATACCTTCCTGTTGCCAACTTTTCGTCTAAAATGGTGAGGAGCCAAATGCTTGTGACTTTTACAGCGCCATCTATCACAAAGCGAAAAAAATGGTCCAACTAAAACATTCATATTTCTTTACGTACTACACGAATATGTAATAAAAATGGGTTTCTTTTTACGAAAACGCAGTTGATATCCGTTTGACCTATGGCAGCGCCATCTAGTGGGCCAACTATAGCGCCATCTGGTTTTGCCCTTCAAGCTAGACAAGTTTCGTTCTTTGTAGTTTTTTCGTTTGACACTTATTTCGTGAGATATTTGGCCCGTTCACGATGAATGGCCACCCTGTATATCAGATTTTAAAAACATTACATGATTTATTCAAGAGGAGGAGTGTCACAAAATGAGCAAGTCATTGGCCCATGCCGCGGCCAAGGCTGCGGTCCTCCAGCCTCGGACAGCTTCTTGTTGTGTCCCTTCGTCCGATTTTAGCAGGGTCATTTGTCGGCGCGTTGTGTCGCTGTGGCATGCCGATTGGGCTGCACTTACCGACAACAAGCTTCGGGCCTTAAAACCTCTTCCCGTGGCTTGGACGTCCTCCTCACGCCCTTCTCGGCGGGAGGAGGTCGTTTTCGCAAGGTTACGAATTGGACACTGCCGGTTCAGCCATCGCCATCTGCTGACTGCTGCGCCGGCGCCGTTCTGCCCATGTGGGCACTTGCTGACGGTTAGACACATTTTAATGTCCTGTCCAGATCTTAACACACTGCGCCTCGATCTTAACCTGCCTAATACTTTAGATGCCATTTTAGCGGATGACCCACGAGCAGCTGCTCGTGTTCTTTGTTTTATCAATTTGACAAATCTCGCTAAGGACATTTGATGATGTTTTTTAGTCCTATGCCTGTCAGTCTGTCTTTTATTGTGTTTTCCCTTTTAGTTGTTGTTGTCAACTTGTGCCTCGCGGTGCATTCTTAGAGTAGTCAGGGCGCTAATGACCACTGAAGTTGTGCGCCCGAAAACCACAAAAAAAAAAAAAAAAAAAAAAACCTCTGGCAAGCAGTTACTCGGCTTAACACTGATTCATAGTTGTTGGATGTACGGCGGTGGAACATCGTGTCAAATTCTGTCAAATTGACGCTTTAGATCGTCGAAATCCCGAGCTGGATAGAGGATCTTACCGTAATGCTCCAGAGGCCAGACGTTCTCGGCTGGGAGAGATCCGGCGACCCTGCTGGCCAAGCTATGGTTCGGCAAGTACGAAGACAAGCAGTAGAAACTCTCGCTGTGTGCGGGCGGGCATTATCTTGCTGAAATGTATGGCCACGATAGCTTACTATGAAGGGCAATAAAACGGGGTGTAGAATAGCGTCGACGTACCGCACGTCTGTAAAGAGTACGACGTATGACAACCAAAGGCGTCCTGCTATAAAAAGAAATGGCACTGCAGATCATCTCTGTTGGTTATCGGACAGTATGGCTGGCGTTATTCAGTTTGGTATCCCATCGCTGTACGGAGCGTCTCCAGACAAGTTTTCGGTGGTCATCAGAGCTCAGTTAGAAGTCTCTCTCTCTCTCTCTCTCTCTCTCTGTCTCGTGTCAAATAGGGGTTGTCAAAGCATTCCATATTTTGAGAGATCTTAGTATGGACCAAAACAGTGAATATGAGGTCTAAAATGCATACATTTATATCTATGAGCATGGTGGACCCTGCTGAACATGAATGAGATCTTTAGTGGGTGGGGCTAACACAAGACAATAATAATATAGAAACGCTGATATTCCGAATGATCATGGAGCAGTTATTTGCTGAAACAGTCTGTCCTGGCAGGCAAAGGAACGTAGTTAACATTTCGTAGGAGTCCACTGTGCATTCCAAAGGACTGATTCTCAGTCAAAGAAGCAGAAGTTTCCTACAACCCTTGCATTCTGGTCCCGTAGAAATGATGAACGTAACATTAAATTAATAACAATCTGCACATGGGGGTATGTACTCAGACGTTATTTTAGTCCTTTAGTGGATGAAGCTGTACCATATTTTAGACAGTAATCCTTCTCTAACCATACAGTAACTTGAATAGGGTGGTGTAGATATATAAACATACGTGGATACACAGTCGCGGTAACTGTGGCTCTCACGAATGGTAAGGCACCGTAACTCGGACCAGGATCCTTACTTGGTTTCTCGCTCACCTTGCCTGTGTTAACGCCGTTAGGCCGAATCCCGCTCAACCCGTTTTGTGCTTTTCTGTCGTAAATATGCATCGTGCTGAGACCTCAAGGTAGCTTCCGCCAGAACGATTTAATGCTGGCTGAGGGCAAGTGAATTATGGATGAGCGAGTACCTAAACAGCCTGAAAGCCGATAGTAAAGTACAGAAAACACTGTGAATGGCATTAGCGTCCCTTACAGAATGCAACGTAATGAAGATTACCGAACGCTGTGCCGCAATGGAGAAAAGTTAAAATCCCCGTCGAGGGTTTTCTATTCCGTGGTTGCCCTCAATCAGTTCCATCAAATGTCAAGATAGTGTCTTCAAAACACCACGGAAAGATTACTGCTTTCCCCTTGTTCCTCCTGAGCTTGTGCTCCGTCTGTAAATAATTTATTTATTACTGATTAGGGCTATCAGGTCCTCTCTCACACGTACCATACCTTTTTTTAAATCTTAATTACCTAAGCAATGACAATTGTAATATGATAAACTGTATTAAAATTGAGTGTCCATAGTGATAATGTGAGTAAAAAATGCCATGAAGTAATAAAGCTGTTGACGTCGACGATGACAGATGATAAATGACAGTGGCAGATATAAAAAGAATTTATAGATGTACAGAATGTTTTCTGATATAGCGATTTCTGGGAAAAGAAAATTTCTGAAGACTACACGACCTACGAGTATCGGGAAATGATGTGGTTGGAAGATACACAGTTGACGAGTGCGTACAGTAGATATGTCACACTCTTCTAAAGCTGGAGATGTTATTCAGTTGTCTAATATAATGTGGGAGGTTATTCCGCAGTCGGTTTTCTGCTACTGAAAGTGGCTGAACGATAAAGTGGCACAGAAAGGATTTTGCTCTCGCAGGAACGGATGTTTGTGCCATCTTGTTCAGAGAAAGCGTTAAGATCGAAGAGAAGTTTCAGCTGATATGACAGGAGAGAAGACAGGGGGGTAAAGAAATCTCTGCGCTTGTCAGCACACAACCAGATAGCTGTGCATATGGCGGTGAATTGTGATGAAAGAATAGAACATCACAGATATAACAAACACAGACATTCGTCATCAGTTCCAAGTGCCGTGAGCGTCAATGAGAAAGGCCTTGCAGGACAACATCGCTGTGATCACTAATGTAAGTGTGTTTGTACAAGTTTCTTTTTCACCCAAAAGGGAAGTTTTTGAAAATTTTGCTGGACATGAAGAGATGACTTCTTCTACATTATAATTATGTGCTGGTTCCAATTTAGATTTTCATCTATTATTACTCCTAGACTCTTCTTCTGAGGGAGTGGATTTGGTATTTGTCCTATTTAGTGTAATAGATGGTAGGTGGTGATTCCAGATATCTCGGATAATGAACCTAAAGTGATCAACCAGAAACTCTTAGGTTTCGGATGGGATATGGCTTGCGCCCAATGACCTTATTGCCGACGGTACGTGAAATCCTTCATATGCTCTTCATCCCACCTATTAACAAGTGAGATGGGACAGGGGTTCAGACACTGGACCAGTATTTGGAAGGACGGTGGTTGAAGCAGTCTTTTTTGGTATGGGTGAAATTTAATTCATCCTTTGTAATTATTATTGTCCTGGTGAAAGACGTACGGAAATGTGTAAAGCTTCATATCTCTCAATATTGTTCTGACTCAGAACAAAAAGTTATTACTACTGTAAATCATGAAAAATCAACTTCTCTTGTACCTCACAGCGATTATAAAAATATTTTCGAACATTTCCTAACAATTAATACAATAATGCTCTTGCACGCAACATACAACTTCCCTCGTCTTGCCGCTGCAACTGCTTGAATATTATGCATTAGCAACATGCTAAAATAATTCATAAGAAATACTGCGATCCATGCAGAGTGCAATGCGTGGTCACAACTACTGATAAAACTACTGCCATGCTTTTGTATCGATACTGAATGATCAGGAGGTGTTTGGACAACAAACCTTAAGGGGTGTAAAAAACGAAAAAAACCAATAAAATCTTTTAATTTATTATATTCTGAAAATTGACAACTAACGCACTCACAAACTTCACACATACCTTTCCTTTTCTTAGCCAGAACGATTGGCAACAACTTTAATTATTCCACAATGTCTATAATCAATAATCACGTATATGGTCACAACAAAGGTACGAATATTACTCTCAGTTTATGCACACACAAATCTGATAAAATCCCTCTAGTGCGCAAGCAACAACTACCTGCAGCAAAGAGGCAGATTACAAAAATTTCACCAAAGTCTACTCCGGCGCTACTACCACGGCCACGGAAGGCGGCTTCTCTCCACCGCAGGTTGCGTCCGACCATCTCAAACTCCTCTCAACAACTGTTTGCTCGCCGCTACTCGCGATGTCATCATCTCAGACTCAGAGTTTGTGTATGCACACCACAGCAGAAGCAGTGGCCAACTTTCCAAAGAAATATTAACGTGCAACTTCAATGGGTTTTCGTGGTCCCCTAAATCACTTAAACCATATGCAGTAATGATTCCTTCTAAAGCGACAAGATCGATATCTTTCCCTATTTTGCTCCAGTGAGAGCTTGTGCTCCACGCTAATTACCTCGATGTTGATGTGACATGAAACCCTGTTTCTCCTCCGTCGCTGCCAATTTCCCCTCTCCTCTCTATGACGTAAAACGTTCTGATATCTCGCCGTGTTTCCTCTTGTAACATTTGGCCCCACTTTTATATAAATATTTTAGGTTGGGTGAGTAGGGTCATAGTCATACGAAAAACTTGTCTACATTAAGTATGTTTCATAGCGTTTTATTACATAAAACCCGTTTCAATATTCAATTCTTCACCATCACGAACTTAACATCCATATCTGGGATGACACATCGTACGACAAACCTCGGCTTGATGTGAGACAACCTCTCCTTGCTCTTTCGCTGCAGAGTTTAATAAGAAAGCGGTGAGGTTGGGTTCCAGTTTTATGAGGTAACCGCTTAGAGTTTAGTCCGGGGTTGAAGTTAAACGTACATTAAACTTTAGATCGCTGCAGGAAGTTGCTGTTGTGAATTCTCATTATCGTTGCTGAAATGAGACAAGAGCACCATGCACAGAAAGTTTTGTCCATTACACAAATTTTTTGATTGGTAAGTTGTCAACGGGACACCAGGATTCTTTAATCAGTACCGTAATTCTACGTTAGTCCTGACTCTTTATTTCCACGCTGCTGAAGAAACAGCTTTGGCATAGCGAAGCACTCATTAGAAAATCAACAAATTTATGGCACATGTTATTGACCGTGGCTCAGATAAACGATAGAATGTGCTAGAAGATTGCGCTAGTGTCAGAAGGAAGGTATCGTGTTCAGCAAAACAATTTTCATGGCAAGCTGTCATTTAATATTCTTCTGTCAATTTTTGTATATTTTGTATATTTTATTGCATATTCGGATTTTACCCAAAAAATACTTGCGGTTTACTCAAACCTCTGTTTCCTATTTGTGGTAGAAGGCGCTGTAATCAATATCAAGGGTGCCTGTTTTTGCAATTAAGAACCGACGCGTTTGATTCCGCATTTCGTTTACAATGTAGATGTGAACATTTGTGTTCTAACGGTTGATAATTATGTCAAAACGTTACCTGAGTGTTGCAGATCTGATTATACAGTACAAATAATATGACTTAGACAAAGAAATTTCTGTCTGGTAAACTACTCGTCTGATAACGTAGTTTTCTGTTCCGTGCGGGGTTGAGTGTCGCTAGTTCCCAACGATCGAAATATTCGATTCGGTGGTCCCCATCTCCAGGGTGACTGATTTCGGTTTGTTTTTCCATCCATCCAAAGCATTTCTCATGGTGGCCGCTACGTTGCTACCAGTAGAATACAGATGACATTGTAATCAGGTAAAATTTTTATCAACTGATAGTTACAGGCTCACCTGCCATGGATACTTATCGAAATCAAGCACGCCAATGGCGAGAGGCAAGGAGACTCGCCTATATCAAGCATCCTGATGAGAACAAAAAACTGTTACGTCCACGGTACTGTTCCTGAATCACGCTAAACGTAGTTTCTAACAAGAGACTGTACGGTCAATATGGTTAGCCGTTTCAATCAAATTTACAACACTAAAGTAAATTTGGAACATATTCAGTCGTTAGAACACAAACGTTTACATTTATATCGTAAATGAAATGTAGAGTCCACTATGGTGTGGACTTTGTCATGAATGACTGGGTGTTTAACAATGCATCTTACACATTTTATAGGCTGTATAGGGGACTTTCTAAGTCAAGTTTTACGTACGTCCGGAAACGTCATCCAGCGACGCTACGGTGCATAAGTTACAGGCGGCGACGGCGTTCGTAAATGTATGTATATACAGAGTGATTCCATGATAATGTTAAAAACTGGATAAATGTATAAATTTGATGTAAGGGGTCCCTGATTCGGAAACTAACGAGTCGAAAGTTAGAAAAGATCAGTCTGGTACATCTTGCGGTGGAATACATGTACCAATACTGTTGACGTTAAGATTGTAGGGTAGGCAACTTTCAGAGTATGTACCAAGATGGGCACTTGTTTAGTACAGGAGATGGTTTTCAAGGTAGCAAACACGAACAAGTCCTCATAGCTCCTCAAGTATGCATTTTAGAGCCCATGTTTACCACATATTATTTCTTGTTTTGGCTCATACTACTACCTCTTGACAGTTACCTACCCTACAGCCCTACAGTCTTAACAAGCAGTACCGGTTCCCGTATTTCACTCAGGGGTATTTCGACTTGTTCATTTCCGGACCCTTACCTCAAATTGATATATTCACCCTTCACCATCATCCTAGAAATTCTGTATCAGGTAATCACCCTGTGCATACATACAACATTTACAGACGCCGGCCTGTATAACTTTGACGCTATGTAGCGTCGTCGGATGACACTTCGGGACATGGGTTCCTATGTAAAACTTGATCTACTAAGTCCCTTCCACAACCTCTTGAAGTGTGTAACATGAAATGTGAAACATGTATAGTCCTTCCTATATGGTGCGTATAGAGTGACATTTTATTATTATTATTATTATTATTATTATTATTATTATTATTATTATTATTATTATGCTCTGAGTGTGTGATAGTAGGCAGACATAGGGAGTATAGACGCAGATATAGCCTTCCATATCTCAGGAGTGAAAACTAATTTTAAAATATGCTTTCTGCCCTTCGCATTTCTTTTAATCGATAAACGAAGCAACTGTTCAAACCAGCGTGGAAAAACAGTGTAAAAACAACATACAGCATGGTCGGCGTACCAGGTCCGCTGCGCGGATTCTGTCAGGAATCGGCCCACTACGTCTCGCAAACTAGCGCGATGCGCGCCGAGTCAAGAGTAATGTTTTTTTCCGTTACTGGCTATACCAATCTCTGAAAGGGCGTAATGTATCCCTGCAATTACAAATTCTGAGTTTAATTTCTCCAGTTGTACACCATTACGATGTGTAGTGTAAATTATCTAAGTAACGTACAAGTAATCAATCACTCAAGAGGTTGTTGACCTGCTGTTGCATCACGGAGCGGCCCCGTTCCAGGAAGCTGCGAGTCGCAAATCGTGAAATTATTCCGTCTTGGGCGTTAATGAGATCGGGCTGAAGGGAACAGATCGCTCCAGAATCGCCGGGTCTAAATTGCTCGTCGCTCGCTGGCTCGCACTGTCCTAATGAGTGGAGCGGTGCTGTATTAATGATCTAAATTGCGGCGGGCTTACCTTTCGTAGCAGGCCGATTGCTGCGTGGCGTGCTACTTGCTCCTTTTGTTGGGCGTAGCGCCTCTGGCTGAACGTGACGCATGCGCGGGGATTTCACTGCGACCACTGCACTGTGGCCGAAAGCTGTCCCCCATATTCTCGCGCACGTATAGACGAGGGACAGTAATAGAGCTTTAATTATCACCTCTAAAAATTACAATTACGTAATTTTTTGTTCGCTTGCAAATACAAGATAAATCGCGTAACAGTTGCAGCGCAGATGTTTCAGACATAGAAGGCACTATCGATATGCTGTTTTCACTGAATTGAATTGTAGACAACGGCACGTGTTATTTACAACTGTTCCAGATTTTTAAGTGGGGCAATGCCTGTTAACTGTTGAATCGTAAAAGTAGTATTAATGAGAATGCCAGTTTGTACATCTACATAGATGCTGCACAAGCCACCGTACGGTGCATGGCGGAGGGTACCCTGTACCACTAGTTGTCATTTCCTTTCCTGTTCCGCTCACAGATAGCCAGGGGAAAACGACTGTGTGTATGAGCCCTGATTTCTCGTATGTTGTCCTCGTGGTCCTTAAGCGCAATGGATGTTTGCCGCTGTAGAATCGTTCGGCAGTCAGCTTGAAATTCTTGCTCTCTAAATTTTCTCAATGGTGTTCTTCGAAAAGAACGTCGCCTTTCCTCCAGGGATTCCCATTTGAGTTCCCAATGTGTCTCCGTAACACTTAATGTCTTGTTCGAACCTGCGGGTAACAAATCGAGCAGCCGGCCTCAGAATTGCTTCTATGTCTTCCTTCAGTCCGACGTGGTACGAATCCAAAACACTCGAGCAGTATTCAAGAACAGGCCACACCAGCGTCCTACATGCGGTCTACTTTACAGGTGAACCACTCTTTCCTAAAGTTCTCCCAATAAACCGAAGTCGACCATTTGCCTTCCCTACCACAGTTCTCACACGCTCGTTCGACCTCGTATCGCTCTGCAACATTATGCACATAGACATTTAATCGTAATCCACCTGACGATGGTGACGTGACTATGGAAACGCGTAGTGGTTTCAACAGTAAAAATGAGTAACGCTGAGTTCCCGTAACTTTTTAAGTTTCCTCATTTGTTGCGATCCTGTACAAAGAGTCCATAGAGGCACTGTACATTGACACACAAAGGCCAGTCTTTCAGGCAATAAACGTGGTCTTACTGCCTCAGAGAGGACTGAAATCTTTGAGACAGGTATTCGAACTAGTAACTATGTAGACAGTTGTTCGCTGCCCGCTGCTACAAAATGCAGTCCACTCCCTACTGCATATATTGTACTGAAAACTGCAAAGAAAAAGGGGTTTAATAATTGACACTCATAAGTAGTCCCAATTTTTTTAGAAATAAATTAAATCGGCTCTCATATTAAGCAGTTTCATTGAAAGCGGATAGACCTTAGCAAACCATCACGCATTATTTACGCTAAAAAGGCACTATTTAACAAATTATTGTTCCTGTTGTGAAACGTATACTTCATTATATATACAGGAGGAGACTTAAGTGTATGAAGACGCAAGTCATTAGTCACTACTGCCATTGCCTGGGGTCTCTCAGATCTTCGGTTAGCTGCATCCCACGGACCCTTGGTAGCGGTAGATCTCAAACGCCCTCTTGGGCGATGGCGCATGGCCTTGGCCAGCGCCACTGACATGCAAGGCAAGGTTTATGTTTCTCGGTACCGCGTCCACTAACCAAGCCGTTGTGGACCAACTTCCGGAACGTTGTGTGCCTCCGCGGGCCAACGACAAAGGCTTTCATAAAACCGAAACCCTCTTCTACAGGGCGGGTTTCCAACAGGACCGTACGTATCTGGCTGTGCAGTAGTTGGCAAGGCAGGTTCTGCCGTTGATTATTTGTATCTGCTGGTGCTACCCCAGCGTATGCCACAAAATACTTGATTCGCGGGAGGCTTAGGTATATGGAGAAATACACGAGGGGACAAAAGTCATGGAATAGCATGTATACAGATGGCGGCAGTTCAGCCTACACAGGGGCTGTTACTAGTTTCCAGATGATTCATGTGAAAACATTTCGATTCCCGGCGGGGTCAGGGATTTTCTCTGCCTCGTGATGGCTGGGTGTTGTGTGCTGTCATTAGGTTAGTTAGGTTTAATTAGTTCTAAGTTCTAGGGGACTGATGACCATAGATGTTAAGTCCCATAGTGCTCAGAGCCATTTTTTGAAAACATTTCCGACGTGATTATGGCCGCACGATGGGAAATGATTTTGAACATGGAATGATAGTTCGAGCTAGACGCATGGGACATTCCATTTTGGTAACCGTTAGGGAATTCAATATTCGGAGATCCACAGTGTCAAGTGAGTGCCGAGAATACCGCATTCCAGGCATTACCTCTCACCACGGACGACGCTGTGGCCTACGGCTTCCACATAGCGACCGAGACAGCGGCGTTTGCGTAGGGTTAACAGTGCTAACAGACAAGCTGCACTGCGTGAAGCAACCGCAGAAATCAATGTGGGGCGTACGACTTACGAAGGACAGTGCGGCGAAATTTGGCATTAATGGCTGTGGCAGCAGATGATAGACGCGAGTGCCTTTGCTAACAGCGCATCATCGCCTGCAGTGCGCGGCTGTGCTCCTGACTATATCTGTTGGACCCTTGACTACTGGTAAACCGTGACCCAGTTGGATGAGTCTCGATTTCAGTTGGTAGGAGCCGATGGTACGGTTAGATCGCGGCGCAGCCCCGAAGCCATGGAGGCAAGTTGTCAACAAGGCACTGTGCAAGCTGGTGGTGGCTCCATAAAAGTGTGCGCTGTGTTTACATGGAATGGACTGGGTCCTCTGGTCCAATTGAACCGATAATTGACTGGAAATGATTGTTTGTCTACTTCGAGACTTCATGTTCCCAAACATCGATGCAATTTTATGAATAACAATGCGCCATCTCACCGACCCAAATAGTTCGCTATTGGTTGCAAAAAGATTCTGAACGATTAGCACGAATGATTTTGCCATCCATATCGCCCTACATGAATCCCATCAAACGTTTATGGGACGTGATCGAAAGATCAGTTCGTGCACAAAATTCTGCACCGGCGAAACTTTAGCACTTGAAACGGGCGGCTACGGAGGCAGCATGGGTCAGTATTTCTGCAGGGGATTTCTAACGACTTCTTGAGTCCATGCTACGTAGAATTGCTTCACAACGCCAGGGGAAAGGAGGTTCAACACGACATTAGTAGAGTCACGAAAGTGTAGATTGGATGGCACGAGGACTGTACTGGAAACTTCAGTCAGAGAGAAGTAGGATTGTGGCAAACAAAAGAAATTAATCCCTTAGTTCAGGTAGACACATTCATTGCACTCTGCTCTAGTTCTGAAGTGCTGATGGTTGCCGCGTACGTCTGTAAGATACCTGTTTTCCGGTTTCCATCATGTGTGCAAACCAATCACAGCGATAAGTGTAGAACATTTGCCGATAAGGGAATGAGCATCTTTTGTTTTTGTATCAAGTTGATTTTATTCTGTGTAGTCAGCGTGCTGTCTATCTGCAGTTGCCCATGTAGGAATGTAAACGGATATCAAGCCAATCGTTAACTAAATGTCTGTGGCTACGTAATGTGAAAGACAAATGTCCTCTATCCTGGTTAGTAGTTTCACTAAAAGACACTTGCCAGTACTCCTGTCGCCTGTACGCCGTTGATCATTTTTCAGTGCGTACTGGCGTTCGTAGTGCCTTAACAGATCGTCTATGATATTAATAGTCGACAACTACATAGTATATTTAACTCGTTTGAATCCCAAGACAACACCACAGCCTTCCCGCGGTATGAAGCGTAGCGCACTTCGATCTAAACAGACCAGCATAATCTTCTTATATCAGATCGTACACTTCGGTACATCGTAATCACGCAGTAATACTTAATATAGCATACGACAACACTCTCTCTTAGAGAAGGATTTTGTTAAACAAACTGATGCAGCTATAGAAAACCATAGTACGTGTCGGAGCAGTGTTAGCCGCTCGCAGTGTGTGTTACATCATTTGCATACCAACGACAGCTCTTACTCGGTTCATCAAAGGGTACATTCAACAATAACTACTAAACTAGGCAATGTACAGAGCCTTGGTAAATCCTATTTGAGGATGATTCTTTCCTACGATCTTTACTCATGAGGTATTGGACCCTGCTTTTCCAGCGGTGGTGCGGAATTTATCCACGAATTTCATAATTTCCTCAGCTCTTAGTCATCTAAACGCGAATTGCTGTGCCATTAAGCGCGGTTAACACCGCAATTTGTGTGTCCTTCCTCGCAAATTACGTGGGACACGTGAGTGTGCGCCTTAATGTCCTCATCAGCTCTCGATCTTCTCTGAGCCTTCATTTTGACCTTGCAGCTTTGACCCCGGATAAACGTTTAAGGTGGCAACTGTCACTGTCAGGCAGTATTATTTCTTCCACACGCACATGTATTGTCTTTCAACCAAGAAAAAACTAAACTCCGTTCGAACCGGCCATTAAGGCCCGACGGTACCGACCGGCCGCCGTGTCATCCTCAGCCCACAGGCGTTAATGAATGCGGATATGCAGGGGTATGTGGACAGTACACCGCTCTCCCGGTCGTATGTCAGTTTGAGACCGGAGCCGCTACTCCTCAATCAAGTAGCTCCTCAATTTGTCTCACAAGGGCTGAGTGCACCCCGCTTGCCAACAGCGCTCGGCAGATCGGATGGTCACCCATCCAAGTGCTAGTCCAGCCCGACAGCACTTCTGTGATTTGATGTGGAAATCCCATAAGACATGAGATCCACTCTTTCGTCGTGTCGTTCGATGTGTAAGATTTACACCGGAATGTCGATCAAGGGGTTTCATTAGTTAAAACATGTTACCAGGGACAGGAAAATTTAGCGAAAACGATGACGCGAAATTAGCGGCTTCTAGTGAAAGAACGTGAAATCAGCTTCCTTACGAGATTTTACGAAAATTTGTAGTTTTACTGTACAAAAACTTCATAAGTCTGTAGATGTCAGTTTACTAATATTCGTACACGTTGACTTCTAATGCCTCAAGGTTGAAGTTCGTGTGTAATATTAAAATGAAAATTCAACTACTGCGTAACGAATTTCGATACGACGACGAAAACTACACCGAATTAAAAAAATGCACAGCCGAATCTGTCAAAAAAATCGGCACCAAATTTATCGAAAAATTTGGCTAAAACAGCACCTAATTTGGTAAAAACAGCAAGTCAGTCAACCCTACACCGAATTCTGCAAGGAACAACACGGCATTCGGGAAAAAACGAATTAAAAAAAAACACCGAATTCGTACAAAAATCGAAGTCGCAAAAACAGAATTTGGCAAAAGGACATGGAGTTTGGCCGTAAAATAAGACGTTTTCTTCCTGCCTCTACATATCACTTTCCAGAAAGATAGTGCTGAAAATCTCTCACCTACCTTATTCTCAGTATATAACGTCAGTTTTAGCAAGTTGGATTTTGCTTATTTAAAATTTGAAGCAAAGTGTCATTGCTCTTTCGCACTGCTTCCACAAAATGTGATTGAATCGACTGATTAAAAGCAACACATGGGCGGCGATACGTGGAAACTTGTATGCCTGACTGAACGGCAAATTTTCTCTATAGCTTATTTGCGTTCATCTGTATATCACCGTCGGAGCAAAACTCTACTGTGATCGGCTGGCTGAAAAATCGCTCATGCTGTAAACAGCAAGCCGCCTTCACACGGGACGTGACGTTCCCCGTACAAGGCGCTGACGTGGACTCCAAAACGCTGCTGATCACGTTGAAGTGATCCGGCTTGTTCATACGGTACCTGCAGAGCGACGTGATCATGTGCTAGCGCAGCGCGCTCCGATGGTAGTTGGCGGACACACAACAGTTCTCAAAATGGTTACATGTAAACTAACTTTCCACTTTGTCACAGACACGACGTAGAGCCTTCGCGCGTTTATGTTGTGGTTATTTGTACTTCGGTAATTGTAGAGGCACCGATTTCCTTTAAATAAGCCCTGCTGTACACACAGTTCTTCACATGTCCAAGCCACCATGATGCCGTAGAGCTTGAAAAACGATATTCGCGTTCGAAGGGGCTGCAGGTTTCTCGATATGGTATCGTGCGTTCTTCACCAGACAATGTTACCTTCTTGGTATTAGGGCCCACTTCTGTATCGGTTATTCCGTTGTTACACTAACTTGAATGACGTAAAGAGGCACTCTTAATTAACTGAAAATCTTTATTTCTGCCAGTCACCATGCTAAAATGTCTTATTCCTGTAGTTCGTCTCCAAACTCACTGGGCAATCGCTTTCTCTGTCACCGTAATTGTCCTCGTGTGGCCTTTTCCATATGCTCTGTGGAAATGTATGAAGCCAATTCGTGTTCCAGTAAAGAAACATAGGTGCGGGAAACTGCTAAAAAGCTGTGTAGACACCGATACGACAAATTTCAGAGACACGAATCGACAGATTTTTTTTGTGTCAAGTGTATTAGGATCGTGGAGAGAGAACCAAAACAAAGGTAAACAGCCTACTCCTGACATACCGACAATACATTTCTACATTGTAGATACCTTATGCAGATGAAATGTCTTTTGTTTGCGACATGTTTTTCGGTTGCTCGTTCACCCCTGTAACTCGCGCATTCCACTTGATCACTTATGTAACGTGTTAGGGAGTTTTACTGTATATTGCTCTTCCAGAAATGAGAAGTGGCCTTTCGTTACTGTAAAACTTTTATTTTTGCGGTTCAGGCTTAAAGTTGCCTAGCGATTCACCAGATAGTAAAATTCTTACTACTAGTTAATAGCATAATGCGGGTGATTCAGTACCTGTGACAAGACAGAAAAGAAATCAACGCTAGTAAGCCCTGGCTGTCGAGTTATTTACATCGTAGAATCATGAGATGGACTAAACGACATTACTTATAATTATTTGATTCCTACGAAATTCCATAGAAATAAATGTACTAAGTAATGTTGTCATTTTAGAACGCAAAAAATTTCCAAATTCCTCGCCACATCGAGGTTGCTTATTTCGGTCTCTCTTCCGTCTTGCCACAGCTACACGACCAACGAATCCTAAAACAGCGCCATATGAGTCGCTAGGCAATTTGAAACCGGTAGCTGGAAAATTAAAAATAATTCTACCATCACGAAAGGCGATAGGTTGCAGTCATTTCTGGAACCCTGTATTCATCACAGCTGCAGTGTTCCACGTTCATTATGAATAAAAGTATCACTGTTCAGTATTTGTGCTCATGAGGTTCTGCCAATGGAAATGGGAGTTACTGCTTACCTGCTGTCTGTCGTATTTGCGAATGACACGTACAAAGAAGTTTTCTTTTTTGGGCTGTTAACTATCTATTGTGAACGTTTTATGAAATAAGGTGTGTCGTGGCGTATTTACAAGCCCCAGACCTTAACTGCATTTTCTAGACAGACGTTTGGAGAGAAATATAAAGTAATGAATACAGGCTACTCCCCTTGTTGTTTAGTGTTTATTGACATCAAAACAGCTTTACAAAGTCAAACAACAATGGGCTGTAAAAAGTATTTCGTTAGTGCATCAGCTTCAAATTACATTGTATCTTCCAATTACAGAAAAAGCTTCATATCTTTGGTAATAAAGAGCAGTTCAGTTTTGTGCATTAGCGTCCAAAATGTGGAACAAAACCCATATTAATCAACCAGGCTTAAATTTAAGATAATTTCACAAGCGCCGAGCGTAAGGAAATTCAGTTATACATACACTCAAAGCAGATTTGTATCTGTTGCGGCTGTATAAAGTGTTTTGTTTTGTTTCTTCAAGTCATTCAAATGGTTCAAATGGCTCTGAGCACTATGGGACTCAACATCTGTGGTCATCAGTCCCCTAGAACTTAGAACTACTTAAACCTAACTAACCTAAGGACATCACACACATCCATGCCCGAGGCAGGATTCGAACCTGCGACCGTAGCGGTCACGCGGTTCCAGACTGAAGCGCCTAGAACCGCACGGCCACACTGGCCGGCTTCAAGTCATTCACACTGATCATTGGCTTATATATGTATCCCGTTCAGATTCAGTATCGTGCTCACTGTTGCGTTCACGATCACTTCCGTTGAAATGTTCCGTGCCATTGTCTTCAGTATCTTCCCCCTCATGTAACCACCGAGTGACAGTAGCCTGAAAAGCTGGATCTGAGACACACACTCAGACCTTCTTTGTCATACCGAGTGATATTTTTGTATGTAATACAAAGCATAAAGTGTTCAAAATCACAGAGTTCGTAGCGTAAACTGTGTGGTGGGGTCGCGCCGTCCCCCAGCAACTTATTCTAAAAGTTAAATTAACACCACCTCGCAACAATGACTATTCGCTACGAACACTCATAACCGACTGAAGCAAAGCTACTGAGAAGCAGAAGTGCGCGGTACGAACCATTCCGGCGTATTGCGCATTGGAATGTTGGAGGGGGTAACGTCATATCAAACAACATCGATTGAGTGTTAGTGATGCAGCTGACTGACGTCTGGCGCTGAGACCAACGGAGGGGAGGGTGGGGCAGGAAGGAGTTAAATGCGCCAGTGATGCTGTGCGCTAACTTAGAGGCAAGAAGACGCACCTACTATTACAAATGTACGCCACTGTTCTCGGCAAGGCGTGATTGAAGTATCACGGGAAGCAGGTAACAAATGCGAGGGAATACGTAGCAGTGTTGAGACCACAGAGTATAGTAAGAAGGCATGCCGAGAGCAGGATTTAGCAGTGGTGTCGGCATTGCGTGGTCCCGCAGTTCGCGGCCGTTACGTGTGCCCCGCTTGCTAGGTGCGCACCTGGAAGGAGGGGGACGCGACGTCGTCGCGGCGAAGAAAAGGAAATCGAGCGACCCGGCCCGGCCCAGCTCGGCCGCCACCTGATGGCGGCCTCGCCGGCTTTCAGGACGTAACATCTGCCGCCGCTGCTTTGAAAACAGCGGAGAGTTCGTTGGCAGCACAAACTAAGCGCAGCTCAGAAGGGGAGCAACGAGGGAAAGAGGCCCCAGCTGGAGACCCGGAGAAGGAAGAAGCGAGTTCGCGAGGGGGTCTCCCTGCGTCTGCAGCCAGCGCGCGTACTAAGCAACTGCTCCAAATCACACAGCGAAAGCTTCCCCTAAGGCATTTTTACCATCGCCTCGCCCAGCTTTTGATATGATCTTAGTGCTTCTCCTTATTCGGTATTTATCACAGGATGGAGAGCATTGCGAATGAAATGCATGTCTTCCTTAGAAAGGCGCTCATCTCAAAATCAGTGTCAGCAAATACTAAGAGGAGAGTACAAAAACAGTGATATGCTCAACATCCATTTACGGCTCAGTAACCTGGCGCATGACTAAGCGAGGAAAGGAGAAAGTATTAATATTTGAAAGGAGAATAATCGTGAAGATGTGGGGAGCAATCTTAGATAAAGGAGAGCGATCTTAGATAAAGGAGAGTGAAGGAGCAAGAATGAGGAAATGCAACAACCAACACTACTATAGAAGCTGAAGAGCAAAAGAATACAGTGGGCGGGCCATGTAGCCCGTACGCCATAAGGACGTCGTACGAAGGAAGCACTTGAGGGGAAACCTACCATTTGACTACAAATGGAGGACCTGGCAAAGGACAGGGCAGCCGTGGGTACTGAAGACCCCTCGAGAACCAAGCACAAAAAAGAAATGGAGCCAGTTTTTGGAAGCAGCGCGTGGTCTGACCACTGGATATGTATGGTATATTTGTATGTATGTATCTTTCAATGAATATTTCTGTTGATCTTTACGTCTTTGCGCTCGGTTACTACGCATATGTACAATTTTTTTAAAATTTCAGATCTTATTGGAGACAAATGGCGCAGTGATAGGGAATTGGACTCGATTTCCGAAGAATGTAGGTTCAGATTGTCGTGAATAAGATTTTTATTGATATTCCTGAATCTTTAAAGGCAAATGCCAGCAGGCGTCGCTCCATAGTTGGGGCTGGAGGCCATAGTTTCATACTTTGTCCTCCATCCCAACTCACCCTGATGTAGTGATGTAATCGTAGGTCTCCGCTGCCAGCAAATAAAATTCTTCAGGGTATGTGACCGCGTTCAGGCTGAGTGCACCCCGAAAAATGGCAACAGCACATGGTGGCCTGGATGGTCACCCATCTAAATGCTGACCACGCCCGACAGCGCTTAACTTCGGTGATCTCACGGGAACCGGTGAATCCACTGCGGCGAGGGGTGAGCACTCAGGCTCGTGGTGCCAATTGAGGAGCTACTCGACCGAATAGTAGCGGCTTCGGTTAACACCACCATCTCAACGACCGGGAAAGCGGTGTACTGACCACACGCCCCTCCTATCCGCGTTCTCAACTGAGGATGACACGGCGGTCGGATGGTCTGGATGGGCCACTTGTGGCCTGAAGACGGAGTGGTAAATGTGACCACGTTGCCAGTGCGTAAATTTCTTAGATGTTTCGGTCACTGTTGCAAATGGCCTTCCTCAGGGCAGTTTTTGCTAACTGCTGAATGAGTAGTAGTTCTTATGTACTGGCATAAGAGGCTGTTACTGTAATCTGACAGGGTATTGAGGATGGAAACGGGGGTGTGAGACGTCACTTATTGGTGTTCGCATTATTTCCTGTCATTGTTGGAAGTAGATGTTTTTGATTGGTGTGTACTAAATTCTACATCTACATCTACATTGATACTCCGCAAGCCACCCAACGGTGTGTGGCGGAGGGCACTTTACGTGCCACTGTCATTACCTCCCTTTCCTGTCCCAGTCGCGTATGGTTCGCGGGAAGAAAGACTGTCTGAAAGCCTCCGTGCGCGCTCTAATCTCTCTAATTTTACATTCGTGATCTCCTCGGGAGGTATAAGTAGGGGGAAGCAATATATTCGATACCTCATCCAGAAACGCAGCCTCTCGAAACCTGGCGAGCAAGCTACACCGCGATGCAGAGCCTCTCTTACAGAGTCTGCCACTTGAGTTTATTAAACATCTCCGTAACGCTATCACGGTTACCAAATAACCCTGTGACGAAACGCGCCGCTCTTCTTTGGATCTTCTCTATCTCCTCCGTCAGACCGATCTGGTACGGATCCCACACTGATGAGCAATACTCAAGTATAGGTCGAACGAGTGTTTTGTAAGCCACCTCCTTTGTTGATGGACTACATTTTCTAAGCACTCTCCCAATGAATCTCAACCTGGTACCCGCCTTACCAACAATTAATTTTATATGATCATTCCACTTCAAATCGTTCCGCACGCATACTCCCAGATATTTTACAGAAGTAACTGCTACCAGTGTTTGTTCCGCTATCATATAATCATACAATAAAGGATCCTTCTTTCTGTGTATTCGCAATACATTATATTTGTCTATGTTAAAGGTCAGTTGCCACTCCCTGCACCAAGTGCCTATCCGCTGCAGATCTTCCTGCATTTCGCTACAATTTTCTAATGCTGCAACTTCTCTGTATACTACAGCATCATCCGCGAAAAGCCGCATGGGACTTCCGACACTATCTACTAGGTCATTTATATATATTGTGAAAAGCAATGGTCCCATAACACTCCCCTGTGGCACGCCAGAGGTTACTTTAACGTCTGTAGACGTCTCTCCATTGATAACAACATGCTGTGTTCTGTTTGCTAAAAACTCTTCAATCCAGCCACACAGCTGGTCTGATATTCCGTAGGCTCTTACTTTCTTTATCAGGCGACAGTGCGGAACTGTATCGAACGCCTTCCGGAAGTCAAGAAAAATAGCATCTACCTGGGAGCCTGTATCTAATATTTTCTGGGTCTCATGAACAAATAAGGCGAGTTGGGTCTCACACGATCGCTGTTTGCGGAATCCATGTTGATTCCTACATAGTAGATTCTGGGTTTCCAGAAATGACATGATACGCGAGCAAAAAACATGTTCTAAAATTCTACAAGAGATCGACGTAAGAGATATAGGTCTATAGTTTCGCGCATCTGCTCGACGACCCTTCTTGAAGACTGGGACTATCTGTGCTCTTTTCCAATCATTTGGAACCCTCCGTTCCTCTAGAGACTTGCGGTACACGGCTGTTAGAAGGGGGGCCAGTTCTTTTGCGTACTCTGTGTAGAATCGAATTGGTATCCCGTCAGGTCCAGTGGACTTTCCTCTATTGAGTGATTCCAGTTGCTTTTCTATTCCTTGGACACTTATTTCGATGTCAGCCGTTTTTTCGTTTGTGCGAGGATTTAGAGAAGGAACTGCAGTGCGGTCTTCCTCTGTGAAACAGCTTTGGAAAAAGGTGTTTAGTATTTCAGCTTTACGCGTGTCATCCTCTGTTTCAATGCCATCATCATCCCGTAGTGTCTGGATATGCTGTTTCGAGCCACTTACTGACTTAACGTAAGACCAGAACTTCCTAGGATTTTCTGTCAAGTCGGTACATAGAATTTTACTTTCGAATTCAATGAACGCTTCACGCATAGCCCTCCTTACGCTAACTTTGACATCGTTTAGCTTCTGTTTGTCTGAGAGGTTTTGGCTGCGTTTAAACTTGGCGTGAAGCTCTCTTTGCTTTCGCAGTAGTTTCCTAACTTTGTTGTTGTACCACGGTGGGTTTTTCCCGTCCCTCACAGTTTTACTCGGCACGTACCTGTCTAAAACGCATTATACGATTGCCTTGAACTTTTTCCATAAACATTCAACATTGTCAGTGTCGGAACAGAAATTTTCATTTTGATCTGTTAGGTAGTCTGAAATCTGCCTTCTATTACTCTTGCTAAACAGATAAACCTTCCTCCCTTTTTTTATATTCCTATTAACTTCCATATTCAGGGATGCTGCAAAAGCCTTATGATCACTGATTCCCTGTTCTGTACATACAGAGTCGAAAAGTTCGGGTCTGTTTGTTATCAGTAGGTCCAAGATGTTATCTCCATGAGTCGGTTCTCTGTTTAATTGCTCGAGGTAATTTTCGGATAGTGCACTCAGTATAATGTCACTCGATGCTCTGTCCCTACCACCCGTCCTAAACATCTGAGTGTCCCAGTCTATATCTGGTAAATTGAAATCTCCACCTAAGACTATAACATGCTGAGAAAATTTATGTGAAATGTATTTCAAATTTTCTCTCAGTTGTTCTGCCACTAATGCTGCTGAGTCGGGAGGTCGGTAAAAGGAGCCAATTATTAACCTAGTTCGGTTGTTTAGTGTAACCTCCACCCTTAATAATTCACAGGAACTGTCCACTTCTACTTCACTACAGGATAAACTACTACTAACAGCGACGAACACTCCACCACTGGTTGCATGCAATCTATCCTTTCTAAACACCGTCTGTACCTTTGTAAAAATTTCGGCAGAATTTATCTCTGGCTTAAGCCAGCTTTCTGTTCCTATAACGATTTCAGCTTCGGTGCTTTCTATCAGCGCTTGAAGTTCCGGTACTTTACCAACGCAGCTTCGACAGTTGACAATTACAATACCGATTGCTGCTTGGTCCCCGCATGTCCTGACTTTGCCCCGCACCCGTTGAGGCTGTTGCCCTTTCTGTACTTGCCCAAGGCCATCTAACCTAAAAAACCGCCCAGCCCACGCCACACAACCCCTGCTACCCGTGTAGCCGCTTGTTGCGTGTAGTGGACTCCTGATCTATCCAGCGGAACCCGAAACCCCACCACCCTATGGCGCAAGTCGAGGAATCTGCAGCCCACACGGTCACAGAACCGTCTCAGCCTCTGATTCAGACCCTCAACTCGGCTCTGTACCAAAGGTCCGCAGTCAGTCCTGTCGACGATGCTGCAGATGGTGAGCTCTGCTTTCATCCCGCTAGCGAGACTGGCAGTCTTCACCAAATCAGATAGCCGCCGGAAGCCAGAGATGATTTCCTCCGATCCATAGCGACACACATCATTGGTGCCGACATGAGCGACCACCTGCAGATGGGTGCACCCTGTACGCTTCATGGCATCCGGAAGGACCCTTTCCACATCTGGAATGACTCCCTCCGGTATGCACACGGGGTGCACGTTGGTTTTCTGCCCCTCTCTTGCTGCCATATCCCTAAGGGGCCCCATTACGCGCCTGACGTTGGAGCTCCCAACTACCAGTAAGCCCACCCTCTGCAACTGCCCGGATCTTGCAGACTGAGGGGCAACCTCTGGAACAGGACAAGCAGCCGTGTCAGGCCGAAGATCAGTATCAGCCAGAGACAGAGCCTGAAACCGGTTCGTCAGACAAACTGGAGAGGCTTTCCGTTCAGCCCTCCGGAATGTCTTTCGCCCCCTGCCACACCTTGAAACGACCTCCCACTCTACCACAGGTGAGGGATCAGCCTCAATGCGGGCAGTATCCCGGGCAACCACAGTCTTAGTCCGATCAGGGGATGCGTGGGACGAGCTGGCCGTCCCCGACAAACCCCCATCCGGACCCCCACTGTGATGCCCATTGGCAACAGCCTCAAGCTGTGTGACCGAAGCCAACACTGCCTGAAGCTGGGAGCGAAGGGATGCCAACTCAGCCTGCATCCGAACACAGCAGTTGCAGTCCCTATCCATGCCAAAAATTGTTTTGCAAAGAACGTCTGAACTAATCTACAGAGAGCGCAAACAAATCGACAAAATTTAAACGGTTATTAAAATACAAGATTGCCTAGTAAATGCAGTAATGCTGCTACTTGCGCACTGCTGACACTGCTCGGCGGCGGAAGGAGACTAAGCGAAATTACACTATTCAGGTACTAAAACGCGATGCTACACTCTCAAATACTATAATACGCCCGAAATTTATGAATTAAACAATGCAAGTACCAAAAACACCCAAAGAAATTAAGAATTAAACTATGTAACAAATGAGTGAGCTAGGAGTATACGACTTGCTGCTCAGCTGCTTATCCAACGGCGGCAGGGAGCTTGCCTCCGGTGAAAATACGCGAATGAGAAACTGACAACAGTAGTGACGTAGTGCTGTTTACTTGATGCTTAGTACATGCTGACGCATGCCGGTACTCTGTGCCCAATCAAGATTGTCCCACCAATGATAAGACATAACGCAAACACCAATAAAGGACGTCTGACAGCCTTCATCCTCAGCCTATCGGTATATGCAAAATTGGTCCCAAGTTAGATTCCCGACCGGTTTGGGGATTCTCTCTGCTGTGGGACTAGGTGTTCGTGTTGTCCTCATCATTTCATCATCATTTGTGACAGTGCCTAGATTGGACTGTGTAAAAACATTGGACTTCGTACAGGCACTGATGACCGCGCTGTTGGGCGCCCCACATTCCAAACATCATCATAGATGGAAAAATTAAAACATCATAGAAGTTAAAGACCAGAAATAAATTACGCAACTGAAACAATCTGCAGAATTGGTACAGTAGAAATTGACAAAAATACTGAACATAGAAAGGAGAATAATTAGTACATGCATAAATAAACAATATCAGATAAATAGGCGTTGGAGAGTGGTTTAAAATGAAACAGTATGCAAGAAAATAAAACAGTATTTGAGCACGTTCAGAAAGAAATCTCAATCATTGGACATCTGATGAAATACCAAAAGAAGGAATCAGTAAGGGAATAACAAAACGACATTTGATTGACCACAAGAGTTAAGGAAGATAACAGAACTCCAAATTACAGTAATGACGTAAAAAAACAAACGGAAAAACCAGAATGCTGCAAGACACACAAACGAAGCTGCAAACGGAGGTCAATATATATGAAAGAATGAAGAAGTGTTTGGCAGACGGAGAACAAAACATCCGTCATACAATAAATTATAATAATCTTTGTGTCACTATTGTAATGTTGAAGTATCATATTGAATTAGTATTGAACTGTGTTGTATGATTGAATAACTACAACCTATATAAACTTCTGCATAACCGACTAGAATGATCCAGGGAAGGCTATCAAATAAAAATAATAGAATAACTAAAAATAAAAAATGGAACAATGCACTCACTATCGTCAGTATTTAACTTGTCACTACGATTCTGAAGACAGGTCTAAGGAAGATGGCTGTACCACGTGTTAATGAGAGGAGTTCCGTTTCTTCCAGTCGCTACAGCCTGCTGTCAGGGAAGTGAGAGTTGCTTTTTTTCCTTGCGGAAAGATCTTTGCCTTTTTGTGTTGGCTTACTCAGCTTTCATTAGTTGGCAGTTCCTATCTGTAAACTCCAGAACCGTGTAAGATGTGTTGTTGCCAGCAGGCGCGGCCAGCCTGAGCAGGTGCGCCTTTAACTGGCTGGAATGCTCTCTGCGGTTTGTCAGACCGTAAGGTTGCGTCCACAGTGCACCGACGACGAATACCCGACTCCGTCATCAGAGGTCGACCGATAATATCGGCCTACAGCTTGGACACAATACTTCTGACCTCCTTCCTCAGTTATTAGCGAGATCAATGAGGTTAGGTTATAATCGATTTTGTTAAGGAGGTTAGAATATGTTTTAATTTATATAGATACTGATATATATCAACGCCCGTCAGCAGCTGAAGGTATTAATATATAATTCTAATATATTTTAACCTCCGTGAACTTGATGAATGCCACGGCGCGTCTATGCTCATAGGCGAGTTAAATTGCAGCTTTTGCTATTAAAAGAGCTGAATGCATATGAATGTACTACATCTGTCTCGTAAAGAAAAAGGCTAGTACTGTGAATTCTTTCCTCAGTTATTTTATGCATGAGAGAGACGTTCTATCACATACACGAGATGATTTGTACTGGCACTGTAAAGCAAGATTACAAACACACAACATAAAATAAATTCAACAAAAAGACATGGGTAACTTAACGTTCAATGGCTGTCAATCAGCGTACGTGGGAAAGACAAGCATAAATTTTAGAACACTATCCTCCGAATGCATGAAGCGCTTAAAAGTGGATAATCTTGCACCGAATTAGCAAACCACCTCAATTACATAATCACTGCCTTACTGGCATAAAACGTCAGTAAGCAGTACCAATAATTCGTAGACAGCTAATGCCCATCAACTACAAACCAAAAAAGATCCACCGCGGTGATTTTAAGCATAAGATACACCAGTCTTATCACTTCAACAAATCGAGATTATGATTTACGCCTAAAACTTCAAATAGAGAGTTTGCCTACTTGTGGTTTCCACTAAAGCTGCAATTTCAGTCCATAGATTCCAAACACTATTCCGATTATGAAATTTCACATCCCCAAGCTGCCACAAACTACTTTTTTGGACTATACTTACCAGCTTCTCACAGTCCATGTTTCGTGTATGAGAACGTGGGCCGGTATGGCCGAAGAAAACAATCTGATTTGAATTTCACTGATTGTTGTCCGATGAGATGGGCTGCATTTGTGACCATGAACATAGTGACATACTGATCTGAAAACAACGGCCGTCTCCGCCGATGTCTGTTGTGGGCGGAAACCACCGATGTCGGTGACACAGTGACAGCAGCTTTAGGTCATCCACGTTGGGTAGCCTTCAAAGGGGCAACTGAAAGCTGTTCTGTGTTAAACATAACCTGTAATTCTGCAGAATTCCCTGTCATTTTTAGACCGGTTTCATGCTGCGTTCGTCACGAAAATTAGTCGAGAAACGTCGTAATTGATATACGTAAATATATAAATGGCTTTAGTAAAATGTTCTTCGGAATATTTTATCATGGCCACAATGCTTTACCCCATCGTCTTTGGATCTACGCTTGAATTGTTTGATAGGAGACGCTCGATTTTCTTCTCGAATCAGAGCTGATGTTCCGTCTCCAAGGATCTCGTCGTCAATGTGGCATGAAAACCGTAAACTCCTTTGCTTCCCTTTTTGATTCCTTCTTTCCCCAAATTATTCTTGCATCTGTTAAGCGTGTAGAACCCGCGACTGTCGTTTCATAATGGTTTTTAGAAACCTTTAATTCTCCAGTTGTCTAACTTCCAACCATTGCGAGCCCATTCCCAAGTAGTTCCTACTTCTGGGACTAGAGCTGCGACTAGCCGCACTAGTTATGCAGTGTACAATAATTATAGGCTCACCACTTGATGAGCTTGCATTGGCTCTAAAGCTAGATCATGGGACGGCTTTTGCTTCGACCATACTGAGTTCGTCACCTGCACGATGTTAGACCCTGATCTCATACGTGCTTTTTAAGTAGGAAAAAAGGGGGTCGCCATCCCAGCGGATCAAGTAACCTTAGAAACGGTAGATCAGCTGACAGTTCCTTACTTGCGTAAAGGCGGCGGAACACCTGAAAGCGCGAAATGGTGGTTGTGAAAATGGGGCAGGAGCAGGCGTCGCCGTGTGTGCTGCTGGGGTCGTCAGCTGAAGGTCGGCCGCCCAGCTGTGAGCTGTCGGCAGTTGCGCCATGCGACCAGCGCTGGAAGCCTGTCCCCCCTCCACCGCAACCTGCAGCCAGTGTTGGGACGCGGGCTACGTGCTTCTGCTTTCAGCGGCCGCTGTCCGGCCGCTCTGCACGGTTCACAGACCTCGCGTGTCCCACTTGCAGGCCTCGCTCAGCTGAATGGATGCATCCCGTCTCGTCCTGTGACTGCGCTGATGTTGGGCGCAGCGTCCTTGTCCAAACACCCTGCGGCAGGTGAGATTAAGCCGTCGGCACAAGGACCCTGCCGTTGAACGTTGGGCGTGCCGAGTTTCTGACGTCACAGCAAGGAAAATCACTTCAGCCAGACTTTCAGAGCAATATCTATTATGTTAGACATTCTGAACGTGCAATTGAACGTAGAGCAGCTACGTCACATGACGCATCTCTTCACCACAGAGTCGCGAGAAGTCCGTAATTAGATATACTAAGGTGACAAGTAATGGGATAGCGATATGTACATACACAGGTTGCAGTAGTATGGAATACACGGGGTATAGAAGGGGATCTGACATTCATACTCATGTGATTCGTGTGAAAATGTTTCTGACGTGATTATGGGCACACGACTGGAATTAAGACTTCGAACGCAGAATGGTAGTTGGAGCTGGAATCAAGGAACATTCCATTTCGGAAATTGCCAGGGAATCAAATATTCCAAGATCCATGGTATCAAGTTTATGCCGAGAATACCAAATTTCGGGCATATCCTCTCTGGTGAGATGGGTCCCGATTTCGGTTGGTAAGAGCTGATTGTAGGGTTCGAGCGTAGCGCGGATGCCACGAAGCTACGAATCCAAGTTGTCCAAAAGGCACTGTGCAAATCGGTGACAGCACCATAATTGTGAAATCTTTGTTTACATGGAATGGGCTGACCGGATCGTTGACTGGAAGTGCTTATGTCGGGCTACTTGGAGACCATTTTCAGCCGTTGATAGACTTCATGTTCCCAAACGAGGATGAATTTTTTTATGGATGTTATTGCGCATTATCACTAGCCCACAGATGTCCGCGTTGGGTTTGAAGAACGTTCTAGGCAGTTCGAACGATTGATTTGGCCGTCAGATCGCCCGTCATTAATACCATGGAATGTTTATGGGACATACTAGAGAGGTCAGTTCTTGCACAAAATCCTTCCTCAATTATGGACGACTAAAGAGGCAGCATGGCCCAGTGTTTCTCCAGGGGACTTCCAACGACTTGTTGAGTCCATGGCACCTAGAGCGCTCCACGAAGCCGGGTACAAACTGGTTCGACACGATATTAGGAGGTATACCATGACTTCTGTCACGTCAGTACACAACGTTCCGAATCACCAGCAAACTGAAGATATCTCGAAAACCGGTCGCTAATTGAACGATTTTCTGTAGTAAAACAGCGAGAAACGTCATATTGGTGTTAAAAAATTACTGTAAGATTCGAATTATGAAAGTATGCAATTCAAAACGCATTTATATTCGTACAGTTTGTTGTAATTTGTCAGTTAAGAAGACATTTACGATAAAAGACAGAAAGTAGCCGCGTTTGCGTGGAATTGGCAGTGTTAACATACAAGCTACACTTCGTGAAATAACAGCAGAAATCAATGTGGGGCGTACGACGGACGTATTCACGGTCGGTGTAGCGTCATGAGTAAAGATGTGGAATTGTAAGCCAACGGGTGATGCGTTGCTGGTTCGCGTCTCGCTGGATCCAAACATTTTACCAAACTTAATGTATTGTGATAGGTTCCCATACCTCTGCCATTCTGAGGAGTGAGTTAGTTCGATTGGGTTTATCTAAAAGAAAGCTTGCGCTACTTGCATTAAGATGTTTTACACCTTCCTGTTTCAAGCGTTGTATTTCTTGAGTTTTGTAGAAGGCAACAGTGATCGTAAGAATGACTTACGAGTTTACTAAAAAGTGAGAACGATGAAATAAAATTCTTACGTGGAGAACTATTGCAAATTGGTACAACATTATTTGTAATGGAACTTCTATTGATTGGACATAGTACGTTCCTTTTTGGCTTAAAACATGTTCATGGATGTTGGAGATGGTGTGTACACCACAGACAGGTCATAATCACTAGCATATGGTCAAGCGAGGAAATGTGCGTTTTAACTGAATTACCGTAGGAATTTTACGCTCTTCCGTTTCGTAAATATTATAATTTGCGAGTAGCTGGAGCGCGCTGCGATCGCATATACCATGTTGAGGAACGCGCAGCGTATGCACAAGTCGCATAGTTCCTCAGCGTGCCGCAGCACGTTGAACTCAGCGCGCTCAGTATTGACGTTCGATAGCGCGGTCCGTGGGCCGGTGGCTTTTAGGTGCCTCCAGCAAACGCTAGGGCCTGAAGAGTCAGCTGTGGCCAAGTCGGTAAAGGTCATAGGTATTTAGCTGCAGGGGAAAGCTCAGTAACTAACTACCCATTAACTACAAGTAATATTGCTTTTCCTTCACGATGAATATTTTCATCGTCTTTATGCAACTTCAGTATTTCTTTTATGTCCAAGCTTTCTGCAGCTTCTCGTTTTAACTACCTCTAAACTTAAAAAAAAACTTGTTGCGCTTCATCGTGTAACACTCAGAGCTGGGATAAAAACATCCAGGCCTGTGAAGCTCTGGTTGGAATTACATCGTTGATTCGCCACCACTCGTAAAGAGATTGATTAAATAAGGAGCTGGGGTACGATTAGAGTTGCATCTATGAGAACTACATATCGGCAGATTTAGTTTACTACATAAATGACGTAGGAAGTGATAGGATTACTGGTGATACTGGTAGCATTGGTAGGGAAAAAACACAAATGGATTTGTGTGTAGAAACCTCTTCTATATAAACTCGATCAAGGATTGAAATTCCGTCGGAGGTTAGTCCTCCCTCGGGCATGGTGGTGGTGGTGGTGGTGGTGGTGGTGGTGTGTGTGTTTGTTTCTTAGTTTTTAGCGTAAGTTAGTTACATTAAGTAGTGTGTAAGCTTAGTGACCCGTGACCGCAGCAGTTTGGTCCCATAAGACGTTGTTGTTGTTGTTGTTGTTGTTGTTGTTGTGGTCTTCAGTCCTGAGACTGGTTTGATGCAGCTCTCCATGCTACTCTATCCTGTGCAAGCTTCATCTCCCAGTACCTACTGCAACCTACATCCTTCTGAATCTGCTTAGTGTATTCATCTCTCGGTCTCCCTCTACGACTTTTACCCTCCACACAGCCCTCCAATACTAAATGGGTGATCCCTTGATGCCTCAGAACATGTCCTACCAACCGATCCCTTCTACTGGTGAAGTTGTGCCACAAACTTCTCTTCTCCCCAATCCTATTCAATACTTCCTCATTAGTTATGTGATCAACCCATCTAATCTTAAGCATTCTTCTGTAGCACCACATTTTGATAGCTTCTATTCTCTTCCTGTCCAAACTATTTATCGTCCATGTTTCACTTCCATACATGGCTACACTCCATACAAATACTTTCAGAAACGACTTCCTGACACTTAAATCTATACTCGATGTTAACAAATTTCTCTTCTTCAGAAACGCTTTCCTTGCCATTGCCAGTCCGCATTTTATATCCTCTCTACTTCGACCATCATCAGTTACTTTGCTCCCCAAATAACAAAACTCCTTTACTACTTTAAGTGTCTCATTTCCTAATCTAATACCCTCAGCATCACCCGACTTAACTCGACTACATTCCATTATCCTCGTTTTGCTTTTGTTGATGTTAATCTTATATCCTCCCTTCAAGACACCATCCATTCCGTTCAACTGCTCTTCCAAGTCCTTTGCTGTCTCTGACAGAATTACAATGTCATCGGCGAACCTCAAAGTTTTTATTTCTTCTCCATGGATTTTAATACCTACTCCAAATTTTTCTTTTGTTTCCTTTACTGCTTGCTCAATATAGTGATTGAATAACATCGGGGAGAGGCTACAACCATGTCTTACTCCCTTCCCAACCACTGCTTCCCTTTCATGTCCCTCAACTCTTATAACTGCCATCTGGTTTCTGTACAAGTTGTAAATAGCCTTTCGCTCCCTGTATTTTACCCCTGCCACCTTTAGAATTTGAAAGAGAGTATACCAGTCAACATTGTCAAAAGCTTTCTCTAAGTCTACAAATGCTAGAAACGTAGGTTTGCCTTTCCTTAATCTTTCTTCTAAGATAAGTCGTAAGGTCAGTATTGCCTCATGTGTTCCAGTATTTCTACGGAATCCAAACTGATCTTCCCCGAGGTCGGCTTCTACTAGTTTTTCCATTCGTCTGTAAAGAATTCGTCTTAGTACTTTGCAGCTGTGGCTTATTAAACTGATTGTTCGGTAATTTTCACATCTGTCAACACCTGCTTTCTTGGGGATTGGAATTATTATATTCTTCTTGAAGTCTGAGGGTATTTCGCCTGTTTCATACATCTTGCTCACCAGATGGTAGAGTTTTGTCAGGACTGGCTCTCCCAAGGCCGTCAGTAGTTCCAATGGAATGTTGTCTACTCCGGGGCCCTTGTTTCGACTCAGGTTCTTCAGTGCTCTGTCAAACTCTTCACGCAGTATCGTATCTCCCATTTCATCTTCATCTACATCCTCTTCCATTTCCATAATATTGTCCTAAAGTGCATCGCCCTTGTATAGACTCTCTATATACTCCTTCCACCTTTCTGCTTTCCCTTCTTTGCTTAGAACTGGGTTTCCATCTGAGTTCTTGATATTCATACAAGTGGTTCTCTTCTCTCCAAAGGTCTCTCTAATTTTCCTGTAGGCAGTATCTATCTTACTCTAGTGAGATAAGCCTCTACATCCTTACATTTGTCCTCTAGCCATCCCTGCTTAGCCATTTTGCACTTCCTGTCGATCTCATTTTTGAGACGTTTGTATTCCTTTTTGCCTGCTTCATTTACTGCATTTTTATATTTTCTCCTTTCATCAATTAAATTCAATATTTCTTCTGTTACCCAAGGATTTCTACCAACCCTCTTCTTTTTACCTACTTGATGGTCTGCTGCCTTCACTATTTCATCCCTCAAAACTACCCATTCTTCTTCTACTGTATTTCTTTCCCCCATTCCTTTCAATTGTTCCCTTATGCTCTCCCTGAAACTCTGTACAACTTCTGGTTCTTTCAGTTTATCCAGGTCCCATCTCCTTAAATTCCCACCTTTTTGCAGTTTCTTCAGTTTTAATCTACAGGTCATAACCAATAGATTGTGGTCAGAGTCCACATCTGCCCCTGGAAATGTCTTACAATTTAAAACCTGGTTCCTAAATCTCTGTCTTACCATTATATAATCTATCTGATACCTTTTAGTATCTCCAGGGTTCTTCCATGTATACAACCTTCTATCATGATTCTTAAACCAAGTGTTAGCTATGATTAAGTTGTGCCCTGTGCAAAATTGTATCAGGCGGCTTCCCCTTTCATTTCTTAGCCCCAATCCATATTCACCTACTACGTTTCCTTCTCTCCCTTTTCCTACACTCGAATTCCAGTCACCCATGACTATTAAATTTTCGTCTCCCTTCACTATCTGAATAATTTCTTTTATTTCATCATACATTTCTTCAATTTCTTCGTCATCTGCAGAGCTAGTTGGCATATAAACTTGTACTACTGTAGTAGGTGTGGGCTTCGTATCTATCTTGGCGACAATAATGCGTTCACTATGCTGTTTGTAGAAGCTTACCCGCATTCCTATTTTCCTATTCATTATTAAACCTACTCCTGCATTACCCCTATTTGATATTGTGTTTATAACCCTGTAGTCACCTGACCAAAAGTCTTGTTCCTCCTGCCACCGAACTTCACTAATTCCCACAATATCTAACTTTAACCTATCCATTTCCCTTTTTAAATTTTCTAACCTATCTGCTCGATTAAGGGATCTGACATTCCACGCTCCGATCCGTAGAACGCCAGTTTTCTTTCTCCTGATAACGACGTCCTCCTGAGTAGTCCCAGCCCGGAGATCCGAATGGGGGACTATTTTACCTCCGGAATATTTTACCCAAGAGGACGCCATCATCATTTAATCATACAGTAAAGCTGCATGCCCTCGGGAAAAATTACGGCCGTAGTTTCCCCTTGCTTTCAGCCGTTCGCAGTACCAGCACAGCAAGGCCGTTTTGGTTATTGTTATTGTTACAAGGCCAGATCAGTCAATCATCCAGACTGTTGCCCTTGCAACTACTGAAAAGGCTGCTGCCCCTCTTCAGGAACCACACGTTTGTCTGGCCTCTCAACAGATACCCCTCCGTTGTGGTTGTACCTACGGTACGGCTATCTGTATCGCTGAGGCACGCAAGCCTCCCCACCAACGGCAAGGTCCATGGTTCATGGGGGGCATAAGACCTTATCACCACAAATTTCCAAGTATTGAAATGATTTTTGGTAACTTTTTGTTTTGCGTTTTTTCACCAATAAGTTATTTCTCCCGTAGGTTAGGCGGTCGTTGATACACATACATCAAAAAACGTTTTTCATCACCCCGATTCCCAGAACTGTAGACGTTGACTGTGGATATTGTATCACAAACACAATCCCTTTGACTGTTCAGAGATGTCACTAAACTCGCCCAAAGATGTAAATAACCAAGTATGATCAGCACCTGTTACAGGGAGGGGGTCCGACAGCCGATCAATTCCAGTCATCCCACCAGGAAGGAGGTACAATGCTCGTGTTGTCTGTAGTTCAACCGTGCCTAGACGGTCAATACAGCGGTTCGATCGCGACCGCGTTGTTACTTTGCGCCAGGAAGGGCTCTAAACAAGGGAAGTGTCCAGGCGCCTCGGAGTGAACCAAAGCGATGTTGTTTGGATATGGAGGAGATGCAGAGAGAGGGAACAGGCCTCGATCAGGCCGCCGAAGGGCTCCTATTGCCGTGGATGACCGCTCCGTGCGGATTATGGCTCGGAGGAACCCTGACAGCAACGCCACCATGTTAAATAACGCTTTTCGTGCAGCCACAGGACGTCATGTTAAGACTCAAATTGTGCGCAATAGGCTGCATGTTGCGCAACTTCACTCACGTCGTCGATGGCCAGGTCCGTCTTTGTAACCACACCATGCAGCGCGGTACAGATTGGCCAAAGATCATGCCGAATGGACCGCTCGGGATTGGCCTCACGTTCTCTTCACCGATGAGGGCCGCATATGTCTTCAACCAGACAATCGTCGGAGACGTATTTGGAGGCAACCCGCTCAGGCAGGAAGCTGTACGTGAGTGATGGGAGACTATTGATGCAGCAAGACCATTGGCTGCGACGCTGACAACAGAGCGGTACCACAGAGCCCTCCCAGTTAGGTGGCGTAAGGCCGTCGCATTGAACGGAGATTGTGCTGAAAAATAGGGTTTTGTGGCTAAGAGAATGGGGAATAATATGATGTACTGGGATGCAGAGTAAAACCAACTTGCTTTCAGAAAAAAACTTCGTTGCATTACTTCTTGAACGGCAGTTGCACTTCAGAGTGAAGCTCCGAATGGACTCCGGTCACCTCGATGGTGACAGTGTAGTGGCTGCCCTGGAAATGGTGGTAGCCTATTACCAACTTGACCAGGGAGGCAGCGATAACCCCTCCTGCGCCGTTTCAGATGGAGAGGCGGGGAAGACCCCTGGCGTTTAGATCTGACATTCTGCAATGCCGCCACAGTAGCACTCCCGCGAAAGATGCCTCCCTCTGCGGAAGCGAATTTGAACTCAACTGCTCATCCCTTCCTTTTCAACCGACTCGCCATCTTGAGACTATTTTACTAAGCCCAGAAATCAAAAAATTATGCAGGCCTCCCCATCCCAATTTCTTCTCCTTGGCAACACTTCAGTCTGTTCGAAATAGGTGATGCACTCACAGTATGACTACAGTTGTTCGGCTCGTCATCTCTTTCATTCAGAGTCGATCTTAGATCTAACGTTAGATGTTTCATATCTCATTTGTACGGTTGAACGAAACGGTCGTTCTCATTTCTCATCGTGAGAGCGTAGGTGTGCTAGTGAACGCTCCCATTTACAAGCGTTTGACAGATCTCACCAATACATGTGCAGTAGTCTTTTTGGAGTTGTTTTTCTGATTTAATGCGCCAAACACAACTATTAATTCAGTAGGCGACTATAATACTGATACACAGTCATGTAACATGTCACAACGTTAAATCAATAAAAAATCATATTCAGAACATTTGACATTATCGGAAGAAGAGATCTGTAGAACGACAAGTGAGAAGAGATGATAATGAAAATTTTCTAGCAGCTCAAAACTCAGCCAAACAGGGGCTCGAATTTAAGACCTTTACCTTTTGTGGACAATTGCTCGCCGTCTGAGCTACCCAAACACGAGTTGCAATCCGCCCTCAACAGCTTTACTACTGCCAGTACCTCATCTCCTACCTTGCAAACTTCACAGAAGTGCATACCTGACACTCCTGATAGCTTTGTCGCTAGAGCACTTGCCGGCGAAAGCCAGCGGTCAAAGTTCGTATACCGTTGTGGCACACCAGTTCAAGTTGCGAGTCAGCGCACATTAGATTTGATTTCAAAGGGAGTTCCAAATTCCGATGAAGATTGAAAATTCGTTCTGAAGAGAATAATGCTTCGATAATTAGAACATAGTGATAAAAGAAGGGGGAGGGGAGGGAAGAATAAGTTTCCGTTTTTTTTTTTTTGCGGGTGTCGAGTTAAGAAACGAAGAGTGGCGTGGAATCTGTTACTGAATCGCCCAGTATGATGCACTCCTGATTTACGGTCCGTGTCCACTAACATTATTCATTTAATTCACGACTGTAGTATGGCAATGGTGTGGTCGGGGTAGGCCTGTGGGACATTAGATGCTGTTCCATTTTCGACAGTTTGTCTGAACGTTTCTTGCTCCTAATACCATCGTCCCCAGTAGCCATTTGTAGGTGACTCAGCTGACGCAGCACCTTCGCTCTATTAAACTCCCCACCACCTCTGTGTCATCTTCCCCACTATCTGGTCTTCAACCTAGGTTCTCTGTTATTGCAAACGACACTTTGATTGGGAATTTAAACCGCTCAAAATAAAATGGTAAATCGGCTGGAATCGTTGGTATACGCAGTATGGGAGAGACCTCTGCAGCTGCCGGATCTTTGAGGATAGTACTTACAATGGCAGTATTTCGCAGAGTAAGTACGAATGGGTAGAGTAGGATTGTAAAGTTTTGGGCTATTTAAATTCTGTAGTGATATTCTAATTAAAAGCCATAAACACACATTCCTTGTTTTCTCCAAAAACATTTTTCCGAAAATATGTAAAGGAGAAACACTACATATGTGAGAAACAATTTTTGAAAGGGTTTGCTTGCCCTCCTGCTGTTGTTGAAATTGACTGCCGTAAGAGACTCGAAACTGTAAATTTCCATAGCACAGCGTTTTCTGTCTCGTAGTCGATTTTTACACAAATGTTGCACAATTGTTGTTTAAAAATTTATATAGCCTATGTCCATCAGAATTTTCATTAGAGAATCGTGTAAAAATTTTAAGTGAATTGCTAAAGTACTGTAAGAGATTTTTGGTGCATGTTTCACATTTTATGTTACACACTTCTAGAGATTCTAAAGGTGACTAAGTAGATTAAGTTGTATGTAGGAACCCATGTCTGGAAACGTCATCCAACGATGATAGTAGAGAGCATAAGAGTTACGGGCGCCAGCGTCTATAATCATATGTATATGCTACAAACTCAAGGGTGGTGAAGTCATATAAAAATATCAATCTGAGGTAAGGGTTTCTGTACCGGAAACGAACGAGTTGAAAGTTACAAGCGAAACACATTGATACATCTGACAATGAAATACATGTGCCGGTACTGTTGTTACTATTAATACAAGGTATGTCACATTCAGAGGCGGTAGAATGGACCAAGAAAAGAAAAATGTGTAGTAAACTTTGGATCTAAACTGCGTGCCTTAAAAGCTACTAGCACTTGTTCATCTTTGCTGCTGTGAAACACATCTCCTCTATTGAACAAGTCAGTTTTTTATTTCTTGGTCCAAACTACCACCTCCGTAAGGTGCCTATCCTACAGTCTTAGGAACAACACTACCAGTTTATGTATTCTACTGTCATGGTTATCAGAACAATTTTCGCTCGTAAATTTCGACTCGTTCGTCTCTGGTGCTAGGACCCGTACAAAGCTCGTAACATCACGGAATCATCCTGTGTAGAAGTACATTCTATTTACAGTCGCCGGCGTCTATAACTTTGACGCTCTGTAGCGTAGTTGGATGAAGATTCCAGACATGGGTTTCTATGTGAAATTTGATATACTAAGTCTCTTTTACAACCTCCAGAAGTGTGTGAAATGAATTGTGAAACACCTATTACATACACTGAAGCGCCAAAGAAACTGGTATAGGCACGCGTATTCAAATACAGAAATAAATACGGCACTAGTGTACCGTAAACCTCAGGAATGCGGTAAAACACCAAATCTCCGACATAGCTGTGGCAGGAACTCTTGCAAGAACGGGAACGACGACGACTGAAGTTCAGCGTGGCGGAAGTGCAACCCTTCCGCAAATTGCTAAAATTTCAGTGCTGGGGCATCAACAAGTGTCAGCGTACGAACCCTGTACCGTTGACGGCACAAAGCTTTACGCCGTGCCTGGGCCCGTCAACACCGACACTGGAATGTTGATGACTGGAAAGATGTTGCCTGGTCAGACTAATGTAGTTTCAAATTGTATCGAGCAGATGGACGTGTCTGGGTATGGAGACAGAGTCGCGAATCCATGGACTCCGCATGTCAGCAGGGGACTGTCTGAGCTGGTGGCGGCTCTGTAATGGTGTGGGGCGTGAGCAGTTGGATTGGTATGGGACCTCTGATACTTCTAGATATGACTCTGACAGATGACACGTACGTAAGCATTTCGTCTGATGACCTGAATCCATTTATCTCCATTTAGCATTCCAGCGGACTTGGACAATTCCAGCAGGACAATCCGAACACCCACACGTCCAGAATTGTTAGAGAGAGGCTCCACGAACTCTCTTCTGAGTTTAAAAACTTCTGCTGGCCACTAAAATCCCCAGACATGAATATTATTTAACATATCTGGGATGCATTGCAGCGTGCTGTTCAGAACAGATCTCTACCCCCCCCCCCAGTACTCCTACGGATTTATGGACAGCCCTGCAGGATTTATGGTGTCAGTTCCCTCCAGCTACTTCCGACATTAGTCAAGTCCATGCCAAGTCGTGTTGCGGCACTTCTGCGAGCTCGCGGGGGCTCTTCACGGTAATTAGGCAATTGTACCAGTTTCTTTGGCTCTTCAGTGCACATTAGCATACATAAGAAGGTGATGAATGGCAGCAACCAGCACGGTCCTGCACGAACTTCACCCCCTCCCCCCCCCCCCCCCCACCACCACCACACACAGTCTTCTATACATATAGATGACTTTTTACGCTGCTACTAATTTCATTCGAAATCCAACTGAAATAGAAGAGTAAAATGTTCTGTGCTGAGAGTACATGAACACCTTGACTTGGATAATGCCAGGAAAGCGAAGAGAGCCCCACTAGCTGCATGTGTGGTGGCGCGTTAGCGGTACGGTAGGACGCGATCTCACAGTTAGTCGTCCCGATGACCCGAAGGCGATGGCCGCCGGAAGCGACGCTTCGACTTCCGGCGGTCCCGTTAGGAGGCGCCCCACTCAGGCCGAGGCGTGGCTGCAGCGGCCGCCGGGAAGCTGCCGGGGTACGAACTGCGGACCGCACGGTGCCAGACATCGGAAACACTCAGCAGGGAGCATAAAAATGTAAGCAAAACCTAAAAGCGGAACTTGGTGGCCAGGTGAAACTGTGCCGGACTGGTATTTGAACCCAGAGAACCTGGCTGTAGGCAGGAAATACTAGCGACTGAGGTTTCTACGAAGTGTTCTTTGTTCCAGAAATGCTAGCGTCGCAAATTATGCTGGAGAACTTCCGTGAAGTTTGAAAAGTCAGAGGTGTATAATAGTTTCTGAATGTAAGGGTGGGACGTGAATCGTGCCTGGATAGCTTACACGGTAAAACATTGCTCGCTATAGGCAATGTTCCGGATTCGAATATTTGAATCTAGCGTACAGGAATCACCGCAGAGTAAAAGTTCAGTCTTCAGTATGTAAAAGTGGTGACTCATCGGTGGATAGGAGCAGAAATGTGTGTGACCGTTGCGTAATGAGTGCCCAGAGGATGTTTACTGAGGGAAGATTTTTCTGTTCTCTACTCATGTTTTCTTATTATCTGTGTCCTCCTTCACTTCCTTAGGGCGTAGCCAAAAGGGGGGGGGGGGTTCTCCAAGGGGTCCGGACCCCCGTATAACTTAAATGAAATTACACAAACGACCTAATTGCCGTACAGTGAAATTCAAACAATTTACCGTTTATTGCTTTATTGCTTTTGTGCTGCGTGCGATTGTGATAGTTCGTAATTATGGATAAGTTTGTAACTAGAAAGAAGAGCAAAACTGATTTTGATTCGTCTGCTAGCTTTATGGTAAGTTAAAAATATGTCCGCACTATCATAGTAGCTTAATTACCTATCTATAACAGTTCGATGTTAACACTGAAAGTCCTCCCTTGGAGGCTGGTATAACTTTGGGGTTGCAAAATTTCAGTATTTCACGAGGCAGCGTAGCGGTAAATACCGTTAGAAATAATAATAAATTAAAATCAGTGTATATTCGATTTGTCTGTATCGCCCAAAAATAGCATTGATCAGTGGGGAAGGGTTTGTGGAGACCGGAAGGTGTGTGTGATGACTGATCATTGTAGAGTTCGCTCGTTTATAAAAGATTTTTTCACCGGGCTGTTTGAATTCGTCCGATCCTACTGTAATCTGCGTCTTTCACTCTCCCTTACGTCCAAAATCTTCTGAGCTCTTATAATACTAAAATAACTGATGGCAAAAATTCCGTGCATAATAAAATCATCAAATTTGTATGCATTCATGCAATATCAAATGATTAAACATGCACAATTAAAGGAAAACATGCTATGTCAGAATTCAGTCTTTTGTTGTGGTGCACTTCATTTTAAAAACAATGTACAACAGCCAGTTTCTGCAGATTCTCCACCAACGTGGAGTAGCTCTGCATTTTGAGCCGCTGAGGTAGCAATCTCTGGATTCGGGGGCCGAGGTGATACGAATACATTCGCCGGCAAAATGGTTTTCTGTGGTTTCCCATTTTCGATTTAGGTGAATGCCGGGGAGGACTGTCACTATAGGTCACAGCCAGTACCTTCAGAATACCTGTTTTTCCTGATAGATTATAATTCTCTTAAAGATGCAGCCCCTCTGCTTAAAGAGCTGCCACGAAGACGAGCTGAATATGTCTTCGAACACTCGCGGCACTAAAATCCTTATGGTAAATAAATAACAACCTAATTTATCCTCATTTAGGCTCATGCATTTGTCAGCCGAGACATTCTGTAATGCAGAAAATTCAAATGGCTCTGAGCACTATGGGACTTAACATCTGAGGTCATCAGTCCCCTAGAACTTAGATCTACTTAAACCTAACTAACCTAAGGACATCACACACATCCATGCCCGAGGCAGGATTCTAACCTGCGACCGCAGCCGTCGCGCGGTTTCAGACTGAAGCGCCTAGAACTGCTCGGCTACATCGGCCGGCTGCAGAAAATTATCTTTCTGACACTGAAAGAAATGACAGATGCATTCTTACATGAGGAAACTTGGGAAAGTGTAAGGTTGAATAATTCTAGATCCTTTGCATTTTCGCCACCAAAAATTTTTCTGGCTTATCTGTAGAACAGAGATCTCTTTATTAAGAAAAAAAACGCTGCCGGTGATAATCAGTGCGTTCCAAAAAATTGGCGCTCGTCCATTCCTAATCACTTCAACTCAAATCCAGACTGAAAGAAAAGTTTAAAATCACCTTGCATGGTGGAAGGATATTGGAGCATGACTGCTTCGTAGTGATTTGATATAATACAGCACTTCCGATTAACGAGATTATATCTTCGCTTGCTCAATAAAATAGTTCGTAACTCTTTATGGAAATATTCAGAATAAATGTAAAACATGAGTCTTGTTAAGGTCGTCTTTAACAAATCGGAGACCCTTCCCCCGTTGGCAAGATCCTGGCTACGTCCTTGCGCACAGACCTGGGTGATGCTGGCGGTTAACCCCATCTTGCACCGTCAGATTTCCATCTGTTCGGCAAGAAGAGCGTTTTAGGAGGTCGAGATTTTCCAACGGATCCGTTGCCAGCGAGCGGATGTTCATCGTCGAGGAACTGAAAGATTGCTATAACTTTCCGGCCGTTGTTCAGATATCAAGTGACTATCATGGCTTCCAGCTGTTATGGATTGTCCGTAATTGTTACAGATTTATCACCTTAATTACGGAGTCGGGGGCAGTTTCTAAAAATTACGGGAATAGGTATTTTACAGCTTAATGGTTTAAAAAACAGGAAAAGGAACTGTTGACATTTCGCTAATAATGTGCTAATAAAATGTTTGATAGGTGTAATGATTTCCTTACTGAGCACGGACCAAAGCTGCTCACGAATAATTTAGACACCGAGGCCTACTAAAGGCGTTTACTCTGAGTTCGAAACATTCTCCAACATTGTTCGCGGCTAGTGTAGAACTACCGACGTTCGCAGAATGTTGTCGATATCGTGGCAACACCCAGTGTTCCTTAACAGTGTCGGTACAGATCAAAGTGAAACTATTCCCGGCGTGCTACCACTAAATGGCGCTACGCAGCACCGGTTTTTGTTTTTGCGCCGTCCGTAGTGTTGCGTGCTGTATGTTCGTTCCTTTACGGAAGAGAGTGGACAAGAAACAAAATTTACAGACTTGACACGCTCGCGCACGCGCGCGCATACGCTATGAGGCAGAGGAGTGCCAATGGAATGGTCGACACGATTGTTATCGGAGTGTGGAAAAAATTTGCCTTCAGCTAGTTACGTGAGATGTTGCCCTGCGAAAGGGGGTCACAAAAAAGGCGCTTGCAGTGAGGCAGAAATTAATGTATACAAGGAGGCAGCAGTCATTTGTAATCGTGTGTGCGGCAGGGGGGGACATCAGTTGCTGAGTACTGTGACACATTCGTTGCAGGTGTGAATGGCATTGCAGCTGGAAATGTTTATTGAGGATGATAATTTCGGTCAATTTTAACATTAAAATAAATGTTATCAGTTAAATATTTCTTCATTTAGGTTAGGAAGTGTATGAAATACAGCCTAAATCAGGCTTGTACTTTAAAAATTTCTCGGAAGGGGTGGGGTAACGGACCCCCCTCCACATTTACCATGTGATTACTGACAGCCTCTTCTCAATGTTGACAGCTATGCTATGTTGAAAAACAGTCATGTACCGGTGTCAATTTGAAGTGTAGTCCACCATTCAGTAAAGTTACTTGGCCTGCCATAATAATGTCTAACTTGCCATTCGAAATCTCCTCGTTAATGTCTCATCTACCACTAATATTCGAACGATCTACGTCGTAGTAGAAGGCCACGGTTAAGTGTTCAGTAATTTTTCCATCAAGCAATTTAAATTCTTCTCTTATGTTGGACGACGGCTGTTCAAAGGCTTGTGTGACAATACAGATTCAGGTTTTGCGTGGATTCCCTAAACTGGGTAACGCAGTGTCAGCATGTGGATGAGTGCCCTTGTTCATTCTTTAATGTGAGCCTACATCGCTTCGCTAATGACCTCACCGTTGACGGCACGTTAAAGCCTAATATCCCTCCCTTCATTTTCCTATTTCCATAGCCGACCGGTTCCGTGCTCTGTTCTCACTCTAGCCATAATTTAGCGGAATGCGCTCTAGGCACACATAGTGGTCGGTCCCTAATCGAGCCTACGCCTTGAACCGTGTCAGATCTGAAAATAAGGGACTGCGTCGATGAATAACACAGGCGCTGCCACGGGGGCGCTCCCTGCTGCTAGCATGCACTCAGCGTCATAAATTGCTACAAACTAGCGGTGTGCGTCACGCTGTCGTAGAGGTGCAGTCTATTTTAAAGTATGGCAGAGCTGCTTCTCCTTTTTCTGACTTCACTACGTAACGATGCTCATCTGCATCGAAGGTGTTCGCCGAACTACACTTGACAGAGGACACAAGAAGATGGTCGTAGGTGATATGGGGGAGCATCAGGAAGTCTTGGTCCCTACTTTCTTTAGCCAAATTATGGCTGTAAAAGCGAAATCAGGGTATCATTTCTCAGCGGTGGACCTTTCTTCGACCGGGACGGCCTTCCCGCAGATAGCTCCGCGGCACGACGCTCCTGTTAATTGTTGAAGTGGCGGTTGTGTTTCACACGCCCACGGCGCACGAGCAACAAAATGCGGTTCGTTTTATGTAGAGCAGGGGACGAATGCTCCTCGAAATCCACAGGGAAATGCAACTCACATACGGGAAAAAGCGTTGTTAGTCAGCAAAAGACTGAAATCTTGTATGACAATGAGCGTTCTGTCATGCAGCGTTCGTCGCTGATTTATTATTTCCGTCGCGGATGCAACGGCGAAAGCGGATCGGCGTTTGCATCTCAAATACAGTTACTAGGAGCTTTGAATTTCGTCATGGAGTGTTCACGGCCTCGTTCACGGCTCCTTCGGGTACTGGAAGGTTTCATTTCGGTGGGCACCTAAGCAGTTAGATGGGATGATTAAAGAATCAAAATGGTTCAAATGGCTCTGAGCACTATGGGACTTAAAATCTATGGTCATCAGTCCCCTAGAACTTAGAACTACTTAAACCTAACTAACCTAAGGACAGCACACAACACCCAGTCATCACGAGGCAGAGAAAATCCCTGACCCCGCCGGGAATCGAACCCGGGAACCCGGGCGTGGGAAGCGAGAACGCTACCACACGACTACGAGCTGCGGACATTAAAGAATCGCTGAATCATCTGCAACAGTATGCCGCGGAGGGTGACAGCTTCCTGGACCGTATTCTTAATGGTGATGAAACGTGGATACTGTTTTTCACCCCGGAATCAAAGTTGCAGATCATGGTGCGGTGGAAACTTACGATTTTGTATGTTGCAAATAAAGTCCGGTGCCATCTGTTGTGAAAGTAATGTTAGATCTGGGATCGCCACGGACTAGTCGTGCTGGATTTTATGCCACTAGGTGTAGCAGTCGATGCCGACAGTTGTTGCACACTGCTACGTCTGCAGGCTGCCGTCAGCAAGAAGCACCCACGGATTCTCGACGCGAGCAACGTGGTTATTCTCCACAACAATGCGAAGCCACATTTGCAGTCAGAACCCCCGACAAGCCTCAGTCATTTCATTGGGAGTCTGGTCCATCCATCACTGAGTCTGCACCTCGCCTCCTAATGATTTGCAGGTTTTCGGTTCACTGAAGTAGATCCTAGCAGGATAGTGATTCACATGCAACGATTCTGTAACTGATTACCCGAATGAGAAGTTGCCACCCGGTTGGACAGGCCGTGTTGCGGCCACTGACCTGGACTGTTGGCGTGGCTACTACGATCGCAGAACTCCACGCCTTGTGATCTTTTCTTGTGAGGTAACATCAGAGACAGTACCTTCTACCTCTACCAGAGGAACTCTTGAGACTTTAATTACTGATACGCAGGATCGGGTATGGGCACAATTGGACTGCCGGTTACATGTGGGCCGTGTGATGAAAGATGGGCACACAGAACATTTGTAAACAATGAAAAAGAAATCACTCTGAGTTCGTCTGTCTCATACTGTATCATATATGCCGCGTTGTTTTTGGCCATCTGTCTTTACCGATTCTTTTGAAGTGTTCAATGCGCTTGACGGTCACCCCGTATTCTTTTGGCGACTCTGCCTCATAGCATTCATCTTACAGCTGCGCTTGGCTTGGATACGACGTTGTACGAAACGTAGCCCTATCAACACCTGGGCGACGATGGCTTGGTTTCCTGGAGGTTAACCGCCGCCTTGCCGCGGAACGAGTCACGCGTGTGTAGAAAGGGGCGGACAAAAGGGCGCTGAGCTCTTACGGGAGGGGACACGGCGACCCCTTGAGCCTTGCTGGCGACGCCTGAAAGCAGCGGATGTGTCGGCACGCGCGGAACGCTGCAGCAGCCCGCCTCTGTCCACAAAGGCTTCACGCTCGTTTCCGCTGGGCTCTGGTGCTGGCAGTTATATACCGTCACAGACAAAGATATGTTACTCTGTGACACTGTGTTCACCATTAGGATAAAACAGTCGGCCGCTTGCTTCAGCTGCCCCATTCCCTCCCCCCACATGTGAGTGATTTGCCAAGCAATAATTTCGGACGCCACTGTTGCATGAACTTCAGCCATGAAAACTGAACTGCTATGTTTGGCAGCAGTGGGAGCTGATTACCAAACGGCAAAACTATTGCACTGTTCCTGTTCCAGGTTCCTGTCTACGGGCTTCCAGGGTTGACAAACATTTGACTTCCAATATTTCATATAATAATTGACCGAATTTATTATGCTATCGTAATTTACTGATTAAGAAGTATAGTCTTCCATTAAAAGTTTAACACACAGCAAAACCGTGTGTGTGTGTATGTGTGTGTGTGTGTGTGTGTGTGTGTGTGTGTGTGTGTGTGTGTGTGTGTGTGTGTGTATGTGTGTGTGTTTCTAACAAAGTTTACACTAAACTTCAAAGGTTTTCGAAGCTTTTCCTTGCCGACGGCCCCCACTCTCCCCGCATAGTAAAACTGTATTTTCTTTGCAGCACATTTTGCAAACAGTATCCGCATATACCACTGAATGTCCCGCAAAATCATATCATTAGACAACACGTATATGTCGTAAACATTGAGATGTGTGAAAAACTTGTATTCCGAAACTAATAAAACCTACATATTAGGATTTTGAGTATTCGGCCATAAACGTTTTGCGTGCTTTATCTCAAATATTTAACATATTAACTCAATCGTAATCAGACGCTTGATATATATAAGCAGTTCCTCTACAGCTACATGGATACTCTGCAAATTACACTAAAGTGCTCGGCAGAGGGCTCATTGAACTACCTTCATAATAATTCTCTATTATTACATTCTCGAACAGCGCGCAGAGAAAACGAACATCTGTATCTTCCCGTGCGAGCTCTGATTTCCCTTACACCATTATGATGATCGTTTCTCCCTATGTAAGTTGGTGCCAACAATTCTTTAATGAATTGGTGGGGAGCCCAGTGATGTGTACTAACATCCGAAAAAGAAAGAGAAGGGATTGAAATTTAAACAAAATTTGTTTTGTAATTCTCTCCTTAGAAAATGTAGGTTATGTTCCAGAATAAATAACATTCTTCATTGACGTCAAGTGTGTTGTACACTTACGCTTTGCATTTCACAAATAATAGTGACATTGTTTGTTTCTATAACTCACTGTAAATATGCGTAAGAGACAGTTATATTATATGAAAGGAGTGGGAACTTCAGTATAGCTGTAGAATTCGTATGACGTCATTTGAACTAAAATATGCTCCGGATGCTACCTCATTCTGCTTAGAAATTAAAAATTTTTGAAAACTCTTTTACGCTATCTCATGTTGAGAGCCAGGGCGTTACGATTAAGTACACGAAACAAAAATATTTGTGTTTTTGTTGTAGAGATGTTTGCACGTAATAATGAAAATTATTTTGTTGCAAATAGTACCTAAAATTGAAATTACGATAACTTTTGGTAATTTGTAAGTATTGTGCCCTTAAACACTAGTCTGGTCATTATGACCCGAAACAGCATACCAACGTATTTTTTTTTTTTAAGGAAGGAAGCAAGAGTAAAATAAATGTGCTTGTCTTTTTAGAGCAGCCAATGCGGAAAATTGATTTAATGCGCCTGGTCCAGGAGAGACGGAACATGTGGGAAGAAGCTGCGGCGCTAGTGTCTCAGAACGCAGCGCGGCCGAAATATTCCATTAGTTCATTGCTTCCTCCCCCGCCTCCCGATCGCTATCGCGGACCCTGGCCGCCGTCCACTATAGTTTCTCTTCCTCCATTCCCGAGCAGTGCGCGCCACTGCGCTTGCCATTGTACGATACGCCTAGCGCGCAATTATTTTTAATGCGTGGCTGAGGTATTACTCTCGATCGGGTTTCGTAATTGCTACCGCTCCACTGCAGGGGTACCAACATTTGTGCGGCTGGATCACTGCACTTCAGTCGGTTTTTCCGCAATCGGTGTTGTGTATCAATTGCACCGCCTCAGTCTGTCTATAGCACCACCCTAGATGGTGATGGTGGTGATTTATATTGGTGAGATGTTCTGACAGACTGAAAGATAACTTTTGATTTACGGTAACGGGACTGGAATATGGACCTTCCATAGGCAATTCATGTACTGATTGCTTGAAAAGCTCATAGTTACCTTCACAGGTGCAAATTTCCGATAGATTCCATAAATATATTAAGATCAACACTTAACTCGCGCGGTGACTTTTCTGTTACGTAAACCACGAGGTGGGGTTCTGGGACCCCTATGTTTAAACCGAGATTTAAGGCAAAAATCATTTCAAGTTTGTCCGCCTTTGGTAGATGAGTGGTCAGCGCGACGGAATGGCCCGGGTTCGTTTCCCGGCTGGGTCGGAAATTTTCTCCGCTCAGTCACTGGGTGTTGTGTTGTCCTTACCATCCTTTCATCGTCATCGACACGCAAGTCGCCGAAGTGGCGTCAACTCGAAAGGCTTGCACCAGGCGAACGGTGTACCCGACGGAAGGCCCTAGCCACACTGCATTTCCATTTCAAGTTTCTAATTTATGCTGTATAACACTCATTTTTACAATTACTTAAGTGTTGTTTAAGTACTTTTAGTTTATTTTATTGCACTAAACAAAGCCTGCAGCATTTTACTATATATCACAAAAATCGCATAATTTTGTGTGGTTCTTTTAAATACTATACATAAATTGACTGTTAGAGTACTGAATTTTACATTGTGAAAAATTATATAATCTGTGTAGCAAATATTTTTCCAAATAAAACTAAATTCCAGGGTTTAAATTTGCGGATAAAATTCCACCCGATAGGTACAAAAAGAAAGTCCGTCAAATTGACGTTCAGTGCTGGGAACTACGTTTTTATCACCACTCAGAACACTTTCTATTTCAACAGACACTTTAAGTATTTCATTGAAGAAACAGACTAATCCCCATCACAACTTGCCTGAAATTCTACCTCTGAATGACTCTCGTTCGATAGCATAACTGTGAGCATTGACTAATTTAAAATCGTCTTTTTCGTTATTTCTTGATCTGTATCACTTGACACCTTCCTCTATAGACCGACTAACAATTTCATCAAACTCGGGAAAGTTAAAAATGACACATTCGTGCGAACACTGTACCGTACTGAAGAAAACATGTACGTAATTCACGAGGCACGGTCTTGGAGACTCGAACACCTATCAGTAACACGTCAACAATAAACGCAGAAGACGATAACGCAACCGACGACAAAACAGCGTAGGCTTGGCAGTCTAAGGAGGCTAGGGGGAGTATAGAAGCATTCAACCACAACTGGCCTTGGAGAACGTGTTCGAACATTTTCGCACGCTCTGAGAGACCACACCTCGTGAGTTAAAGGTTATGATCAATAGCCGCGTTGGTTCGTTTGAGAAACACTCGCCCAATAGTTATACTCATTATTCCCCCAACCGAAACCGTTTTCGGACACAGGTTCCTATTCTCGATTCGTTTCTTAAGACATCCTGTACAACCCCTCCCAGTTCATCACAACTTTTCTACATCGACATATATACTGCGCTAACCACCAAGCGGTGTGTGGCGGAGGGCACAGTTCGCGCCAAAGTCATATTTCCCCCCTCTATTCCACTCGCGAATCGCACGAGGGAGAAACGACTGTCTGAACGCCTCAGTACGAGCTCTTATTTCCCTTACCTTTGAATGGTGATCATTGCGGGATATGAAAGTTGGTGGTAATAATTTATGCTCAACATCCTCGGCGAAGATCGGATTTCAGAATTTAATGACCAGCCCCTTCCGTTTAGCGCGTCTATCTGCAAGTGTATCCCACTTAAAACTTTCTATGAGATTTGTAACGCTCTCGCGATGGCTAAATGTACCAGTCACGAATCTTGCCGCTCTTCTTTGGACCTTCTCAATCTCTTGAATGAGACCCACCTGTTAAGTCCCATACAGACGAACAGTACTCTAAGACTGGATGAACTAACGTATTGTAAGCTATTTCCTTTGTTGAAGGACTGCATCGCTACAGGATTCTACCAATAAACCCAATCCCCGTTACTTGTGTAATCTGATCATTCCATTTGAGATCATTTCGAATAGTCACACCCAGGTACTTGACAGATGTTACCGCTTCCAAAGACTGGGCATTTATTTTGTACCCGTACATTAATGGAGATTTTCGCCTTGTTATACGCAGTAGGTTACACTTGCTAATATTGAGAGATAACTGCCAGTCATTACACCACGCATCTGTTTTCTGCAAATCCTCATTGATTTGTTCACAACTTTCGTGTGATACTACTTCCCTGTAGACTACAGCATCATCGGCAAACAGTCCAATGCCGCTCTCAATACCATCAACCAGATCGTTTATATATATCGTAAAAAGCAGCGGACCTATTACGCTGCCCTGGGGCACACCTGAAGTTACGCTTATTTCTGTTGAAGTCACCCCATTCAGGACGATATACTGCTCTCTGTCTGTTAAGAAACTTCCTGTCCAATCGCATATATCATCGGATAGACCGTAAGTGCGCACTTCTTGGAGCAAGCGACAGTGCGGAACTGATTTAGTCGAGAAACATGCCATCAACCTGGGAGCCGGTATCTAGAGCCTGTTGTATATCATGCACAAAGAGGGCCAGCCGTGTCTCGCACAGCTGCTGCTTCCTAAAACACACATTTCTGGGAAACATCTGTATAGTACGTATAGATTATGTATAAAAAATGAACTTTAGTTTCCACTCTCTGCAATTCTTAAACTATATGGCACAGTGATAGGAGTTGAATTCGAAGAGATGCGTTGGACCATGCTCACGTGATACTTTCATCCCTTTATACCGTAAAGTGGCCTTTGAGACAGTTCTTAAAACATATTCTTCTCCAGTCGAGCCCATGATCTGTGTCTGACGTCTAATACAGGTACGAAAGCAGGACGTTGCACTTCGGTCTTTCCCTTTTTATTCTTAGTCGTCATTCTCGCTGTTTGCAGAATTAGTACGCGTTGCTCTTAGTAGTTCCATGTAGATAATCTTTCTGTCGACACGAAGATACGTCAATCAACAGCAAAGAGATCAATTCGTGCACCTCGTCGGGCTGTGAATCTGGTAACTTCTGTTCAGTGTATCGTCGTGTTTCAACTTTTTACGAATTGAATGTCTGCGACGGATATGGACGACTACCCCCTCGTTCGGTCTAAACGGTAACGTGAAATTTCCTAGTAACTGCCCCCATTCTGCCGATGCAGACGGTGCACTGTATACACATTCGTTAAATCGAACATGTCGATTCGATCTGGATCGTCTTAGAACGCCCGTTTCGCAAGTTAACGCCGTACGCATTACGCTGTACAAGTAAGTCGGTCATCATCTTAATAGCGCCTCCGTATTAGCTGGAGGCTCCCGTTATTGCTGAGGTTGGTAGAACACGTTTTCTACTAGGTGAATGCGTGCTAGTTGTAGTTTCGACAGGGAACGGACTATTATTTCAATTATCCTTTTAGTCGCGGCGTGTTGTAGTTAAGATTTGTTCGCATAGGTAACTGGAAAGTTGCGTTGCGTGGCCGCGTTAGCATCGTGGGTGTGCTGCGATATAAAGTCTTCCTGATAGACTGTAATGCCATGCTCTGAGATCCGCCGTGCCAATTCCTTTGCTTCCACGCCCACCCGCGTGTGTGCGCTGCGTAAAGTGTGGTAAGTGTGAACCCTACAGTGCTTTCTTAGGCACGGGTCTATCGGAAGTTCTGGATTTACCATTCATAAATACACGAAGTATCAGTTTTATTCGCGTCAGCTTTAAAAATTACAGCAGATGATTGCATTGGAATATATTTACGATGTACGTCATATAGAGCCAAAAGCATTGAATAGCAATGCACACTTAAATCCGTAACTGGCTGAACACTAATCTTCGAAAAGTGTAGCTCAAATCTGCGTGCATGAATTAAAATTCAGATACTGAAGTGAAAGACAGATACATCCCTACCTGACTGTAAAGTAATTATAAACTCATATCCAAATGGAAACAGAATTAACGCCGTCAACAGCGATATGCAGAATGTGTGTTCTGTCCGCGAGCAGTGTATCCATAATATCATAATATGGTTCTTGGTCTGCCACGTCACAACGTCGTTCTCCATTGCTCGCCTCTTACATTTGAACTGAGTTCTTACATTGCCAGTTAACGAGGAGCTGCGGTGCAATTCAACATTTTTCACGTTCACAAACACTGTCAGAGGTGAGAGAAATTAGAAGTCGTATTTAAGTCGTGGGACCGACGATGGTCGAACTAGAGACCTTTGGATCCTAAGTCTTTTAACACTTTCACCACCCAGGTGCATCAAGTTATTGATATGTATATTAATATTAACAAAATGGGAGAGAAAGTGAAACTGAACCGCATTTGAGAGAGAATATTCGAATTCAATTTTCTCTGAAAGGTGTGTTTGAAGGTAAGACAATTCAAGCCGTCGTAACACAGATACACTGAGTGACGTGGCGAATTTCTTCACTTCTGTTTTTGAACCATTAAATTAAAGGTACTCTTCTTTTCACCTGAAGGAATAGTGACCTAGAGCTCATGGATCATCCCGCCGCTTTTTCGCAACTGCATTAATCACAGTCAGTAGCATCAGCTTTATTCTATTTTTGTTTAGTGGAACTAGTTTTTTTCCATCAGATATGCAGATCTGTATGATGTAAATTTAGAGAGACGACTTTTGTTGGTGTAACAAGAAATTCCGAAGAAAAAAAAACCATTGAATATGGAGAATTTTATGCCGTTCACGCAGCCGTTTGAATGGCACACAGCCCAAACATTTGCTTAGTCTTAACGCCGTATCGATAACCCTCACTTTGTAAACATTACTTATCGCTTTCCTCGGCGGCGATAGTTTCTCTGGAAAGTGGCGTACATTTTCGGGCGCCAGGCTATTGAACAAGTGGTGGCTTGGTTTATGGGGCGCTCAACTGCACTGTCTTCAACGCCAAAACATACAATGCAATTACAAGCGTGCAGTGTACATACACTACTGGCCATTAAAATTGCTACACCAAGAAGAAATGCAGACGATAAGCGGCTATTAATAGGACAAATATATTATACTAGAACTGACATGTGATAACATTTTCACGCAATTTGGGTGCATAGATCCTGAGAAATCAGTACACAGAACAACCACTTCTGGCCGTAATAGCGGACTTCATACGCCTGGGCATTGAGTCAAACAAAGCTTGGATGGCGTGTACAGGTACAGCTGCCCAGGCAGCTTCAACACGATACCATATTTCATCAAGAGTAGTGAGTGGCGTATTGTGGCGAGCCAGTTGCTCGGCCACCATTGACCAGACGTTTTCAATTGGTGAGAGATCTGGAGAATGTGCTGGCCAGGGCAGCAGTCGAACATTTTCTGTATCCAGAAAGGCCCGTACAGGACCTGCAACATGCGGTCGTGCATTACCCTGCTGAAATGTAGGGTTTCGTAGGGATCGAATGAAGGGTAGAGCCACGGGTCGTAACACATCTGAAATGTAACGTCCACTGTTAAAAGTGCCGTCAGTGCGAACAAGAGGTGACCGAGACGTGTAACCAATGACACCCCATACCATCACGCCGGGTGATACTCCAGTATGGCGATGACGAATACGCGCTTCCAATGTGCGTTCACCGCGATGTCGCCAAACACGGATGCGACCATCGTGATGCTGTAAACAGAATCTGTATTCATCCGAAAAATGACGTTTTGCCATTCGTGCACACAGGTTCGTCGTTGAGTACACCATCGCAGGCGCTCCTGTCTGTGATGCAGCCTCAAGGGTAACCGCAGCCATGGTCTCAGAGCTGATAGTCCATGCTGCTACAAACGTCGTCGAACTGTTCGTGCAGATGGTTGTTGTCTTGTGCAGATGGTTGTCGTCTTGCAAACGTCCCCATCTGTTGACTCAGGGATCGAGACGTGGCTGCACGATCCGTTACAGCCACGCGGGTAAGATGCCTGTCATCTCGACTGCTAGTGATACGAGGCCGTTGGGATCCAGCACGGCGTTCCGTTTTACCCTCCTGAACCCACCGATTCCATATTGTGCTAACAGTCATTGGATCTCGACCAACGCGAGCAGCAATGTCTCTATACGATAAATCGCAATCGCGATAGGCTACAATCCGACCTTTATCAAAGTCGGAAACGTGATGGTACGCGTTTCTTCTCCTTACACGAGGCCTCACAACAACGTTTCACGAGTCAACGCCAGCCAACTTCTGTTTGTGTATGAGAAATCGGTTGGGAACTTTCCTCATGTCAGCACGTTGTAGTGTCGCCACCGCCGCCAACCTTGTGTGAATGCTCTGAAAAGCTAATCATTTACATATCACATCATCTTCCTTCTGTCCGTTAAATTTCGCGTCTGTAGCACGTCATCTTCGTGGTGTAGCAATTTTAATGGACAGTAGCGTACAAAGTCGTGATAAGGAACACAATACTATCAAACTACCTTCTATTTTGAACGAAACCGAAACAAATGTAGCGGACTTGAGATTCTCCAGTAAGAAAACGAGACGATGGATTGTTAAACCTATTCGCCACTTCAAGTAGACTGGTTGCGAACCGAGGTCTCTGTACGAATTTCACCCCCTTGCCTACAACTGCGGGAACGCCGAGACGTTGTCATAGAATCTTGGACAAAAATCTCGTTGCTGGTTGGGCGCGGTAAGCAAAGCTCACTTAGTTTCAAGCATCTTCTGTCGCCGTATGGACTATCGCAAGGGTGGTTCGACGCAGAAAGCTGAAGCAGCAACGGACAACGGGGAGAGTTTATCCATATTCAGGAGTGGATCTTCGTCGTGGTGCGTGTGTTCGCTGAGGGCTGAGGTAATTAGCGATTAGCGGCGTGCAGACTACCCACAGCCGAGGTCAGCCCCGATCGGCAGCCTTGCTATCTCCGCGAATTATCTCCTCACATAATTCATTAAGCGACACGGGTGCGCTGAACCCGACCCCCTCTCGTTTAGTAGTACTGTGCGTTGCCTGGGGCCGCGTGCCGATGAAATACTATCTGCACTACGCTGCTACTGCCGAAGCCACAAGTTAGGTAGTCTTTCTGTTCTTGGTTCGTTACTGGATGCCCTCAGGTTTCACTGGGGCTGTTTATAGGTGTCTGGAGTGAGCCGCTTTAAACACTGGATTGTATACTGACAAACCTAACTTTATTTACGCTTCTTGAGAAGACATTAATTATAAATTATTCCACCGATAAGTTAATCAAGCCTTTACTTGTGCTTAGCAGTCTTTAATTAAAGAAGAAATACTCCTGTCACCATGGCCTTCGGCTACACCAATAATAAATTTGTAAAACTGTCGTGTCTATCTGTCTGAAGATGCTTCTCCAAAACCGCAAGACGACTTTTCGTGGTATATTCGTGATTTCCCTAAATTACGTAAGACAGATGCCAGGGTGGTTCCTTCGAAGGGCCGCTTTCCTTCTCCCCCTTCCTTAATCTGAGCTTCTGCTCTGTCTCTAATGACTTCATTGCCGACGGGACGTTAAATATTAATCTCCTCCTCCAATATTCGTGGTGTTTTCGCAGCTTACTTCAGCATGGCTTTAGCAAGCTTTAGTTCGTCAAAATCAGATCATGAAAAGAGAGACCATAATTGAAAGTTTTATCCATAGTGATATTATAAACCCGAAACTAACACTCCTCTGTTTTCACGATTAATCCGCCGAACCCCTTTCGGTGAAGTTTGGTATGGAGACAGTTTGAACCCCTGAGGAACAACATAGGGTCCTTTAGAATGTATGCAGTGAAAGATACTTTTGAAGATGGGGAAAAACATTACTCTTTGAAAAAGCTGTTTACTCTGACTTTTGAACTTCATCATATTGGTGAAAATTGTTTTATTGGCTGGTACGTGCTACGTGATATGATTAAAAGTAATCAGTACAATGTTTATACTTCAACACTTCTTGTTGGATAATCTACAATTCGTATAATGTATAGCTACTTCAAAATCATGCTGATAGATGCGTGCCTCTGTCCATATCCCTTTGTGTAGGTATTGCTTGCCACATGGCGACGTATCGTGCGTTGGGACAAGTTAGAAGGCCGTAGAGTGGGGCGCACATCACGTTGCTACGCGTACGCGAACAGGCAGACACGTAAAGGCAGCTGATGTTATTGCGCGAACAGTAGCTGACTTAACATGACTCGCAGCTGTGGCTGACAGCTATTTTTTGTAATAAACAGATGATCATGACCATTAATCCGTTGGCTGGAAGTAATCGATGCAGTAAAGTCTTTGCTAACACACGTCAGTAGCAGCATTGGCCGAAGGCGGACGAAATTATTGTTTTCGAAGGTTGTTTAGCATGGCCTCAAAGTGCTCTTCTTGGTGGAATGGCAATTAGAATCGGAGCTGCTGACCAATCCTACGCCGTGTGCTTGTTCACTCTGAAATGCCTGAAGAGTGAGGGTAAAAGTTGTAGAATGTCAATACCATCCATGAAGCGTTTCGATCGGCGGATTCACACAGGTCGTGGACGGGACCGTACGGAACGCCAACGTTAGTGGTTGTATGTGAAACAAGCTGTGACGTTGACGTGTTTGTGGGGAGTGACTTCGTCTGTTACTATGGCTAAGGTAACACGTTCTCAGTGTGCTCATTCCTTTTAAAGTAGTGTAATGTGTGCTTTTGTGTCTTAGTGTTTGCATAAAGTAAGCAGTTCTGGCTTTATTTCATTATACTTCATTTTCGTGTGAGCTCGGTTTCGTTTTGTAAGCCCATTTTCCACTACAGAATCCCTGGTGCCTATTAAAGAATTCCATCTGTATTGTACAGCTTCAAAAGTCATTAAGATAACATTTCATCTATTACTAATTGTGCACTGGAATAGAGGTCGTCGTCCTGCGATTACCGCTCGTGGTCTTGCGGTAGCGTTCTCGCTTCCCGCGCACGGGGTCCCGGGTTCGATTCCTGGCGGGGTCAGGGATTTTCCCTGCCTCGAGATGACTGGGTGGTGTTGTGTCGTCTTCATCATCATGATTCATCCCCTTTACGGTCGGAGGAAGGCAATGGCAAACCACCTCCGCTAGGACCTTGCCTAGTCGGCGGTGCGGGTCTCCCGCATCGTTCCCTATGCTGCTCGGAGTATGGGACCTCATCATCACCCTGCGATTACCTATTTATGAACGATAACACCAAGGTTTCAGATTGTTTACACATTCACGATTATGTAGGAGTTAAAACATTTTGTAAATGGGATGAATGATCACATTTAGTCTGATCGTTCAGCAACAGATGTAGAGTACACACATCGGATTAATTTCTAACAATCAGCTTTACACCTTTTCTACATTTCTTACTATGCAAGTGGATCTGTGAATGATTAGGAGAAGGAATACTGTATCGCTCGAATTGTTTGGACATATGAAGAGGATCAAAGATAACTGCCTGCAAAACAATACTTGGATAGAAACGTGCAGGGGTAAAGACCTTTGGGATGACAAAGGAAAAAGTTAGCTGGATTAGGTTAAGGAAGACCTGAAGACTAGAGAAGAAAACTGTGAAAAAGTATCAAGACAAGAAGTATATCGAGACTGAGCAAAATGGAGGCAAATTGTTCATAAACACACTGCCTGGGTCGCTGAAGGATACGAAGACGATGGTGTTAAATTTTTATGCTTCTGGTCTGTGCAATGAATCTTGCTTCTTTAGTCTCCAATGTGGTGTGCTCTGAGCCTGGTACAAATAGATTGTCCAGTCGGTCCATCCTAGATAGTAAGAGTATCACTCTTGGCAGCCCAGTCTAGTCTAGGAACACAGCATCAATCTAGACGCCTTTGTGTACGACGCTTCGTGTGTCATGGACCAAAAGAGCTAGCTCAGTTTCGCAACACAACTTGACACCTTACGAGCACTCAGTACTTTCCACTCATCCTCATGATGCAAGCACACACTTCATAACAAAAGGCCACAAGAGACAACCTCCACTTTGAAAGTAACGTGGAATTCTCGCATCTGCCTCCTACGTTCGTACTCCGGGTATGGAACTGATTTTGATTGGTGCTTACACGTTCCTTGCCAAAATAACGTCCGTTGTGACGGTTACGTTTAATAAGAGTAAGTTCTGAATTGCGGCGAAGAGCCCTGTGGTGCTACATTTCCAGTTTTTATCGAGGGTAGACGCCATAGCCTGCGAAATAGATGGTCGCAGTTTGTTGGGAACATGATACTGGTCGTTCCTCCAGTGCAGCACGACGTGTTGCTCGGGCTGCACTGCTGCGCTTCATTTGTCGATCTGGCGCTGCGCGCTACACGTGCGAGGCGAGTGTGTAAGTGCCGGGCCATTCTTCTCTGCCCGCGCCTGTGATGGATGCTGAGTTGGGAGCGTTGTCGGTAATTTCTCCTCAGCGCCGCCAGCGGGCGTCTGACCCGCGAGCCACTAACTTGGCCCCGCGTTGTTCCTCGCACTTGCCTTGTCTCGAGGAGGGATAGCTCTCCATCAATCACAACCGCCGCCCGCCAGGGAGCGTTTTATCACGGCGCTGATGCCGAAGCCGTCGCCTTCACTGTCTTGCTGAATAATCAAAACTTGAACCTCGGCTATTGAAGCTCTTCGTCAAAATCCGCTGGTTTGTAATTAATCAACAGTAATGTAAGGTAAAACCTAGAATTTGTGAAGGGAGGCAGAGGCTTGAATGCAGTAAGCTGGTTCAGATACATATAGGTTACAGTAGTTACGCAGAAATGAGGAGGCTTGAATAGTGGAGACAACTGTAGCAAGCTAGTCTTCCGACTTAAGGGGGGTAGGACGTCAAACGGGCCGACTTGGAACAGGAGAGGCATCAGAGGACATTTTAATTTCCAGTGTCTATACTTTCATAAATAATTTCATAAAACTTCGTCAGCATCACCAGGAAGCATTCAAGATTCGCACTCATTGCAGTGGAAGTTCGAAAACATAACAAAATAATTTTTTTATGTGTGAAATTTCATCATTTTTTCACTTACTAATGGCTGCATTTGTTGCTATAGGTACATTTTTCTTCAAAGTTACAGAGATTCTTCGATGAATTTTGCTCAGCATACATACCATACTCACAGGTGTATGAAACTCTAAAATTTGTTTAATTTATGAAAAAACGAATGATCTGTTGTATTTTAAACTTGATGTTTAGAAAAAACACAAATTTTGTAGTTAATTACCTTATTTTTACCACAGTTTTTAATAGATTTGGAAAATTCTAGAGTTTCGTACACCCTTGAGTATGGCTTGTATGCTGTGCAAAATTTATCGAACCATCTCTCTTACTTATGAAGAAAAGTGTACCTATAGCAACAAATGCTGCCATTAGTAAGTGAAAAAATGATGAAATTTCACATGTAAAAAAAATTACTTTGTTTTCGAACTTCCACTGCTATGAGTGTGAATTCTGAATCCTTCCTGGTCATGCTGACAAAGTTTTATGAATTTCCAGAATGAGATTATCATTCTGCAGCGGAGTGTGCGCTGATATGAAACTTCCTGGCAGATTAAAACTGTGTGCCGGACCGAGACTCGAATTTTGCAGGAGAGCTTGTGTAAGTTTGGAAGGTAGGAGACGAGATACTGACAGAAGTAAAGCTGTGAGGACGGGGCGTGAGTCGTGCTTGGGTAGCTCAGTTGGTAGAGCACTTGCCCGCGAAAGGCAAAGGTCCCGAGTTCGAGTCTCGGTCCGGCACACAGTTTTAATCTGCCAGGAAGTTTTATGAATTTATTTGTAAAAGTATAGACAGTGGAAATTAAAATGTCCTATGGTGCCTCTCCTGCTCAAGTCGGCCCGTTTGACGTCCTTCCCCCCTTAAAGCAACAAAAACAAAAACCCGCTGACTTTGACTGTTCGGTTTAAAATGTACTCTGTGATTCAAAATTCCTATTACATGCTTCTAGGGTCGGTTGAGGAGACTCAGATGTTTCGATAAGGAACCCATGTCCGAAAATGTACCTTGCGCATAAAAAAAGGTTTAAGATCGGATGACTTTTAAATGGTTCAAATGGCTCTGAGCACTATGGGACTTAACATCTATGGTCATCAGTCCCCTAGAACTTAGAACTACTTAAACCTAATTAGCCTAAGGACATCACACAACACCCAGTCATCACGAGGCGGAGAAAATCCCTGACCCCGCCGGGAATCGAATGACTTTTAAATCTCCTACTTCACGGTTCGCACGCAAGCTGAGTACGCAGTCTTCAGTCCCTGTTACAATTACGACATCGCGCAGCACCTTTGTTGGACCACAGCAACGGCTGTGAGAAACTGATACGTTGGAAACTAGGAGAGTTGGCGTTGTGTCCCACGGGCGCGCTGCACTATAGACTTTGAACAGGGGATCGTTCGTCGCGTAGAAGACAACGCTCGAAACATTGTCCGAGTCACGTTCACCTACAGCACGCAGGTCACAGCTCATTGTCTCCGCTACTTGCGTACCGTGAAGCGGGAATTTTGAATGTAATCAGATCTTCATACTGATTTTTTAATCCACGCTTCATCTCTGGACATGCGCTCCTTATCAGAACTTCTATTTACTAACTCCCCTCCGTAACACCTAGGAATTATTAGACACACGGTGTAAGAATCTTATTGGATAACATGGGAAACTCCGTGAGGCAGTTCGCGGGTGTTTCTGTTTGTATGAAGACAGAGGCACGATTTGTGCAGGTAGTGACAGTCGGCACAGAACGTGAATAAATTGTAGTTGTTAGCATAAATATGCAGGGAGATCCAATTGACACATTTCTCTCTCTCTCTCTCTCTCTCTCTCTCTCTCTCTCTCTCACACACACACACACACACACACACACACACACACACACACACGTCAATATGCATCTGCACAGTATATCCAGGTTTCGACGGTATATAGATTTTAAAATATCCATTTTTCCGTCGAGTGATCACGGTGATCTTAGCGCATTTTTAACAGAACCGCTTAAAGTTTCATTCTTCTCTTAGATGTACTCTTCAATCCGTAAGGAATACACACACAGGTCTGAAAGACAGTAGATATGGCACAAAACATCCGTCCTAGGTACTGTATTTTGAGTCATCAGGGTCGTCCATTGTCTACGCATAGAATACAAGTATGTCGGATCACATTCTCTTGTTGCAGAGGTCTTTTTCATACGTCACACTTAATTAAAATTTTCCATTGTTCGTTGCTGAAGATCACGTTGTGAATTTGAATTTATCTTATGATGAAGAAAAACTGAGTACCAGGTCAGAGGGTAAAATCACAAGAGTTAGTATTTTTTTGGGGCGCATTTTTCATGTGTAATTAACGAAGTGAAAAAGTACTATTCAAAAGCAGTAGCGACACGTTGGATGTGAGGTTCGCCTTGTTTATAACGGTGGATTGTGTTACCAGATAAAGAGCATCCCGTCGGTTCGTGTGTGTTTTCAACCATTTAGTATATTGTAATTGTGCCTAATCGGTGTTGTTGCTAATTTATGGGTCTTACAAATTTTCCATCATACATGTGGCTGCACCCGAGCTACAGACTTGGAACACAGCATCAGCTCTTGCAGAGCCCACGTGACCACCAGGCATGTCCCTTCAGGTCAGAAACTATCCGTTCTGGTAAAAGCCGTTGACAGGGTATGCTTTCAGCCCACTGAAACTGCCCACGCCACCTGTCTCACCCAATTGGAGGCCTAAGAAGGAAAATTCCCCATCGCACTCCTTTCAGATTCAGTGGTAAGAGGGTCCAGTGGACAGCCTGTAAAAAAAAAACTGAACACAGATCAAGCCTGAAAACAGAAAGGAGGTGAACTGGACTGTGAAAAAAAAGCAAAATAGGAACGGTGAACGGTCTAAGGACAAGAAGTGCAGTATATAGAGCAGGCTGGGAGAGCACGATCGTTGTGATAAGTGGTCACGATGTTCGACTGCCAAGCCGGCGAGCTGTGTTCGGACCTCCCTTGTGCCATTTTTTTCCCGCTGTGCGCTTTATTCAAATTGTATCTGTGTCGTGGTGTGACGTCCGTTTGCAACAGCGGGGTGTAAGGAGGGGACCTCTGACAGTTGATTCTGCACAACCACTTTATTAGCAGCCGAAAAGAAGTTGCTTTCGAATTGGGAACCGCAAAGCTTTGATGACATAGCCATAGGTCAGCCGAATCCTCCACTGGAAAACATGTCTGGTGTGTCATACGCGGCATTAATGACAGTAATGATAGGAATGACTCGGCGACGCATCTAATTCGTACGTCCGGTAAGTGAGATACGCGTCCTTGCCCGATACAGGTGTTCGCGTGAATTTGATCACACTCAAGGGCATGATGAAAACAAAATTCTGTATCACACAAGCTGCAACAAATGAACGCAGCCTGTGCTCCGTCAAAACATATGTTTTTAACGTTGCGTTCGGTTTTGGAAGTTTTGACTCGTGAATTTCTTTGTTGTGACATAGTTCACGCCCGTTTATTTGTGGTTTTCATTTCTGTGAGACGTTTGTGTGGTATCTCGCCTGCTCTCGCTGTTCATCACGTTTACTTGCGACGGTAACGTATTCTTACCACTTGACTCACATTCTATAATAGTATATGACAACGACGAAGACTACAGAAAGAGAGCAAACATTTCAATGACCGAACTGACAGTTCATAAAAAAAATTAAATGGAAGGAGATAATTTTGAACACGGCTCGTGCGCTTTGCAGTCTCACACTGTGACTGACCACGACGCTGCGGCCGCTGATTCAGTGTTGCACTTGCTAAACTTGGACCGTTCACTGTTTCTACTTTGCTTTTTTTAACAGTTCAGTACACCTCCTTCCTGTTTTAATGCTTGATCTGTCTCTATCCACTGGACCATTTTACCACTAAATCTGAGAGGGCTGCTATGGGGAGTTTCCCTTGCGGTTGTTACTGGCCGCATCCTGGGGAGCAGAACACTGTCGCTTCGCTCTACTAGTTTTGCTCTTGGTTTCTTCCCAGCTCTGCGCTCTCCGAGAGGCCACCAGCTAGTCCAGACTTGAATCATTTTTATCTCTCCTTCCTATTTCCGTATTTTCCTAACAGCCAAACTGGCGGACGCCTTAACAGCCCATCCCGGACGAGCCCTCGTGTACTCCGCAAGTTTCACAATGTATCAAGAGTTTCTTTTAATTCTCCGTTTTCGTTTCAAACCGGCCTCTTTTTCAGGCGCTCACAACCCACCCTTCTCCCATCCGTAACACAGACCGCCCTTACGCCAGACGCGGCCTGTACAGTATGTCTGGCACCTAGCCACACGAAATCGTCTGGTGCCATTTGATTTAGAGACGAAGTATAGTACAGAGAAATTTGAATCAACCAAGTTCTCAGAACATGTAGCTGATCGTTAAAAATCTTCCGCAAATGAATCCAGAGATACACCCTGGTTCAGAGTCCACGTCGAACTGCCATGGTCAGTCAGTTCAAACGTCGGAGGAAGGCAACGGATGCCACACCCCCTCCCCAATAGCGCGACGCACAGTGCAGCCCTGTGGTGTTAAAACCAACCTTTGGGTTGATGACTGGCTTACCCTTCTTTTCATACCTTGTCATACATAAACTGTAAACCATCCACTAATTGGTAGCATCGTTTGGTGACACCATCGCATTGGGTTCGTCCAGATAATTAGTGTTCGTACATCACGTGGTCGACCATGTAACTTTGTATTCCACTGTTAATTCCGTTTGTCTGTTTGGTATCTATCATCAAGAGTACAAGCCTCCACTCGTGGAGCATCGAAACCGGCTTCCGTTTCTCACCCAGTAAGACCGTTTGTGTTAATTTTTGGCGACGTAAGGAGTTTCTTCCGCCCTCCTTACATCTAGGTCCTGTCAACCTTCCGTTTTCCGACATCGCTAAATTCTTGGGTCTTATGTTTGACAGAAAACTGTGCTGGCCCTCCCACGTTTCCTATCTTTCGGCTCGCTGTCTGCGTTCCCTTAACACCCTCCGTGTCCTGAATGGTACCTCCTGGGGAGCGGACCGAGTGGTCCTTCTCCGCCTCTATCCTTAGTGCGCTCGAAATTGGATTATGGAAGCATCGTCTACTCCTCTGCTCGGCCGTCTATTCTTCGGCGTCTCGACTCTATCCACCACCGTGGATTACGTTTAGTGTCTGGAGCTTTTTACACCAGCCCTGTGGAAAGCCTTTATGCTGAGACTGCTGAACCTCCGCTGTCCAATCGGCGGGCAGTCCTTCTGAGTCGTTATGCTAGCCATCTGTCTTCCATGCCTGCTAATCCAGCCCATGACCTTTTTTTCGACACCTCCTTTGATGTCGGGTATGCAGGCCGCTCCTCCTCCCTACTACCCCCGGGAGTCCGCTTCCGTCAACTGCTCCATTCTCTCTCCTTCCGCTTTCCTAAAACCTTCTTGACAACTTGGGGTACAGCACCGCCCTGGCTCCGTCCCCGGATCGACTTGCTCAGAGACCTATGTCAATTTCCCAAGGATGGTACCCCTACACTTGTCTACCGTCGGGCATTTGCTGCTCTATGTGCACAAATGACGGAAGCCACATTTATTTACACCGACGGCTCGAAAACATCGTTAGGTGTAGGGAGTGCCTATATTGTTGGCGACACCCCAAATCACTTTCGGCTTCCCGACCAGTGTTCGGTTTATACTGCGGAGCTTTACGCTGTTCTCCAGGCTGTCCACTACATCCGCCGCCATCAGCGGATACAGTACGTAATCTGCTCAGATTCTCTCAGCTCTCTCCTAAGTCTCCAAGCTCTTTACCCTGTGCACCCTCTGGTCCACCGGATTCAGGACTGTCTGCGCTTGCTCCACCTGGGGGGCGTCTCAGTGGCGTTCCTCTGGCTCCCGGGACACGCTGGTATCTGTGGGAATGAGGCGGCCGATATAGCGGCCAAGGCTGCAGTCTCTCTTCCTCGGCCAGCTATTCAGTCTCTTCCGTTTGCCGATCTACGGAGCGGTTTATGTCGCCAAGTTGCTCATTTATGGCATGCGCATTGGTCAACACTTCTCCATAATAAATTGCGGGAAGTGAAAGCCCTTCCTTGCGCTTGGACCTCTTCCTCCCGAACGCGTCGTCGGGAGGAGGTAATTTTAGCTAGACTCCGGATAGGGCACTGTCTTTTTAGCCATCGACATCTTTTAAGCGGTGATCCTCCCCCACTCTGTCCCCACTGCTCTCAGCTGTGGACGGTCAGACACCTTTTAATTGAATGCCCCTATTTTAATCCGTTACGCTCCCGTCTACAGCTATCGCCTGATCTATCGTCGATTTTAGCAGATGACACACGCTCAGCTGACCGCGTTCTACAGTTTATTAGTGACAGTGAAATGACGTCAGTCATTTGATTTTTTTTTTTTTTTTTTTTTTTTTTGGGGACAACCAACCCCTTTCTATAGTGGATTTTTAAGCATTCCTTCTGCCTTTAGTTTCTCAAATTTTATGACTTTGTTCCCCTTGCTGCTGATTTTAAATTTCGTTTTTTTCCTGTTTCCTACGTCACGGGCTGGGCGCTAATGACCATAGAAGTTTTGCGCCCTAAAACCACAAACAAAAAAAAAAAACAAAAAATCAAGAGTACAAAATTAATTTCCCCGTAAATTAAGAGCCTAAATTACTGTGTAACAGAGATCTGTGGTGCTTGTTGGCAATGATCTCATGAGCTCTGTGGACCAATCTATGGTCAGATCTCTCCAGTACTTAAAACTCTCTCTCCTGCATGCAATCAGAACAACTTACTGTGCCGTCACTGAAATACGACTTGAATGCACCTGTGCTGTGACTGCTGACCACAAGGCAACTCTATGGAGTGGCCTGGTGATTTGCAAAGCCTAAGTTGTACGCAGATCGGGCCCTCGCTGGTCTGCACGGGGCCCGCGGCGTAATTCGTACGCCGTCGAAACCTAATGGTGCCTCTAATGGACGCGTGCCCACTAAAACTGTCGCCAGGAACTCCAGTGCACGTGAAAAATGTGGCGGTTTTAATTTCTCGCCGCGCTCGTCGCTTATTCGTGCTTTATCTTTACGGCCGGACCGGGGACCACGATGAGGCCGTATCTCTGGCGAGGTGCCTGACTCATTGCTGGCGAGAGTCCAGGGTTGAGCTGTACCGCCAGGTAGCTCCCGCTTCGTCTGTCACCGAAGATAACACGCGGAAAGAACGGGTTTGGGGCGTTCAAAAAGTAACACAACTCTATAGTTTCAGAAGATGTTGAAAGTAGCTTAACATTATGCGAGGCTTATGGTTGAATACGACGACGCATGTGCTTAACCCTCAAATACTGTCCATCCCAGTATTACATTAACCCTATCCGCGGTGCCGAAGTACCCCATATTAAAAATTCAGCAAATAAGGATGCGAAAAAAGCATGTTAATTTTTTGTAATACAACAATTAATTATGCACAGTCCAGTCACGTTGTGACCATCTGTCGAAAGCGTGAATTTACAGTCTTCCGCTGCGCAAACGTGCAAGAAGAGTGTCGTGAGGTTCTGGAAGGTACCGACAAGAATGTGGAACCATGCCGACTCCAGGACCGTGGCCAGCTGCGCTAAGTTCCTCGGTTGAGGATCCGTAGCGCCAACGAAGATTCTCGATTGGGCTAAAATTTGGAAAATCTGGTGGCCAGGAGAGTATGGTAAACACATCCTGGTCGTCTTCGAACCACGCACGTACTATGCAAGCTGTGTGTCTCGTTGGGTTGGGGGGGTTGTTTGGGGGAGGAGACCAAACAGCGAGGTCATTGGTCTCGTCGGATTGGGGAAGGACGGGGAAGTGAGTCAGTCGTGCCCTTTAAAAGGAACCATCCCGGCATTTGCCTGGAGTGATTATGGGAAATCACGTAAAACCTAAATCAGGATGGCCGGACGCGGGATTGAACCGTCGTCCTCCCGAATGCGAGTCCAGTGTGCTAGCTACTGCGCCACCTCGCTCGGTGTGTGTCACGTCACGTTGCGTTGCCCTGCCGGTAGATACCATAGTGTAGAGGAAAAAGTGACTGCATTTGGGGATGGACATGGTCCCTAAGGATAGATGCAGGCGTGTGTTGATCCATTGTGTCTTCCAGAATGACGAAATCATCCAGGGAATGCCACGAAAACAGTCCCCGGGCCACAACACTCCCTTCTCCGTCCTGGATGCTTCCGACAATTGTTGCGGGGCCGCACACACCTAGGCTATTTGTCCGGTGGAGCATGAAACGTGATCTGTCTGAAAAGGCCACCTGCCGCCATTCAGGCTACGCCCAGTTGCAGCATTTTTGTGCGAATTCTAGCCTTCGTCGCCGATGAACAACAGTCAGCATGGGTGCATGAACCAGGCGGTGGCCCTTACTCATCAACTCACTGAACGGTCGTTGAGGAGACACTGTTGATAACCCCCCCGGTTCATCTGGACACTCACATGCTCAGCAGTTACATGTCTGTTCTCCCATACATTTCTGTGCAGCCGTCGTTCATCCTTGTCATCTATGGCCCGTGTGCTCCGCGGTTGCCTTGGCACCAGTTTTGGATATTGCTATTATCTATACACGGTATACTATAAACACTGCGGCACGAGAGCAGTTTACAGATCTAGCTGTTACGGAAATGCATCCACCCTTGGCCCGAAAGCCAGTGACAGTGGCCTTTCGGACGTCAGATAAATCCCTCCGTTCCAGCACCTGCACCGTGTTCTGCGTCCCTTCGATACTCATTATCTACCCAACACAGATAGTGCTGCCACCTGCCGTCTGAGAGTGATTATTGAACGCTGACGTCGAATATAGGCGTTGGTCACATTAATATGAGCGGACTATGTACATACTAGAGGGGTGTGGGGGGCGGGGGGGTCTCTACTACCTCAGGTATGGTTTCAGGGCGAAACACATGTTATGACATTTCTTAAGGAACTGCAACGCATCGTTAAATTTCTTTCTTCAACGGGGGGGGGGGGGGGGGGGCTTCCTAAGAAGCATTATTCAGGTATCCCAACGAGAATAAATGAGTTCGGGAAGGGCCACCCTCCTGGCTGTCCTAGTTAAGCATGATTTCAGGATTGTTTGCCTCTAATATTGGCGAACGACGTACAGAAGGTTGATACCTCGTTTCCTCCGAGAAAGTGGTTTTAACTCTGAGAAATAACGTATGTACTACTTTCGGTATGGGTGGTTGGGGCTGCGGTTTACCCGCCTCGGCCCTGCCTCCTCTGCAAGCCGGTAAGCCGGTTAGGTCACTCCTTTTGAAAGTGGGCATTAATTACTTTTATCTCTGGTACTTTATGGGAACATCACTCGTGGAGAGACAGCGCTCTAGCTAAAAGTACTTAAGAATGAATCGCAAAACAGGCTGGACCGCAAAATCATTTGTTTCAATGGGAATCGGTTTCCGTCAGTGTTCGACCATCCTCCGATCCTGATACCATGATGGTAGGCGTAACAGCGAATGGAACGGGACATTCACCACTTCCGCTTACCATCATGGTGTGAGGGTCTGAGGGTGTTTAAACATCGACTATTACCATCGAAATAAATGTTTTTGCGGGCGAGATTGTTTTGTGATCCATTTTAATGTACTGATCTCTCCACCTACAAGTGCGTACACCTCCGTTGGGATGAATTTCCATTCGCATGCTCAAATGACCTTTTGTGCTCCTTACCCTCTCGGAGATTACTTCCTATAGTTTGTCATTTACCAAAGTTACCCTACATATATGTATATTGAAAAGTAATCTTAAAACAGATCCTTGCGGTACACACGAAGTTACTTTTACATCTGAAGATTTCCATTAGGTATGAATCACATACTGTGTTCGTTCAGGTTAGTCATTCAAATTAGCACCCACTGTATTCAAAACGAATAAAGGCTACTGAAAATGGCCATGTTGCATTTAAAGTCTATATTGAATACGCGACGGAGATAGCCTTTTCACCTAGCTAAGATTTATCGAGAACCCCTCTCGCGGCACACTCGATAGCTCCACAATCTTCTTAGGATATTACTCTGCCCGTCTGTGAAATGACTAATAAAGTTAACGCATCTGTTTCACGCTTGTACTTTCTCAGAAACAATCTTCTGAGCAGCCTTCCATCTTCAGGCAGTTTCTTTTGTCAATTGTAGACAAGGCTGTGGTATGTCGTTCCATGTTCAGCTATTTGATTCATAGTGGAAGGTGCTTTATTTTCTCCTACTGTGCTTTGTGCCTTGTGCCTTGCAGAGGTTTTCAACTTTCATTCTGCCCTTTGTTCCTATAACCGGTGTATCCCGGCACTTCTGAAGCAAAACTTCTCGTTAAGATTCCGGAGAGAACAAAGACACCGTTTAAGAGACTCACTCTAAGCCATAAAAGCTGTATACCGAAGAACTGATTCCGTATGCTTTGTCGCTGTAGCCACGAAATATTTGTCCCTGCAGAACCTTGCTATTGCTCCTGTCATCCTCACACAGTGTTTCGACAGTTTGCCTTGTTGTTCAGGTTGAATTCTGTTTGGTGCGCAGGGCGTTGACCCATTTTCTCTTATAGCCCTTCTTCCCCCCTCCTCCCCCTCTAATAATACTCTCTCTCTCTCTCTCTCTCTCTCTCTCTCTCTCTCTCTGTGTGTGTGTGTGTGTGTGTGTGTGTGTGTGTGTGTGTGTGTGTGTGGCGCGCGCGCATTTGTATATTTGTGTTTTTTAAAATATATCTACTTCACTGTTCCGTATATGTCATTCGTTCTTAGAAGAAACTGCACGTCTTAATGTAGTAAGACCAGCAATTGTTGTAGGCGCAGTGGTAATGTATGTAACACCTATAACGATCTAAAAAATCTTTCAAGGCTAAATTCGGCAAAAAGAAGAGAATAATAATGAATAAATCGCCCCATATTCTGATGATATCATAAAATACTGATTTTTTTTACAATCAGATTCAGTCTACTGACCAAAGTCACGTTTACAAAAGTATCCACAGCTTCATGTTAGGCAAAATATAAAATCATCATCATCAAATGGAAAAATCTATGCATGAGTCATTATGTTGTAATATAAATTACGAAGTCGTTCAGTACGTATGCTACACATTTTCTTTCTCGGCCAGTTAGGCTGAAAAAATGCGGAACTTGTTGTGGAATCTTGGAATATTCCCACTTCAGACCCTATGGTTACATAAGGTTCCGATTGTTGGTGACGCTATACGTGCCTTCAAAGTGGCGTGTGTAACGTAGATGTGTTCCAAGCAAAGAACTGTCAGTTTCTTTCGGGCGAAAACTAGAGCATCGCAGATATTAATAGGCGCTTCCAGAATGTCTACGGAGACCTGGCAGTGAGCAAAAGCAGGATGAGTCGTTGGACGAAACGTCTGTCACCATCGCAACAAGGTTGCGCCGACCTGTCCGATCTCCCACGTGTTGGAACGTGTGGACACTCTCATTCGAGGTGACCGACGGATCACAAACACCTCGCTGCATAACTGGACGTCTCTGTTGGTAGTGCTGACACAGGAGTCTACCAGCTGCGGAGTTCGAAAGGTGCGTGCCGCTGGGTTCTTCGCTGTCTAACAGAAGACGATAAAGAGCAATGAAGGAGCGTCTGTGCAGAATTATTTGCGCGTTACGAGGTCGATGGTGACAATTTTTTTTGTCGAATACCGTTATAGGCAATGAAACACAGGTTCATCGCTTCTAACCAGAAACAAAACGGTAGTCCCTGAAATGGCACCACCACCCTCAACCGGTAAAATCTCGAGAGTTTTCCGGGAGTCAGAAGGAGTTAGGCCTATTCTGTTTGATATCCTCATTGATGGTGCAAAGATCAACTCTGAAATGTATTGTGCTACACTCAGGAAACTGAAGAAACAACTTCAGCTTGGTCAGCAAATGAACTGCTCGATTGTCAACACAAGGCTTCACACAAGTGTACGCACTCGAGAGCAGCTCACAAAATTTCATTGTACCGTTGGTTCTCTTCCATCCTACATACCGGATCCCGCATATTCCGACTTCAATCTGTTGGGTCCACTGAAGTGAAAATCAGGGTTTTGTAGCCAAAAGAGTGGGAATAATATGGTGTACTGGAACGCTGAATAAAACAAATCTACTTTCAGAAAAAAATGTTGCATTACTTACTGAACGCACTTCGTACATCGTCACTCCAAGTGCTGGGTAGTGTACGGCTTTTGTACATCGAAGATGTAATCTACGTTATGATGTGCCTAATTCATGGTTTTTTCATTTGATGATGATGATGATGATGATCACGACGGCGGTGGCGATAGTCACGACAATGATCATTTTGTATTTCGTCTAACACGGAACTGTGAATACTGTTAGAACCTGACTGATGATGATCCGTCAACTGCAAATGGTTGCGTAGATATAGAATTTTATGCGCAGCTCAAGATAAGATGGCAGTTATCATACAAACACAAACTGTGGGCCATCACCTCTTGAAATAATTACCAAGTTTAAAGAATTTCACTGGCGTAGACCCACCCTCTGTTAAGTCTGGCAGCTACAGGCAAAACGTAAAACAGTATTTCTTTCCTCAAGCCGAGGTGTTGGCTGCCAGAAATAACTGCTACTTGCTATGAGGACAATGACCATGAAAAGCAGTATGATACTGATTCTCCTGATGTATAACACAGTTACAAGAGGTGGTCAAAGTTTTAAATGTTATCTGTGAATAACTACACAATAAATTTTAGTTTCAGAGGTACACGTCTACAGTTCCGGTACGCAACGAAATACCCTCGCCACAATGCCGTAACATTCCGCTACAGGAGCCTAAACAAAATTGTAGTAGTAGAGAGAAGCAGGGCCATTATATTTTGGCTGTACTAGCGGTTGACAACGGTACTGTGGTGCGGAATAAGTATGCCAGGGGTGTAGAGATGTGCCTGCCTACAAACTAATAAAATTATTTAATTTTATCGAGTTGGTAATACTTGGACTACCTCCGTTCTGGTAAAGTCAATAGATGGATGGAAGGTATAAAACGCACCTCTTGCTAAAAGCACGAGTTCATCAGCTAGACGTATGACAAAATATAGAACAGTGAAGTTGATAACTCGCAAGGATTCTTTAAGGAAGTGACGCTCCCTACGCAGAAACTCAATTGCTTAATTATCTTCCTCATGTGCGCAGAAAGAAGCTGTGTCTTCTTTATCGATAATTCTCATTTCTGCCTCCTCTCACCTGCAGATCGAGTCACACTGCCTCTTGCGCAGAACATAGGCGTTGTTCGAAGAACTAGGAGGAAATGATTTGCCAATAGGGGTATATTACTATTTTAACTTTATGCCAGCCTGTCATGAACTTTCACTGCGAAAATGATTCAAAAAGTGAGGGGTCTGAGCGAGCAGTGGCAAGGTGCATATTTAGAATCACGAAGAGAGAGATAAAAACAAACAAAAAATGATCAGGGAACAAATTAGAATGAAAAATGTAATTCTGACCGCAACGAAAATGAAACGTGGAGGATATGCAGGTAGATAAATTGAGTTATTTTTTAGCTTCAGTCTTCCAACTGGGCTTATGCTGCCCGCCACTAATTCCTCTGCTGGGCCAAGCTCATAATCTGAGTAGCGCTTGCTACGTTCGTCCCCCATTATTTGCTGGATGTATTCCAATCTCTGTCTTCCTCTGCAGTTTACTTTCTGCAGCTCCCGGTAGAAGTTATTCTCTGATGTCTTAACAGATGCCGTGTCGTCCTATCCCTCCCTCTTGTCAGTGTTTTCCGTATATTGTTTCCCTCAGCGATCCTCCAGAGAACCACCTCGTCCCTTATCTTATTCAAAATTCTTCTGTAACACTCCATCTCAAATGCTTCGATTCTCTTTTGTTCTGGTTTTCCCACAGCCCGTCTTTCTCTACCATACAGCGCTGTGCTCCAAACATATTCTCGGATGCCATTTGTAGCCGTATATGATAGAGATGCCTTTTTGATCAGTTGATGTGCATCTCCTGTGAAGATGGTTGCCAGTACCGTAACTGGAAGAGAATAAATAAAATTAATTTTAATTGTAAACCAACAGCCTCAGTAGCAGGGATTACCTAGATTTACCTCGGTTTCAGTTGGGATAACCCAACCTTCTTCAGAATAAAAGTTACAACCGTTTGCCCATAGTGGACATCGTCAAGCTAAAACTACAAATCCATAGCCGGCCTCGGTGGCCGTGCGGTTCTAGGCGCTTCAGTCTGGAACCCCGCGACTGCTACGGTCGCAGGTTCGAATCCTGCCTCGGGATGGGTGTGTGTGATGTCCTTAGGTTAATTAGGTTTTAGTAGTTAAGTTCTAGGGGACTGATGACCTCAGATGTTAAGTCCCGTAGTGCCCAGAGCCATTTTTGAACAAATCCATAAATTATCGTCAGATTGTAAATACTTATCTGAAACTGCCTCGGCACCACTTCGCGACCGCGATGCGGCAGCCACGAGTGCTGTACTGGAACTGACCGTAGCGTTATGAGGCCCGCCTAGGCGGACACACTACCTTGCGCCTGCGCATAAACTGTGTGATGGATACTTCTTCGGACAAGACGCGAACCTAACTCCTGACGTTGAATTTACTAGTAAAGTGAAATAAAAGAAAGGTACAGGTGAGGAAAACGGAGTATATGTTATCCTGTGCAAAATAAGATCGACTGTCTTAAAATTTATGAAGTATTCATTGGTCATGACATAAGGAAGACATCACGTGTTTACAACGTGTGGCCTGTCTAGGAAAATGTTGTGCTTCAGCACGAAGTTTAACCTTAAAGAACTTAGGAGTGGGAAGGATAATATAAAGGCAACTTCGTCATTGCTATGACTAGGTCTTTTATTTTTTATTTTTTTGGACGTAAATGTTAAGCATTTGCTTAGCTATGGACAACGCATGAACGTCCTATTGACTAGTTAGGTTCGCGTCTTGTCCCAACATGTACCCATCACACAGTTTCTGCACAGGCGCAAGGTAGTGTGTCCGCCTAGGCGGGCCTCATGACATTACGGTCAGTTCCAGTACAGCACTCGTAGCTGCCGCATCGCGGTCGCGAAGTGGGGCCGAGGCAGTTTCAGATAAGTTTTCATAATCTGACGATAATTTATGGATTTGTAGTTTTAGCTTGACAATGTCCTCTATGGAAAGACGGTAGTTACTTTTATTCTGACGAAGGTTGGCTTATCCCGAATGAAACCTAGGTAAATCTAGGTAATCCCTGCAACTGAGGCTGTTGGTTTAAAATTAAAATTAATATTTATACAGTTGGTGACAGGACCGCGATATGTTGAAAATAAATAAAATTTTACAGGTGTTGGCACAAAAATTATTTCTTCCTAACTTATTTTGTGAATTCCAGAATAATCGTATAAACGTCGATGGTCAACTTCCGACCTGTGGTTATTCAGAAACGTTAGTTCGATTTGACGCCATCTACACTGCTCTAACCTACCATAGTTTTTTTTCTCCTCCTCCTCCTCCTCCTCCTCCTCCTCCTTCTTCTCCACCTCCACCTTCTTCTTCTGCTCCTCCTCCTCCTTCCCTCCACCCTGTACGAGAGATCAACCCTGGAAAGCAAATGGGTAGTGGTGGTGTTTGCCTATGCTTGGAGCTGTTGGTGACTCGGTCTGCAGGCCAGTGCAGTTAGTTGTTTGTGCTTGTGGCTGAGTGTGGTGTCGCGCCGCAGATGCGCCGCCAGCAGTGAGGTCGCCCCCGCCGCCCCGCGATGCCGCCATGCTCAAGTGGGTCCAGCAGCGCTCCAACCACCCCGCCGCGCTTCCAGCCGGCACCGACGCTCGCAAGAGGACCGGGGTGAGTACCCTCCCCCAAAGCAGCTCTCTCCCAGCTTCTTCTCTTTCATGTGACTCGATAGCTCAATGGGGAAGTGACAGACAACCAGTCCAAAAGTACGGCGTTTGATCCCATTGCAGGTAGGCATGGAAAGGTTTTTTTTTCTTTTTAGAAAGACAGTTTCTTAATCAGTCATCCGATATAGCCGTAGCGGTCGGTACCGCCGTAGCCGTCGGTACCTGCTCTACATGGGAGAATGTGCAGTTGTGACACACGGGAAAACGAGGAAAAACGAAGATAGTATCCCTGAGTAGCTTTATACTCAAACTGTCTTGACTGAAAACATTGGTCATTACAGCTGCTGTGTAAAGCTAGTTATTTAACCCTTGAGCCCCAGTAGTTTCTCCCTGAAACCACCATTTTAATTTTATGTACCAGTGCTCTTAGCATGAAACTACCTATGCTACTGCAAGACTGCGACTTCTAGTAGCACACTGAGGTACTTCTACGAAAGTCGTGCCTTGCAGTAGTCACTTAACAGCTTTCTGTTCAAAGAACGGTCGGTGCGGAGACTATGTTAAGTGTTTGGAGGAGAATGACATGTGGTGGTGGTGGTGGTTTGCTTTTTACAGTGACCATATTGAGATCATTTCAAGTAAAAGTAATCTAACTTATGTTAACGTAAATTTGAGTTTGTGCTGCTACTCGAATGAGTATTATTGAAATGAAACAATTCTGACACTATGCAGTTGTGATACAAAATTTATTGAATTTAAGGCTCATTTTTGCCTGTGATTAGGCCCTTTTTTGGTTGTTTTTAGGACTATAATCCGTTTTAGGCTTAATAAGTTTATGGAAGTGCGGAGACGTAGAATTTTGTGTAGGGAAAACGCGAAGATGCTTAAGTGTATCGCATGACATGATCGGTGGCTGTAAACTGTGTGTCCTAGTGGTTCCAGAGTGAAACCACCATCTGAAAACAAGTGATTGTTCGCTGTTTGCCAATTACATGTTATATTCGTTTTTTACTGCGAAGAAATAAAAACTTTGAGTTTCGCTGATGACATTGTAATTCTGTCAGAGACAGCAAAGGACTTGGAAGATCAGTTGAACGGAATGGACAGTGTCTTGAAAGGAGGATATAAGATGAACATCAACAAAAGCAAAACGAGGATAATGGAATGTAGTCGAATTAAGTCTGGTGATGTTGAAGGAATTAGATTAGGAAATGAGACACTTAAAGTAGTAAAGGAGGTTTGCTATTTGGGGAGCAAAATAACTGATGATCGTCGAAGTAGAGAGGATATAAAATGTAGACGCTATGGCAAGAAAACGTTTCTGAAGAAAAGAAATTTGTTAACATAGAGTACAGATTTGTCAGGAAGTCGTTTCTGAAAGTATTTGTATGAAGTGTAGCCATGTATGGAAGTGAAACGTGGACGATAAATAGTTTAGACAAGAAGAGAATAGAAGCTTTCGAAATGTGGTACTACAGAAGAACGCTGAAGATTAGATGGGTAGATCACATAACTAATGAGGAGGTACTGAATAGGATTGGGGAGAAGAGGAGTTTGTGGCACAACTTGACAAGAAGAAGGGACCGGTTGATAAGGCATGTTCTGAGACATCAAGGGATCACAAATTTAGGATCGGAGGGCAGCGTGGAGGGTAAAAATCGTAGAGGGAGACCAAGAGATGAATACACTAACCAGATTCAGAAGGATGTAGGTTGCAGTAGGTACTGGGAGACGAAGCAGCTTGCACGGTATAGAGTGGCATGGAGAGCTGCATCAAACTAGTCTCAGGACTGAAGACCACAACAACGCTATGATGATAAAATAAATTTCATGGAAAATTTTATTTTTTCGTAGTTTGTGGAGTCAAAGGGTTGAAGGGAATAGAAATTTTCTACGAAATACTGCCGAAGAGTTTTGTTACTTCATGCTACCAAAATAACCTCTCACAGACTTAGCATTTGAGACATTTGAATGGTCAACTATGCTAAGACGTACAGTTTTGCATGCCGATCGCTTGTGCCATTGTTTTTGGTTTGAGTTACTTATATTATAAGCACGTTTCTGTGCTATTTTAAACGTTCGCGGTTACTAGTTTTACTTCTCAGATTTTGGAATATAAACGATTGATATTTCATGACAGTAGATTTAGGCGCTATTATCTTCCCCTGAAATTTTTCCCTCGGCGTCTTTCTCTAATAGCGCGGAAAGTATTTCTTGGTATCTTAACACGTCTCGTCATCCTGTCTCCCCTTCTAGTTAATGTTGGCCATAAACTCATTTCATCGCACCGTCTCATTCCTCAAAATGCTCTCTTTCTTGGAGATCAGTGACCAAATAAACAAAGGCTGTGCTGAGTATTGATAGATTATGAGCAAGAAAAAATCCTGCGTTTAATATAAAGATTGAAAAATAGCGTTAAATCCGATGTAAAAGTCCGAAAGAAAAGTCTGTGAAAAAACAGTGACGATACCGCATTTACGTTGATATGAAAGAAAAATACAATTCATTAATATTCAGCTGCGATAAATGTGAATTTAGGGACGTTGATAATAGGTGCAAGCTGCTGAGTAACAGCGTTATGACTATTTGTTTTTTGAACGACAGAGGTGCTCTGAACGATAATTTCGGTGTATGCAAAACCCGAGTCTCAAGTAGGCATGACAGCAAACATAAGACAAATTCAGAGAAGAGATGCTAGGGTCGTAACGTAATAACCAAATAAGCCAACACTTGTCTTTATATCTCCGATTTATTCCAGAGGAAACTGGCTTGGTCATTCCGATCTATTAGACTCTCGACGGTAACATACTGGCTGAGCTTGCATTGTCAGACAAAATATAATGTAGAAGCGAATCAGTATACGCACCAGCGTATATAACACAGCTATACGCTCCTCGTATTGTTTGAGTGCATAGCTGTGGTGCGGATACTGGTTCGCTTCTGCATATTATTTTGTCTGGCAATATAAGCTCAGCCGCTATGTTTCCATAGAGGGCCTGATGGTATATAATGGAATGGGAGATGAAGATACTCCTGTTGGTATAAATCGTAACAGGTATAAATCGTAACAGGTATAAATCGTAACAGGTATAAATCGTAACAGGTATAAATCGTAACAGGTATAAATCGTAACAGGTATAAATCGTAACAGGTATAAATCGTAACAGGTATAAATCGTAACAGGTATAAATCGTAACAGGTATAAATCGTAACAGGTATAAATCGTAACAGGTATAAATCGTAACAGGTATAAATCGTAACAGGTATAAATCGTAACAGGTATAAATCATAACAGGTATAAATCGTAACAGGTATAAATCGTAACAGGTATAAATCGTAACAGGTATAAATCGTAACAGGTAGGTAGGGACCGTACGAAAGAGTAGCAGATATTCTTGGGGAAGGTAAATGGGTATCTTCTAAAGAAAGACAGTTTATATGACAAAAAATACCACCTCAGCTGTATCTTAAGAACGTCCTTATTCTATCACACGACCAGTTTCGGCGACACATTACCGCCTTCCTCAGGCCCCACCATTGCCAAAAGAATATTTAATTTACATGGAGCATTTACTGTGGAATCCTTGTTACTAGCACACGTTGGTCATCTTTCATCAGGAGTCTATACTCGACTCCGTATTGTCTCCAATGTTATCACTGTACCTAACATGCCCACAAAGAGAACTCTGGTGGTACTTTCCTCACATAAATCAGCTGAAGTCCCTCGTCCATGCAGTAAGATGGACATCCATAAATTAACGACGGTTTAGCTTTCGCAAAACTAGATTAAATTTTTAGAAATTGGATACGAAGATGACTGTGCAACACTTCACGCTGGCAACAATGTAAATCTCCTCAAAGGATCGCGAGAAAAAAAAGACGTTAGTGCGCGTAGAAAGAAATATAGTGTAATTCCAGAATGAGATTTTCACTCTGCAGCGGAGTGTGCGCTGATATGAAACTTCCTGGCAGATTAAAACTGTGTGCCCGACCGAGACTCGAACTCGGGACCTTTGCCTTTGGCGGGCAAGTGCTCTACCAACTGAGCTACCGAAGCACGACTCACGCCCAGTACTAACAGCTTTACTTCTGCCAGTACCTCGTCTCCTACCTTCCAAACTTAACAGAAGCTCTCCTGCGAAAAATGCAGAACTAGCACTCCTGAAAGAAAGGAGTGCTAGTTCTGCATGTTTCGCAGGAGAGCTTCTGTTAAGTTTGGAAGGTAGGAGACGAGGTACTGGCAGAAGTAAAGCTGTGAGTACCGGACGTGAGTCGTGCTTCGGTAGCTCAGTTGGTAGAGCACTTGCCCGCCAAAGGCAAAGGTCCCGAGTTCGAGTCTCGGTCGGGCACACAGTTTTAATCTGCCAGGAAGTTTCGTTTTATAGTGTAATTGTTCCGTCGCAAATCGAATAGCACGCAAAATCTATACTGTTGTTCGAAGTACCCTCGGCTATGCACTGTGCAGAGTCTTGTGGAGTATTTACGTACACTTCGACGTAGAACCGAATATTTAAAGCAGGGAAGGCTTCAGCCCCGAGCGACCACTCCCAGACGTTCGGCAGCCGATGATCGGGGCGGTTGCAGGACGGGATTCGAAACACCGGCCTTCCACGCCGCCGCCTGTTAAGTCGAGGCCGCACCCCTCTCGAACGAACCTGCGGCGCCACATTTCACCTCTTCCTTCCGCAGCGCTCATTTGCATGGGAGTTAGAGCCGCAGCGACAAACACGGTAAGTGGAACTAGTCTTCCCCGGCCTGCAGTCCAGTTTTTCCGTGTTTGTATTCCGAGCTTGCAATTGCCGAGACTCTTAGCGGCGCTGCCGGAGCTGTATTTATGACGCCGCCGCCTCATCGACAGTCGGCGGAACGAGTTAAGCGAAGCGGCCGCTGAGGAACTGCTGCTACGATCAACACGGCGCGGCCAGTACGCTCTCGACCGTCCTTTACGTGCTGTTAGAGCTCTACTTCTTCGGCGGAGATCGCCTCGTCTGAGACGCCGGCTGGTTTGAGGTGTCAGATTTTATTTTTGTCATGTAGCACGTTGTGTACTCCATGATTATAATTCAAATGCCATTACTCAGGGTTATTAAGAGTGGGCTGCAATCACAGCATCCCAGCGAAACGCGATGGATATGCTAATGCGTTAATGCGGAACAGATTTGCGGTGGAAAACAAATTAGTTCCATCTGTGACCACCAGGTGTAAATCTTGCTCTGCAAACTGTTTGTATGACGGTATGATTCCGCGCTGTCATGTGAGAAGCCGTAGAGCGAACAGAGAAGAGAGACCGTGCGCTATTAGAGAAACTGTTCATGTGAACTGGAGCTATTACAGTAACGCATTGATACAGTATCGCCGGTTGAAAGGTCCGAGGAGAGGCCCGGTGTCATTAAATGACTTAAAGATAATGAAATTGTCAAAAAATGGGAACTTGGTGTGGCACCTTGCTGGCGCCTGGAAGAGGAAAGCGCCCTCCCCTGGTAGAGGCTACTGACGAGGCTACTGACGAGGCTACTGACCGACCATGCAGCAGGTGCCCCGTGTAGCGCTAGTGCTGGTCCAGTATCACGAGAATCGTCCGTTATGTGGTCAACAGTATGGAAAATCGTGTGGTCTATTTTACATTGGTAACCCTACAAGATCCAGACGGTGCAACAACTGAAACCCCTGATACACAGCGACGTTCTGACTTTGCTCTTCAGTTTCTGACACGGATCGAAGATAACGACATGTGACCGGGCAGTGTTCAGTGGAGTGACGAGACACATTTTGCGCTATAGGGTGCAGTGAATACACAGAACTGCCGAATTTGGGGTGCTGTTGAACCGCGTGTTGTGCACGAAGAACCAGTTCACTCCCCGTATGTCACTGTGTGTTGCGGATTCTCAAGCACTTTTATTCCCGGGCCGTTCTTCTTTGAAGAGAATACATCCAGATGGCCTGTCAGGTGTACGTTGACGTTTGCACGTCATCGTCCTTGTACAGTGAGTCAGTCCTGCGTTGGAAGAACGCAACTATGTGGAAACCACTGTTTTCATGCAAGATTGGGCAACACCTCATGCCACTCGCCCAGCGAAAGATATGCGTAATGGAACCTTCCACGAAAGGGTTATGTCCAGAAGATATCAGGGGATCTCTAAAAGAACGGATTTCCTAGGGACACATTCAGTCTCTGCTTGATCTGAAAGTCAGTATACAGGAACACGCTGCGTAGACTCCACAGCAATTGCTGCGAGCAACTGCCGATCACGTCGTTCTACGGATACAGCAACAAATTGTGTAAGCGATGGTTAATAGTAAAATCAGCGTTATGCCTTTCTCACTTGTTTGGCCTGTCATGGCCACATTCCGTATCTAATCGATCACATACGGAAACATTTCTATACGTCTCTTGCAGTCACACCGCCGTAATTGCAAATGGTGGCCGAAATAGGAATTAATTTTTGTAGCATAAATCGGTTCCGCATAACCCCATTAGCACATCTACCTAGTTTCGCTGTCACACACACACACGCACACACACACACACACACACACACACACACTCACAGTCCGGGAAAACATTGTACAGATATCATACTTTTTTTTTTCTCCATGTGTATTGTATACCGCTGCAGCGTAGTTCGGCAGTTTGCCGATAGTTAGCGCTAGTCGCAAACATGGCGAGTTCAGGTGCGGAGCGAGCTTTCTGTGTGTTGGAGTTCGACAAAAACAAGTGTGCTACAGCTGTTCAACGGATGTTTAGAACCAAGTACGGTAAGAAGCCACCAAAAAGGAAGGCTATTTACGACTGGCACAACAAATTCCTTACGACGGGTTGCTTATGCCCGGCAAAGGAATGCGGGCGTTCCAGTATCAGTGAACTGAATGTGGAGCGCGTACCAGAGACGTTCGATTACCGTATTGACGTCTGCTGGATCACTCATGTTTCACATATCGAATGTTTGTAAGAACAACTTTCAGGGTTTCTCTTCAAAATGGAATATGTATGACATCTGTACAATGTCCTTGTGCAATAAATAATTGAAAGTATTTCCAGACTTTTTGTATAGGCCAGCTTTGTAGGTTTAACGTTATAAACATAGACACGTGGGAAAACTAGCTTTTGTTAAAATGAAAGTTTCAGGTAATAACTAACATGAAACCTGTACGTAGACCAGCCTGTAAATGTCTAACGCTGTCGAAAGTTACCTGTATATTTATTTACAAACAATTACGCCAAAATAATGAGAGAAGGCTCTTGTGTACATTGTCGCCGTTACAAATACTTTCAGTAGGCTGTGCCTCATTTTTCTATCGAAAGACAGGTACAGGTAATGTACCTCAGCAGGGAGTGGCTAGGGGATTCGCTTCAGACGTTGTTGGTTTTTCCGTATTGCATTTCTTGCGTCTCCTGCAGGAAGGCTACGTCCCACACCCGCTGGGCAACGCTCCGTTGAGAACGATGCAAACACTTCGGCACGGAGGCAGAGGATCGCACATTACTGCGACGAGGCTTTTAAATCCCAGACTACTTTCGCGCAATACGCTAAGGCACTCTTTGAGAGCCGCTTTAGCGTTTAGCTGAAGGAGATAGTTAATCCAAGGTGTTAATACACTGGGTAAGCACTAGGTTACGTCCTGCAAGAAGTTGGCCTGGCGGCATTGTCCCATCCTGCCTAAGACGTCACTTCAGAGTATTGGAAGAGCAATACTTGTTTGTCTAGATCCTTAACCCTTCGAGTCCCAAAAAATGTGAAAGAAGAATAATTTTGAAATTTTTGACAAATTTAACCTTTATCGTCATCGTAAGCAACGGATACACCAAAAAATTGTCAAAAAGTAAACGACGGAATGTTTTATGCAGATAGTTTCCATTTGGAACCACTGTGGCAGTTACCTAGCTCATGTCGTTTTCTGTGGAAGCAAACTCAGAAACACATCCACTGGAGATCAGATAGCAGCGACATTTAGTCCGATCTCCTTAGAAAGGTTATGCGCAGCTGTTAATTTGTACGATGTAAACCATCTTATTTGTGAGTTTATCAAGGCAGGCTCATCATCACTTTCACCATCACCGTGAACTGCATTTGAATGAGTAGCTTAGGACCTGGCAAAGGTGTTGAGGTTCCTGATGTACCTGCCTGGTGGAGAACATTCAAAGGGTCACATTTTGATTCACATATTGTTCAAATGTGTGTGAAATCTTATGGCACTTAACTGCTAAGGTCATCAGCTCCTAAGCTTACACACTACTTAACATAAATTAACCTGAGGACAAAAACACACACACACACACACACACACCAGGGAGGACTCGAACCTCCGCCGGGGTCAGCCGCATAGTCCATGACTGCAGCGCCAAAGACCGCTCGGCTAATCCCGCGCGGCTGATTCACTTCTCTCTGAATCCAAATCACCAGGAATTTCTTCTTCTAAAAGACGGACGTTTAGATGATAGTTGATTCTCGAAACTTCCATGAACACACAATGCCTAAACCAAATCATAGTCCTAAATAACGTGCCAAAAATGGGCCTAAAATTTAATGAATTTTGCACCCAATAACAAAATTAATTATAGAAGTACATACAGCCCCAGTGGTTTCCTGCCGAAACCATTCGTAAAAGCAGTAGTCACACAAGTTTAGATGATGGATCATTGGGACATGCAGTCTACAGGAAACGTACTCACACCGACTTGTACTTACAAGCTAATAGTTGTCACCATTCGGCTCAGCGTGAAGGGGTACTTCGTACCTTGGTACACAGGGCACATATCGTTTCTGACGCTGAGACTTTGCCAGCTGAGCTGTCCCATCTTGAAGTTACATTTCGTCAAAATGGTTACATTGATAGACAGATTGAACGTGCGTTGCGCTGTCGACCAACTGTACATCAGGTGATTGATGATAATTCTGAGTCAACACCTAAGTCTACTGCCTTCTTGCCTTACGTAGGAAACACGTCCAATAAGATCGGTCGTATTTTACGGAAATACGATGTGAAATGTGTTTTCCGACCTCTATCTAAAATTAGAGCACTTTTGAGTTCCGTTAAGGATGATCTTGGACTGCGTAAGGCGGGTGTATATCGTGTCCCTTGTAGCTGCGGCATGGCATATATTGGTCAAACTATCAGGACCGTGGAGGACAGATGTACTGAGCATAAACGGCACACACGATTACAGCAGCCAAATAGATCTGCTATTGCCGAACATTGCTTGGATACTGGTCACCCCATGTTATATAATAACCCCGAGATATTGGCATGCACGTCCAGCTATTGGGACAGTGTGATTCGGGAGGCAGTTGAGATTAAATTAGCGAGCAACCTTGTTAACAGGGATGGAGGTTTCTGTTTAAACTCTGTTTGGAATCCGGCTCTCTCCCTTGTCAAGAAACAGAGGGACAGACTCAATGCTACCTCACCTGCGAATTCATAGTCTCACTATCGATAGCTCTGACTTTGGCCATCTTTGGTGGCACTAGTGTTCAGTGTGTGTGTGTTATCTTTCCTGCTTGGGTCCGAGAACCGCGGTATTAAATTTGCATGTACACCGCCTGTCCGTTGCAGTTTGCCTTGAAAATGGCGGGGTGTTCTCCCGCCGAAATATCGGCGGTCGCTGAAAGTGTTACCTGGCTGAATTCCCGGAAGTTATTTGAAAGTTGTATACGCCAGGAGAAACTCAGGTCTCAAGTTTAGACATGTTTTCTTTCGCTGTCAATGAACACAAAATGATGACTACGCAAAAACCACACAAGTACATTATATAACAAAAATTTGCACACACACATCTCCTACAATCATGTAGCAACCACTACGCGACAACTGATGTTTCGAAAGCTGTAAGCGTGCACTGCCTTGCGCTACATTCGTAGAAATACGTCGCTGTACCGCTTGGAGTCTGTTTGCAATAACATCGGCGATATCATGTGAAATGCACTGGTACTAAACAATTAATAAAATGGTTTGAGGCAAAACCCACTGGGGCTGAAGGGGCTAATGTAGACTTCGTAAAACCATAGCCACTGCTTATCATTCAAATAGGTCCTCGGATCTCACCAGTAACAAACCATCCCCACCTCCCCCAGTTTTCTAAATAATCGACCTGTCATGTGCAGAATAGCTTCAAACGTCTGACTACTTTACAGATGAGTTAACGTGTTAATGTTTGATGTCAACCAAATTTGACATCATACCTCCTGAACTACGTGTCTAAAATAGTTTTACAGATCCGTTCATTGGTACGAGGGGCGTTTGAAAGGTCCGTGCAAAGTCCGAGAGATGGCACCACCGGCGCGTATTGAGATCATGTTTAGTTAGTAGCATCTTTGTAAAGAGTGCGCACCAAGTTTCAGCCATATTGGTGTATTTCTTGGTGCTTGACATTCGTGTCGGTCAAGGAAGTCGAATGATTGTCAAAAAATGGACGAAAAAGAATTTCGTTTGGTGATTAAACATTACTTTCTGAAAGGCAAAACGCCTCATAAGAGTAAAGGGAAACTTGATAAACATTACGATGGCTCTGCACCTTCAATTAGAACAATTTATAAGTGGTTTAAAAATTTTCGGAGTGGCCATATGGGCACAAGTGATGCTGCACTTTCTGGACGCCCTGTGGAGGTTACGACTCCAGAAATCATTGATAAAATCTGTGAAATGATGATGGATGGCAGAACAGTTACGGTGCGTGAGATTGCTAGTGCTGTGGGCATCTCGAATGAACGGGTACATAATATTTTACATAAGCATTAGGCATGAGAAAGCTATCGCAAGATAGGCTCCGCGACTGCTCACGCTTGACCAAAAACGGAATTGTGTGAAGTGTTGCAATGATGGTTTGCAGCTGTTCTGGAAGAATCCGCAGGACTTTAAGCGTCGTTTCGTCACTGTGGACGAAACACTGATACATTACTATACTCCTGAGACCAAACAAGTCTAAACAATGGGTTACCAAGGGAGAATGTGTACAAAAAAAGGCGAAGGCCAGTCCTTCGGCCGGAAATGTTAGGGCGACTGTCTTTTGGGATTCGCAAAGGATAATCCCCATCGACTACATGGAAAAGTCTAAAACTATTACAGGTGCATATTATTCATCGTTATTGGACCGTTTGAAAACAGAGCTGCAAGAAAAACGCCGGCGATTGGACCGCAAAAAAAGTCCTTGTCCATCACGACAATACACCACCACGCACCTCAGCAATTGTGATCGCAAAATTATTGGAAATAGTGTTCCAACTTGTTTCTCATCCCCCTATTCTCCAGACTTGGCTCCCTTGGACTACTATTTGTTCCCCAATTTGAAGAAATGGCTGGCGGACAAAGATTTTATTCAAATGAGGAGGTGATTGCAGCACTAACAGCTATTTTGCAGACTTGGATAATTCCTGTTATTCGGATGGGATCAACAAATTAGAACAACATTGGAAGAATTGTGTAAGTTTGAAAGGAGACTGTCGAAAAATAAGAAAGGTTTACCGCAAACACGGAAGTAGTTTTTATTTTTGCACGGACTTTTAAAACACTCCTCGTATATGTGAAAAGTGCAAAATTGTTTGAAAGTAGTTGGTAGTAAAAAGGTATTAAATTGGTATTAAATTGAAACATGATGCAATACTATATTTTTGTTGCATGAACAGCGAAAATATAGTAAGCAATAAACCTTTTTCCTTTGATTATTTTATGGAGGAGGGGAGGGGGGAGTATTTGCGGGTGGCAAGAAACTTAACACGTAAATTTTCCCAACTTTTTCGCGTTAAGTGCTCTTTTACTCAAGTAAAGGATTGGTATAATATAGGTAATTTCAGCGCTGCGAGTTACGCTGCTCAACGTACACGCACGCGCAAACAGTTCCTAACTTTAGTCCTTTCGGTACCAAGGCAACTTCCAGAAAGTGCGTTACCAAGGGGGTTGATTCTTTACACTCACCCTAAAAAATAAAGCATTCATTAATCGTTCTTGACTTACATTAACATACCTTCCAAAGATGTACTGATGTGCAGGGTCCAGAACCTGAAAAATATCTTTTAGCACAATCTTCGCAATACCAACGCAGTTTCAATAAGGTGTACTATCGACTTTACATCCATCACAAAAAATTTAAGAAATGCAAATTTCGTTCACTATTGTTCACTTTCAATCTCAACATATTTTGTAAAAAGAGGTTGATATGTAAGGAGGGCTCCGAAAGTGGTAACAGTGATTACCAAATTGGTGAAAGTTACGCCTACTGATAACTTAAATTTTTGGGTTCAGTTTAACTGAAAAATTTCAGACATGTATGCAATCTGGTAGAAGAATTCATTAAAAAACATTATTCTTTCAAGATTTTAAAACATTGACTAGTGGTAGGTTAATACGTATGTTATTGTGTTAAAGATTTAGACACGAGGATATATCTCGTAATGAGTAATTACAGGCGCAATTTAAATTTTTAATTTTGGTCAGTAATTATTTGTAGTGAAAATCAAATTTTTGTTGCCCATGCAAACTGGTAGATACGAAACATACAATTGAAACGAGGTAACCCTTGTCATTTAGTGATATAGATTCAGATGGACACCATTCCAGTCCTACCACGATAAATTCATTGCGGTATCATTGTCCGAACCAAAGTTCTACGCATGGAAGTGAGACGCGTTGAATGGTTAGACACAAAGACCGCCGGTGTACTAAGTACATCAGCGTTAGAACATCTATTAATAATTACTATAGCCGGCCGAAGTGGCCGTGCGGTTAAAGGCGCTGCAGTCTGGAACCGCAAGACCGCTACGGTCGCAGGTTCGAATCCTGCCTCGGGCATGGATGTTTGTGATGTCCTTAGGTTAGTTAGGTTTAACTAGTTCTAAGTTCTAGGGGACTAATGACCTCAGCAGTTGAGTCCCATAGTGCTCAGAGCCATTTTGAATAATTACTATATGTTTGTGCTTGTGCCTTCCAACTTCTGTGACGTATTTGTTACCTAAAAGTACACTACTGGCCATTAAAATTGCTACACCACAAAGATGACGTACTACAGACGCGAAATATAACAGACCGGAAGAAGATGCTGTGATATGCAAATTATTAGCTTTTCACAGCATACACCCAAGGTTGGCGCCGGTGGCGACACCTACAACGTGCTGATATGAGGAAAGTTTCCAACCGATTCCTCATACACAAACAGCAGGTGACAAGCGTTGCCTGGTGAAACGTTGTTGTGATGCCTCGTGTAAGGAGGAGAAATGCGTACCATCACGTTTCCGACTTTGATAAAGGTCGGGTTGTAGCCTATCGCGATTGCGGTTTATCGTATAGCGACATTGCTGCTCGCATTGGTCGAGATCCAACGACTGTTAGCAGAATATGGAATCGGTGGGTTCAGGAGGGTAATACGGAACTCCGTGCTGGATCCCAAGGGGCTCGTATCACTAGCAGTCGAGATGACAGGCATCTTACCCTCATGGCTGTAAAGGATCGTGCAGCCACGTCTCGATCCCTGAGTCAACAGATGGGGACGTTTGCAAGACAACAACCATCTGGGCGAACATTTCGACATTTGCATTTGTTCGCATTGACGGCACTTTGAACAGTGGACGCTACATTTCAGATGTGTTACGACCCGTGGCTCTACCCTTCATTCGATCCCTGCGAAACCCTACATTTCAGCAGGATAATGCACGACCGCATGATGCAAGTCCTGTACGGGGCTTTCTGGATGCAGAAAATGTTCGACTGCTGCCCTGGCCAGCACATTCTCCAGATCTCTCACCAATTGAAAACGTCTGGTCAATGGTGGCCGAGCAACTGGCTCGTCACAATACGCCAGTCACTACTCCTGATGAACTGTGGTATCGTGTTGAAACTGCATGGGCAACTGTATCTGTACACGGCATCCAAGCTCTGTTTGACTCAATGTCCAGGCATATCAAGGCCGTTATTATGGCCAGAGGTGGTTGTTCTGGGTACTGATGTCTCAGGATCTATGGACCCAAATTGCGTGCAAATGTAATCACGTGCCAGTGCTAGTGTAATATATTTGTCCAATGAATACCCGTTTATCATCTGCATTTCCTCTTGGTGTGGGAATTTTAATGGCCAGTAGTGTATCTGAGACACTTGAGTTCGTAAAAAAACCTGACGACAACGTTTGGAGCAACACATTCCAGCTTGGCGAAGGGAGGGAGCAAGAGGGGGGCGGGAGGTGGAGGAGGTGGAGGAAGAGGAGGAGGGAAGGACAATGGTTTTTAACGTTCCGTTTATGGCGGTGTAGTGAACTGATGCAGAGCTCAGCGTGGAAATTCCTCGTCTCATTCAAAGGAACCATCCCGATATTTGCCTTAAGCGATTAGTGGCGTCTCGTCGAGGACGTAAGTACCAGCCTTGGGAAGTATGTACTGTATAAATAGGAATGTCAGTCCTAACTTACGTGTGAGGTACGTCGTAGGTGGTAAGATCGTTCGTGACCAGAATACGAAAGGCAGTTCTTACAGACTGCCCAACAGCGCACGATCTGTTAAGAGTGGAGTTTCCTGTGCTCTGAACCCACACACGGAGCCTGGCTGCGGTATAGAGGCGACCAGCGGATAAACTCAGGCCACAAGTCAGATGCAGGAGTCAGCTGCTAGCTCGCAGCCCATCAAGATGCAGTACAGGTGGAAGCACACGGGGCAATTCGTGCACGCTTGTAGAATAGAGCAGGGAGAGAAGTGGGTCATAAAGTAGGAGAAGCTAGTGTGTGCGAAGAGTGCAAGGTCTTGGCACTGCACTGGATGTAACTCGTCTCAAGATCTCAGCACAGATGTAACTGCGGCTACCAGAATAGGCGCTAGGTATCATGCGCAGACTCGCTTGTCGCCTCACCACACCGGTTGAGGCTTATAGGCGCACTGCACATAGTTATTGAACCCGTACACAATACTAAATAAAATAGGGAATGTTCGTGTCATAGTGTACTACTACAATTCTTGTTGTTGTTGTTGTTGTTGCAGTGCCGAACCAGGAAACATTTGAGGCATTTGCGCCTGTACTGTAGTGGTTTCTATCAAGTCTAGGTTTACTTCTAGCGGAGATCGAACAAGTTCTACAACACAAAGAAAACACTACATTACTTTATTAAAATTTGAGCAGTCTAAAATACTTAGTTTGGGGACAACCCATGTCCACAGGAACATCAGTGAATTTCTTACTGTCGCTGGGCCCGATAACTTACCGCGTGACACGATATACGGGGTGATAAAAATGTCAGTATAAATTTGAAAACATAAAAAACCACGGAATAATGTAGACAGAGGTAAAAACTGACACACATGTTTGGAATGACATGGGGTTTTATTAGAACAAAAAAATCAAAGTTCACAATATGTCCGACAGATAGCGCTGGACAGCAAAACGTCAGTAACTGCTACCGTGACGGGTGAGAGGCACGCCGATATGTTACAGAATCGCATCATCAGCCACCCTGGCTGATAAACACCTGCTGGAACGTACGATGTTCATGTAGGGTCGCGCTCCACCCCATATTGCTAGATGCGTGAAACATCTCTTGCGCGCGTCGTTTGGTGGTGATCGTGTCTCATCCGCCACTTTCGTCATGCTTGGCCTTCCAGGTCCCCAGACCTCAGTCCGCGCGATTATTGGCTTTGGGGTTACCTGAAGTCGCAAGTGTATCGACTTCGGACATGCTTTACAGTGCTGTGCACAACATTATTCCTCGACTACAGCTATTGTTAAGGAATGATGGACGTATTGAGCATTTCCTGTAAAGAACATCATCTTTGCTTTGTCTTACTTTATGCTACTTATTGCTATTCTGATCAGATGAAGCGCCATCTGTCGGACAGTTTTGAACTTTTGTATTTTTTTGGTTCTAATAAAACCCCCATGTCATTCCAAGCATGTGTCAATTTGTACCCCTCTATCTACATTATTCCATGATTTATTCAGTTTTCAAATTTATTCTGACTTTTTGATCACCCTGTGGAATGATAGTCTCACCTCGGTGCTCATTCAAAACTCCCGTATGGACGACATAGTAACAAGCATACTTGGCGTAAAGAAACAACTGGAAGATTTGAAAGCAAATGAACAGCCAGGTTCGGATGGAATCCCAGTTCGATTTTACAATAAGTATTCCACGGCATTGCCCCCTCACTTAGCTTACATTTATTGCGAATCTCTCGCCCAGCACAGTCTCTAGCGACTAGAAAATGGCGCAGGTGATGCCAGCGTAGGAGAAGGGTAAAAGAACTTACCCTCAAAATTACAGATAAATTTCACTAACTTCGGTTTGCTGCACACTCCTTGAACATATTCTCAGTTCGAATATAATAAACTTTCATGAGACTGAGAAGCTTACGTGCACGAATCAGCGTGGTTTTAGGAAGCATCGCTCACGCGAAACTCAAAATGGTTCAAATGGCTCTGAGCACTATGGGACTTAACATCTAAGGTCATCTGTCCCCCTAGACGTTGAACTACTTCAACCTAACTAAGGCAAGGACATCACACACATCCATGCCCGAGGCAGGATTCGAACCTGCGACCGTAGCGGTCGCGCGGTTCCAGACTGAAGCGCCTAGAACCGCTCGGTCACACCGGCCGGCCGCAAAGCTTGCCCCCCCCCCCCCCCTCTTTTTCTCGCATAATAAACTGCGAACTATGGATGAAGGGGAACAGGCAGATTGCATATTTCTAGATTCTCGAAAAGCATTTTACACTGTGCCCCACTGCAGGCTGTTAACGAAGGTACGAGCATATGGTATATGTTCAAAGATATGTGAGTGGGTCGAAGACAGTATGGTAGGACCGTCGTTGTTCTACACACACACACACACACACACACACACACACACACACACACACACACACACACACACAATTTCCAGTTAGTGTGATGAATGGCAGCTAGCGCTAAATATGAAAAAATGTAAGTTACTGCGAATGAGTAGGAAGAACAAACCTGTAGTGTTCGGATATTGTGTTGCGAGAAGATATAGGGGAAGAGCGGAGCGTTCCGTCACGGGATCGTCTAGTAAGCGATATGAAGAAAAAAAAGAAAAAACTCTTCCAATGGCAGATACTACAAGATATGCGTTGTGTATGACGGAAAAGGTTGCTGTTGAAGTTCCGAGAACGTACCTTCCAGGAAGTGTTGGACAGGTTATTACTTCCTCCCACAGGTATTTCCCGAAATGACCATAACGAAAACACACGGAAGTTTATCTATAGTTTCCTTCCTGGCACAGAGAATGGGGAAAACGTTAGAGATACCAGCGGTACCATCCCCCACACATCGTAAGGGGGCTTGTGGATCACAGACGAAAATGTGGGTGTAAAGAGAGGCAGATGTACTGTGATGGGCGGGGACGAACACACTAAGTCTCTGGAAACGACGAGGCTAGCCTGTCTTTGGAAAAGCCCTCTTTCCCTAGCAGGTATCAGAGATGACGAAACGCGCTGCGGTTATGCGGATCACGTCTCTGGACCGGCCTGGTGGCAGACGAGATGGCTTGATTTCAGGGATCAGGCGAGGGGAAAACCACAAGAAAACTAGTATGCGGCTTGCGATTCATACGATATTTCTCCTTGGTCGCCCTTGTGTTCCAGCAGCTTGCTTCAGGTCCAGTTACGGAGGTTGCCAATCTCGGTGATACGTGGTGCTTCCGAAACTTGAGGATCAGTTCATGTCAGTGCTGTTAATTCCAAAAAATTTAAAAAAATAAAAATAAAATAAAATGGTCGTCAGGAACCAGTGACTAGTAGGTTATGAAGTAAAGGAGACGGCGCTGTGGTTAAGCTCCTGGGTCAGTGGGGGTTCAGATCAGTCTGGTCCGCCTTATAAAAGTTTCCCGGGAGTTTCTTGTGATTCCGGTCTGACTCTTTGGAAAGGGCCACAATCGAGTTCCGTGCACATCGTTCCAGAGTTCTGTTTTAAAGGTGGAAGTTTGATTGTATCTGAATTTTTCGGCAACATGGTATGACAGTGAACTGAACTGCTGCTGCTGAATCATATGTATTGCTGTCTTTTATTTTATTTTCATTGATTGTAGATCTGTGTAGTTAGACCGATAACTAAGACGCTGAAAAGCTGTTTAGTAAAAGTGCACTGAAGGGATCGCCGACTTTGCGTTGCGTGTTGCTGTTGGCAACTGTTTACTTGGTGAATGATAGTAAATGAACAACACGAATTAGGAGACCGATAACTAGATACGATGGTGGCACCAATGACAAAATAATGTTCGATGAACGTCGTGATCATGGGGTGTGTGTGAAATTACGTAGAGGGGTAATGGAATGCGTTGTGCAGTATGTTGTCTTATAAAACAGAATATTCTGTAAATTCAAACGAAAGTCGTCCTTTCCTGCGTGATGACAACCTCGGGAATCGGGATATTACGAAAACATTCCACGACGTTTTCAAAACGATTACTGATCAGACCATCGCCACAACCTGTTTTCGCAAACGTAAAACTAAACTCTAACGTTGTAATACGAAGAAATATCCCAGGAAACCCTTCGGGACGCATACGGTAAAAGACATACGTACGAAAAGCCGTAACCAACTTTTTAATCCATAGTCGTCAGATCAATATTCGTCCATCTCGCGCTATCTGTTTATATGGAGTACCACGGGTGTAGGGAGTTCAGGATACGAAATGATGAAGACATTAAGGTAAATTTATTCTGCATTTACTTGACGGTCCGATCTCGCGCGAATTGAATTTAAAGCAGATAAGATGCATACCGAAATGAGGTCCGTGAAACGAATGTGTTTATACTGCCCAATAAACCGCTTCAGCGTCAGTCGTAAGAATTCAACTTCGCCGTACGTATTTGGTCGTGAGCTCTTCCGAAATAATGTTCCGACTGGTTTAATTGTTACATATAAAAGTATTCACATCACCTCTTGCAACTTTTTACGGAATTACCTCAGCTCCGAAACCGCACGCAGAACCACTGAATTGGTCTGTCTTCTCTTTAGTATTGCTTTCTGAAAGTCCTAAAGTGCTGTTTGCTATACACGTGGGAGTTAATCGGAACTCCATCAAATGGTTAAGTGTGTTCGTTTAGACGGCGCGCGCACTTTTTTGCGGCTAATAGCGTTGCTTTATTTTCAGCGCTGTAGCAGCAGAGTGCATAAAGTTTGATAGCGTATACGTTGTTGGTTTATGGATCACATTACGTGAGCCAACTTTTAAAGATTCCCAGATGAAGGCGTTAGAAACGTAAATACGAGGTAAGACGTAAACTGTTTTCAGATTCTTCATTGCGACTATTTGGCGAAAGATGTTCTTGCAAGTTATTTAGCGTATCCAAATTAGGGAACTGAAGTTTTACTACGATGTGTGACGTCATTATTTGAGTGTGTGCATAGATAAGTTCTTATTCAGCATGTTAGGCGTCTCGATGTATTAATTTAATATGGAGGCTGCTTCAAAGAAAAATAGTAAGTGCATAAACAAAAGAATTTGTGAGACTTACTCAAAGGGAATCATGTAAACAAGATGAGGGCGAATTCGCTGTCCCAGTCGGTTGTTTTCACCTATTGTATTAACAGAGTGCGAAAGGGGCGTTGCTGCATCTTACATGCAACGTAGCGCGACTTGGGTGCGGGTATATTAACACCGACATGTAGGAAACGGATTAGTGTGGCATTCGTGTTTTTCCGAGGTGTGTGCGAAGAATTCAGCAACACGAACTATGGCGACGTTATTGCCAAAGCGTTTGAAAATGTAGTCCATCAACAAAGGAGGTGGCTCACAAAACACTCATTCGACCTATACTTGAGTATTGATCATCAGTGTAGGATCCGTACCAGGTCGGGTTGACAGAGGAGATAGAGAAGATCCAAAGAAGAGCGGCGCGTTTCGTCACAGGGTTATTTGGTAAGCTTGATAGCGTTACGGAGATGTTTAGCAAACTCAAGTGGCAGACCCTGCAAGAGAGGCGCTCTGCATCGCGGTGTAGCTTGCAGTCCAGGTTTCGATAGGGTGCATTTCTGGATGAGGTATCAGATATATTGCTTCCCCCTACTTATACCTCCAGAGGAGATCACGAATGTAAAATTAGAGAGATTCGAGCGCGCACGGAGGCTTTTCGGCAGTCGTTCTTCCCGCGAACCATACGCGACTCGAACAAGAAAGGGAGGTAATGACATTGGCACGTAAGGTGCACTCCGCCACACAAAGTTGGGTGGCTTGGGGAGTATAAATGTAGATGTAGATACAAACAGGGCCAAAGCGCTGTTGTTGTTTCCTTGGCTGCCGAAGGACAAACACCGGTAGACATCCATCGGGGAAAGAATAATGTACACGAGGCAGTATAGTACAGATCTCTCCCCACGCAATTACCTCGCCTTCGACGTTGGAGGATCGACGGTTCTTGTTTTCAGCTGAGGATTAGCAGCAGGCGGTTATGGACTTGTGCAGGCAGCAGGACAAAGTGTTTTACCAAACGGTGTGTTCAACATGGTCCGTCACTGGGTCGATTACTTTAGTGCTCACGGCGATTTCGCCTGATTGGCTTACCGATTCTGGACTTCACGGCTTCGATCGGAAACTTTTTGATCGCCGCTGATAAATACTTTAACTGTACATAAGCAATCTTAAAATAAAGCCAACCAGTTATAACACCTGATGCTGTTCTTCATCTGCACGTTAATAATCTTGCATTTCTTTTCGTAAATACATGTTTCTAATTCTGCCTGCAAAGAAAGGAACGAAGCTCGCCGTGGCGTAATAATTTAGAAACACCTACTCACTAAGATAAATACAGAAACGTTCACAATGTGGATGAGAGAGATAATGGAACGCGGTATTAACAGCTTTTTGGATTTATTATAATGAAGACGTCCAGTTCAAGATAGTACTGTGAAACATCCTGGCGCATTAAAACTGCGTGCAGGACTTGTTGCGATTGTGGAAGCTTTATCTTTCTCGGTCGAGTGGCCTACCGACTGAGCTACCAAGCGCGGCTCATAACGTGCCCCCATAATTTTACTTCATCTACATCTACATCCATACACCGCAAGCCACCAGACGGTACCTTGAGTACCTCTATCGGTTCTCCATTCTATTCCAGTCTCGTATTGTTCGTAGAAAGAACTCTGTAAAGCGCACTTCCTCTGGGCATGCTGAGTTGCGGTCTCCACCTGAACAAATGGCTCTGAGCACTATGGGACTTTACTTCTGAGGTCATTAGTCCCTTAGAACTTAGATCTACTTAAACCTAACTAACCTAAGGACATCACGCACATCCATGCCCGAGGAAGGATTCGAACCTGCGACCGCAGTGGTCGCGCGGTTCCAGACTGTAGCGCCTAGAACCACCTGAACAATCCAAGTAACGGTAGATACAGATCGGGTATCCATAATGTGCTCATAACATTCTACATATGCAGCAGTGGCTTTTCTCTGTGCTACAGACCTAACTTACGGATAAAAGTTGATTAACATCTTCAAAGGCGTAAAAATACTGCGGTATCACTTCGGTAACATTCAGTGAAAGTGTTCATGATTTAAAAGTGTCAATTTCGGTCAGTGAATTGAAGCCATTTTAAATGACTACATGCTGCAATTCGGTGTGAGAAAATGCTGCTGAAGGACACAGTGTACGTACTTTTAATATTTGGTGCCCCAGATTTCATCTGGAAGAAACTACAGGCACAGAAGGATCAGATTTTGGGAGTGCATAACAGAACCAAAGCGGCAGGAATGCAGGTCTGCGTTGCGTCAGTGGGACGCGTAGCTTTGAAGCTGAGGATAAAGACAGCTTCCGGGCGGCTATTTCCGTCACCCGCTCTACCTGGCTGCTGGCTCGAGATCACCGCGAGGTCCTGGCACAGACTTCACAGCGACTGCATTTGCAGGCGACATCACTAAATTTTTGTACTCTGACTACTGGACAGGTTTCGACTCACGAGGTACGTCGTTCCTACCTGCTTCTATCATTCATTATTGCTTTTGCAGACTCACTACCTGTCCCTTGATCCAGGACCATCTCCTTTTTTTGTTCTAATGCATCTCCGAGAAAGGTAGAACTGTAACCACAAACAGTTCAACTTTGTTTAGATATAACTGACGTGTAGCCGTCATACAACTGTTACTGAAGCAATATTGAGGATATTCAGCCCAGCTGACAATCGTGTTATTGCCACAACATGTTTCGGGACATCATTATCCCTTTTCAGTTAAAAGCTGTACCTCGGGAACAGTGGGTGCGCCGACCTGTGATGTTTCGTGTTTTATAGTTTGTTTACGGTGCACGTGTGCAGCTTGTTACAGTTGGCTCAGAAAACATCTTTAAGCACTTGAAACTGGGATAACGATGTTCCGAAACATGTTGTGGCAATAATCACACGATTGACAACTGTGCTGAATATCCTTAATATTGTCTGAATATATCTGTTCAGTGGTTTGTGACACTTAGATCATCGTCCGCAGCGGATCGTTACCGGTACTTTCATGTATATGAGTAGAGCTAAAGGGATCATGTATTGTATGTCAACCGGGGACCTAGAAACGACGGAGTCACCCCGTTCCCGCCGCAGCCGCAGCGGTCCGCAACCCCACGACGAACACCGCAGTCCACTTCACCCCTTCGCCGCCCCACACCGAACCCAGGGTTATTGTGCGGTTCGGCCCCTGGCGGACCCCCCAGGGAACGCCTTACACCAGACGAGTGTAACCCGTATGTTTGCGTGGTAGAGTAATGGTGATGTACGCGTACGTGGAGAACTTGTTTGCGCAGCAATCGCCGACATAGTGTAGCTGAGGCGGAATAAGGGGAACCAGCCCGCATTCGCCGACGCAGATCGAAAACCGCCTAAAAACCATCCACAGACTGGCCAGCTCACCGGACCTCGACCAAGTCCACCCGGCGGATTCATGCCTTGGACCATGCGCTCCTTCCCACTCCGGAAAGCCGTGCGTTAGAGCGCTCGGCTAACCGGGCGGGCTAAAGGGATCTTAGTGCACTGTACGGTCTCGGAGAAGATAAAGGAGCTTGCATCGCTCGACATCAAACATTCTTTCGTTACAGCTTCAAATTCCATCACTGAGACAACGTTTTAAAGCACATAAATAAGAATACAACTAATGAGTATTCATCAGTAATTTGTATATGCTGTTCCACTGTTTGCAAGGCCATGATGAGGAGGCAACAGACTGTCGTCGTCAAAGACGATAATATGATGACGAACAGTCTCGACAAAAACTTTACAGCGAAAAGTTTTGTTGCAAAAACTCCTCGAGGAAAATATATACTTGTGAATGTAACAAAAAAAGATAGAAAATATTTAGTATAAGCATGAAATCAGTACGGAAGGAGATATCGAGAAGGCACACATATGACACAAATTAAATTGGAGGTTAAAATTATGCTGCAACTAAATCGAAATTTATAGGTGAGGATTTACCTGCTGTTACATGGAATCGCCTTAAAGAAGATGACAAATAACATGTAACTGCAGATGAAATTTACTTGTTATTAAACAGCAGACTGTTTGTCAATGTAAAAAATTCTTGTAAATAGTAACTTAAAATGTATGACAAAAAAGATCTGTTGGAGGGGATGGCGGCAGACAGTAAGAGAAGTGCGAAGAAATGTATTAAGGAATTGGGTGGGTGACACAGGTAATATACGAAGTTGCCGTTGAGCATTTAAAATATATTGTGGGCTCTTCGCCAGATGTTTCTACATTTACATATCTAAGGACGTGTCGCTTCTTTTGCCTAGTGGAGGATATGAGATGGTTCAATATCTCTGATCGTCATTCAGTTAGCGCCTTTCATCGATACAGTGTTTGTCATATCCGTATCCGTAATTTCATGAAAATAAGAAAAGATGAAGGAAGCGTAATAATACAATTTCCAGAATGAGATTTTCACTCTGCAGCGGAGTGAGCGCTGATATGAAACTTCCTGGCAGATTAAAACTGTGTGCCCGACCGAGACTCGAACTCGGGACCTTTGCCTTTCGCGGGCAAGTGCTCTACCATCTGAGCACGACTCACGCAAGGTCCTCACAGCTTTACTTCTGCCAGTATCTCGTCTCCTACCTTCCAAACTTTACAGAAGCTCTCCTGAGAACCTTGCAGAACTAGCACTCCTGAAAGAAAGGATACTGCGGAGACATGGCTTAGCCACAGCCTGGGGGATTTTTACTCTGCAGCGGAGTGTGCGCTGATACGGAACTTCCTGGCAGATTAAAACTGTGTGCCCGACCGAGACTCGAACTCGGGATCTTTGCCCTTAATAATACAATTGCACAAAGTAAGATTTCAGCTACATACTGTTATTTATCCTCACAGTCACCACCATTCGTTGTGCATTTTCACCAACAATGAACAAGAGCCTGCATGCCACGTTCGTAAGCGATTGAACCATCTGTGACTACCTACTATGTCGTAGCTGGAATGACAGTATCTGGGTCTGGGCGAGGCCGACGAAGAAGACAGGCCAGGGCGCTTGCGTCACAACACGTGACTCTGCAGGTATTCAGACTGCCAGCAGCCGTCTCCAGCGGGCAGCGAGAAACAGTTTCATACGAGTTTAATAATTCTTAACTGCCCATTTAAATGCAAGGAAGTTCTCGATAGCACACGTCAAAATTAAGACCTTTAAAGGGTACCTTTTCAATCAAATATTGATCTCCCTTGAGCCCTGTATGGAGCTGAGTGTTTCCGAAGTGTGTCGGACAAGCCTACTAGTGTGACGTCACAAGTTCGTTGCAGGGCCTGTATATCTCGCTGGCCCCGGGTCGGAAAAATATTGGCCACATAGGTTATTTTTCAAACGCCCAAAAACATGGAAGTCTAAAGGTGTAAAATCAGGACTGTACGGTGAATGTGATAGGACAGTCCATGAAAATTTGGGAGTGAGGTCCATGGTCGCAAAACTGTTGTAAGGCCTGGCGTTTTTCTTCTTGCAAGTGGAAGTTTGTCTTTCTCCCTGGGCTGACTCCGGAAATTTCTTGCTTCAGCTTACTCAGTGTTGCCTTGTAGCGTTCTGAATTCGCAGTTAATGTAGGCTGCAAGGTGTGTAAAAGTACAACCTGCGTATCTAAGTAGACTGTATTCATTAGTTAGCCTTGAAATTCTGTGTAAGAGAATGCGCATGTCACCATTCCATGGGCTGTCTTTTAGATTCCGGCTGATTGTGATATCACGTCTTGTCTTGGTCGATGATATCCAGAAAATTGTCAGCTCTACAGTTCCACAGTCCAGTATTGGTCCAGCAGGTCCAACAAATTTCCATTTTCTCTCTCTCTCTCTCTCTCTCTCTCTCTCTCTCTCTCTCTCTCTCTCTCTCTCTCTCTCTCTCGCCCCCCCCCCCCCCCGCCCCCTCCTTTGCTTTTCAGGTATCATCCTGCCTATTTCGCAACCAAGTTGGCGTGACGTAATCTTGTCTAAGGTATTACAGCCAACATTCAGTTGTACGACCAATTCCTTGGTCGTAATCACCCGATAATCACGAGTGTGCCAATCGAGACATCGTCCGTTATGAGGGGTGGCAGCTGAGCAAAGTCGACCAGTGCGTGGCTTATCGTGCTCATCCTGCTGAAGCAGACTATCCACCGCCCCACGTTCCTCAAATGTAGTGTGTCGTCGCCATACACATTTAGCAAGCGTCAATGGATCTTAATTGACGCAATTTGTTCAGCAATGAGCAATGCAATGGCACATTTGTTTCATACGCTTCTTTGGTACGCTTCCATGCTGCTGCTGCTATCTGTCACTGGACAGCGAAACCATCAGGAAATAGGCGGAAGATAAAAAGATAGTCCTACACCAACATAATACAAATCTGATACTCAGTCAACAGAATTAGTGCACCAGTAGCATAACGCCAGACCCATAGCACTCGTGTTGTACAGGCAGTGGATTCCAACGCTACCTTGGTCTCCACGGTATACAACTAGGGGTTCGTGTACCTTAGCAGTTTACACTCCGTCGCACTCAGCGCGTCCACCTACACAATGTTGAAGATACACAGGACCTACTCTCAACAGAAGTTCTACGGCGTATTCTCGTCAGAGGTTCGCAGTATATCGGCTAGGTGCGGCTGGGCTTCAGCGACACACACACACACACACACACACACACACACACACACACACACACACACACACGACAGAGATGAACAGACTCCAGTAGCTAACAACATATGTGCCTGCTAGCAGAGGGAACGAGGTCTAACCGTGAACTGCATCAAGTAATGAAACGTTCCACAAGAATGAAGTCACCGTCGCTGACTAAGATTATACGACCGCGACTAACGTTAACCTCGGGAAGGAGATAAGAGTGAAATGTGGTGTACGTAAAAACAATATCTGACATGTCGGGGCAGAGGAAAACCAGTGTAAAATTTTCCTTTTTTCTAGAGTGTCTTTTCACTTGGCTGTAGGAATTCATTGTATTGTAAATTAGGCTACATTCTAGTTCAAAATTCCTTCGATAGACATCTTTATCAATAAGCACTTCGTCACTCGTTCTACGACTGTGTTCGTTGTTAATATTTCATAAGCGGAGGTTGCCTACAGTGGATCATAGATACAAATGAAATTTCTCCAAAATGTGTGTCACTGGTAGGAAAAAAGACCTGTTCACTTTTCGTGTCGAAATCTCTTGTAACCCTCGGAAACTATTTGGTGCAACTTAAGATTTTCTAAAGACAAAGGAATTAAAGGTGTTAACTGCCAGTGGGTATTGATTTAAATGAATGGGGAAGTTGAAAATTAGTGGTGACTGGGGTTCGAACCCGGGTCTCCTGTTCAGTAGGCAGATTCGCTGACGCCTACGCCATCTGTACACGGTGGTCATCGCAACTGCACGGGACTGCCCTAGGAAGCCTCCCGTCAGATCCAAATTCTCAACTTATCCACATACCACAGATGCAGTGCCCCTTGCCCATTTTCCTCATTACTTGAGGTATTTCAGTCGTGGCATACATCGGCAGTGAAGCCATCATTGATCGTCATCGTCTTGGTCACATATATGGCGGCTGTCTCTTCGGAAATAGAATTTCAGACTTAGTGGTCTGATTGATGGGATCAATGTGGCCTGGTACAAATCTACCTCCGTTTCATGCTGTAGTGGTCATCTAAAATTTTGTGCTACATTTTCTTGAGAAGCCTTCCTCTCATACTTCATTACTATTGGCCCTTCATCTCCTTCCAGTCGTCGATTTTTGTTTACTTACAGTACATTTATACTCTATTTTCGTATTTTGTCAGTTTAGCTAGTTTTTATGGACTTATCCGTGTAAAACAAAGGGAGGGGGCATAATGACACAGTTGCTGCATTCACATTAAGGGAGTAACGACGTTCAAATTTTCGTACTGCTATGATGCGTCAGGTTTTTCCCGTTTCCCCATATCACTTACGGATAATTCGGGGAAGGTTTCTGTGATGAGGACCAATCTCACTTCTCCAGTTCGAACTCCTGCAGCTTATCTTATCACACTTTCTTCCTTTTTTGTGTAAAGTTTTATGTACTACGTGCAACAGCAGTCGTCTCCTTCTCCAGATGGGTATCAGTCTGAGAGAGCGGCCACAGAGGAAGTTTGTGCGAGTACTGTGGTATTGTTAGAGTTAATTTTGTCAGGCGAAATCGCTCATTTGCGCTTATGACGCAGTAGACGGGTGCAAATCTTGAGTATGAACTGGTGAAGCAATATTTTCTGCATAATATTCACCTGTGTTATCTTCTTGAACTGGGTTAATTTATCGGCATCTTCTCGTTCACTAATTTTAAACTACACACGCTCTGTAAAACTACGAACGCTGTACATTGTTTAAGTACTACTGAACGTCGCATATTTGTGGTCTGCCACTGCTTGGATGTTAATCAAGAATCCTACCTCAATGCCTAGGCATTAGGAGCGTTAGTGAACGGCTTGTGCAACAGTAGGAATATTCCCGACAAATGGAAACTGCATTGATTCTCCGTCTGCACAAAATGGTACGCACATTAAACAATTAAACATACAGCGAAATTGATTCATTCATTGATTCATTCTCTCTCTCTCTCTCTCTCTCTCTCTCTCTCTCTCTCTCTCTCTCTCTCTCTCTCTCTCTATGTATATATATATATAGTGTTTAAAAAATGACCGGTATATTTGAAACGGCAATAAAAACTAAACGAGCAGCGATAGAAATACACCGTTTGTTGCAATATGCTTGGGACAACAGTACATTTTCAGGCAGACAAACTTTCGAAATTACAGCAGTTTCAATTTTCAACAACAGATGGCGCTGCGTTCTGGGAAACTCTATAGTACGATATTTTCCACATATCCACCATGCGTAGCAATAATATGGCGTAATCTCTGAATGAAATTACCCGAAACCTTTGACAACGTGTCTGGCGGAATGGCTTCACATGCAGATGAGATGTACTGCTTCAGCTGTTCAATTGTTTCTGGATTCTGGCGGTACACCTGGTCTTTCAAGTGTCCCCACAGAAAGAAGTCACAGGGGTTCATGTCTGGCGAATAGGGAGGCCAATCCACGCCGCCTCCTGTATGTTTCGGATAGCCCAAAGCAATCACACGATCATCGAAATATTCATTCAGGAAATTAAAGACGTCGGCCGTGCGATGTGGCTGGGCACCATCTTGCATAAACCACGAGGTGTTCGCAGTGTCGTCTAAGGCAGTTTGTACCGCCACAAATTCACGAAGAATGTCCAGATAGCGTGATGCAGTAATCGTTTCGGATCTGAAAAATGGGCCAATGATTCCTTTGGAAGAAATGGCGGCCCAGACCAGTACTTTTTGAGGATGCAGGGACGATGGGACTGCAACATGGGGCTTTTCGGTTCCCCATATGCGCCAGTTCTGTTTATTGACGAAGCCGTCCAGGTAAAAATAAGCTTCGTCAGTAAACCAAATGCTGCCCACATGCATATCGCCGTCATCAATCCTGTGCACTATATCGTTAGCGAATGTCTCTCGTGCAGCAATGGTAGCGGCGCTGAGGGGTTGCCGCGTTTGAATTTTGTATGGATAGAGGTGTAAACTCTGGCGCATAAGACGATACGTGGACGTTGGCGTCATTTGGACCGCAGCTGCAACACGGCGAACGGAAACCCGAGGCCGCTGTTGGATCACCTGCTGCACTAGCTGCGCGTTGCCCTCTGTGGTTGCCATACGCGGTCGCCCTACCTTTCCAGCACGTTCATCCATCACGTTCCCAGTCCGTTGAAATTTTTCAGACAGATCCTTTATTGTATCGCTTTTCGGTCCTTTGGTTACATTAAACCTCCGTTGAAAACTTCGTCTTGTTGCAACAACACTGTGTTCTAGGTGGTGGAATACCAACACCAGAAAAATCCTCTGTTCTAAGGAATAAACCATGTTGTCTACAGCACACTTGCACGTTGTGAACAGCACACGCTTACAGCAGAAAGACGACGTACAGAATGGCGCACCCACAGACTGCGTTGTCGTCTATATCTTTCACATCACTTGCAGCGCCATCTGTTGTTGAAAATTGTAACTACTGTAATTTCGAAAGTTTGTCCACCTGAAAATGTACTGTTGTCCCAAGCATATTGCAACAAACGGTGTATTTCTATCGCTGCTCGTTTAGTTTTTATTGCCGTTTCAAATATACTGGTCATTTTTGAAACACCCTATATATATATATATATATATATATAAAAAATCGCCCCCGTCCCCCTCTCTTCTCCCCATCCCTTCGTTTCTGTAATTCTGAAACATAAAGTTTGATGGGATGGAACGCAGCAGATTTTGCAGTTACGTACTAGTGACTGTAGCTTATATTGTTTGCATTAAATCCGTCATCTACTGCCCGCAATCGGCCATCTGAGGCAAGACAAACCGTGCAATCTTCGTATTCTTCGCGTGGCTTACGGACCCTGTTCGTTGTATAAAATGATTCACGTTGTCCTAGACCTGTTCGTCGTGTCTTCAGCTGTAAGTAAACCCGCCCTCAACCTGAAGGTTTATGTGAATGCCGCGTTGTTTTGTTACGCACGATTCTAGTGGAGGGGAGGTGTGCCTTAACCTTTATTCGATCTTTGAAGGTTACAGAGGCAACTAAAATTTGTCAACTCCAAAACACGGTGAAACTTGGCCTTTCCTCTGTACACAAATCATTGCCGGTGGCGAAAGAAGCGTTAAGTAGCGGGAAAAAAATCCAAAGATAATCCCGAATCTTCGAATTCGTAGTCTGCTACTTACCTGTTGAGCCACACAGTCTGATGGACTCAAACTGCTGGGCGCCGCAAGAGTGTGAAGAGCGAGCAGCGCATCTGATGGAAGAAATGACGTGCTGGGAGAAGTGACATTTCCAGGAAGAACGGGACAACTGCCGCACAGGATAACTAGGAATCAATTTCCCATCTACAAATTCAGTGGCTCGTGCTGTGATTACGTAGATTCTGTTTGTGTGTGTGTGTGTGTGTGTGTGTGTGTGTGTGTGTGTGTTTGTTGAGTTAGCTACGTTAGCTACTAATCTGTCTTAGAGCCTTTTTTTTAATTTTATAAACTCTTACAAAGTATGATACATAAAAATTGTTTCTGCTTCATTATTTTTCAGTTATTTCCTTTGGGCCCACACTTAAATTCTTCAAGAATCTTGTTCGTTCTATTCTTGTGTCCATTTCCTTCGAATTACTCATTTTTTTCCTGTCCCGAAAGGCTGTCTTTATGCCCATATCGACTCCTACGTTTTCGATGTCTCTTCCTACTTCTCCCTGTTCTGTGCATTTGGATTTGTGATCGTTTGGTAAGTCAGAGTTGTTAAGCTATTCTGTTGTTATTCATCCTGGATATAGTCCATATAATTTTAATGTACTTTTTCTCATCCTGTCAATCTTAATGTACAGTTCTGTACGTATTCTGATTGACTGCTGGTTTTGGAGCCCATTATTTTTCTTAGGATGCTTGTTTCAGCTTTTTCTAGTGTTTTGTGCTACCCTTTCTTGTTTACTTGGAGCTTCCACTGCTTATTTCTGGTGTGTCCATTGTTTCAGTTCTGTGTTACAGAATAGATTTTTAATTACATATTTCTTTTTATTTAAAGCCCTCTCCAATTAACCTAATCTAGTTTCTGTTACTGTCAGTTCCTTCTTGTTGTTCGCTATTCATCCTCGTAGATGTTTAAAAGAGCCTACTGTAGATACAGGGGTGGTGTTTATTTTAAGCTTTTGAAATGCATGACCGATATTTGTCATGAACTGTGTTTTTGCAAATCATATTGGTTATCAAACTTCCGAGTTTGACGCTGCTGTTCTGTGATTTGTTCTTGTGCACTTTCAAATTAGTCTGTAATAAGTAGCCTGTCATCTATAAATTGACGACACTCTACAGTGATCAAGCTTAGGTTTTTTCCCAGTTGTTTACCCTTAGTATTTATGACCTCCTTTCATTCTTTAACCACTTTCTGAAACGCACAGCTAAAAAGTAGGGCTGACAAGCCATCTGCTCGTCTTACTGGTGATTTTATTTCAAAATTTTCTGACGGCTCTCCCTTTAATTTTACCGATCTGCTAGTTTAGCGTAAAATACTGCCCAGACACTGATGTGCACTGACAACCCACTGACCAAAAGCCGCACTGCGTATCGGCCTGTAGGTGCTCCTTCTGACGCAGATGACTCGCCTGCTCGCTCCTCAGTTTGCGGATACTGTTGTCACTCCTTCTTCCTTTTCTCTTGCTGTGATGGCTAGTGAAACGCCCCACACGTGCGTCGTACCCGCGTTGAATGAACGAGGCGTTCGCTTCCCATGCTGTCATCGGCAGTCCGCGCCTGTAGGCGCTGCGAGTTACCTGCGCTTCGTGATCGGGTTTGCAGTCTCTGCCTGACCGCAGGCTATCATGTTTCTCGGAACGTCGATGGCCCAAGAGGTTGCGGCAAGTAGGAAAGCACACAAACAAACAAACGAAAACCACGTTCCACGACTGCGTCAACAGAATAAACCCAATCCACGGGAACCACTCGCTTTTACGAGAGTAAAATTGTAGTGGCGCTCCTCCCCATTACACACACACTGTTAGGAGAGGACGAGGCACACCAATTTTTCTGAGTGCGTTGTCGCCGCGTCATTTCTTTTGTTTTTTGTTTTGTTTTGTTTTGTTTTGTTTTTTTTTTTCGGATCGGATTCTGGCGACGGGCATCCGTCATGTCGGCGCTGCGCGGCATATACTTAGGCGCGGGAGAACCCCTCATTTGCTGGGGAGGCGGTGGAGCCGGCCCAAGGCGTGGCGGCAGATTGTTTTCCAGCGCGGCTAACGACGGGCTCGAGCATTCCAGCGACTACAGTGGAGCCGACTCACTTGTTTGGGGGCCTGCCGCGTCGTGGCGAATTTTATTGCCTGCTGAGTATCGGTGAAGTGTGTTTACTCGCTCCCTGTCAGGGCACTGCGTTGTGTTTGCGGCGCCTCTAGCAGTTTCCGCTTCGGCGCTCTAGCCCTGAGCAGGAGAGCATGTGGTGCGTGGATAGTCCGCTGCTGTGCCAGCCAGTGTCAAATGGGGCACGCGACACAGCCTGTAGTGCGTGGATACCCGCTGCTGTACTTGCCAAGCAGTGTCAAATGGGGCACGCGACACAGCAGAGCACTGGTTGCAGGTGGGCTGCATAAGTGCACGTGGAGTCAACTGTGCCATGCTGACAGCTCTAAACTTGTTTCTTTATAGGGTGTAAACGATAATTGGCTACAGTGTACTACTGTGATACAGGGAAAGTCAAGACGATTAATTTGATATATTTGTGGGCTGTCAAGTTGGGAAACCACCTCAGTTTGGCCTACAGAGACCACTTAAGCTACATTTAATGCGCGTTGCGCGATTTGTCGAATATCCTCCGCCCTCGTACTGCCGACTGAAATTGGTCAGAAGTTTTAACGCTGTGGTGCACATATCCACGCCAGTGGACAGCTGTTGACATCGCTTCTTTGGCGTTTTCCATCAGTCCTGAGGCTACAAATGCACGCTGGGCACAACATCAGTAGGGAATGTCCACTGGAATGGACTCCATTTGCAGCCTCAGGACTGATTGAAAACGCGATAGGAAGGACATCAACAACTGTCACCTGGAGCGGACATGTGCACCACAGGGTAATTTTTTATTTCAGTAATGTTAGTAATTTTAAACTTTTCCGTGATGGTTATGAATAAAAAGACATAGGTAAGTGTTCCGAAAAATTTACTTACGTTTATAATTCGATCTAAACGTACTCCTTAAAAGAACAGCAGCAAGAAGACCTAAGAGACAAAACTATTTCACTGCCAATTTTACACTGTTAAGTTGAACAATTTTGAGGTAAAATTTACGCAAATCTCATTTCCACACTTCGTGAGTACAAGAGCAAGGTGTGTTAAATATTGAAGATGATTCTAGCTAGAAAAAGTAAGCTTCAGAAGGCTATGGGCGACTAAGTGGGTGGCTGTTACAGTACTCGGCTGTAGATGGTGGTTTCTGGAAGTGCGCCGAATTCATGACTGCTGTAGTTTCAGTTCAATGAAGGAGGAAAAAAAACAAGGCATTATTTTGTAATTGGCCTTCGTACTAACACCCCCCTCCTTTCTACTGCACCCCTCTCCCTTCTGCTACGTCATCCTCCCTTCTGCTACGTCATCCTCCCTTCTGCTACGTCATCCTCCCTTCTGCTACGTCATCCTCCCTTCTGCTACGTCATCCTCCCTTCTGCTACGTCATCCTCCCTTCTGCTACGTCATCCTCCCTTCTGCTACGCCATCCTCCCTTCTGCTACGCCATCCTCCCTTCTGCTACGCCATCCTCCCTTCTGCTACGCCATCCTCCCTTCTGCTACGCCATCCTCCCTTCTGCTACGCCATCCTCCCTTCTGCTACGCCATCCTCCCTTCTGCTACGCCATCCTCCCTTCTGCTACGCCATCCTCCCTTCTGCTACGCCATCCTCCCTTCTGCTACGCCATCGTCCCTTCTGCTACGCCATCGTCCCTTCTGCTACGCCATCGTCCCTTCTGCTACGCCATCGTCCCTTCTGCTACGCCATCGTCCCTTCTGCTACGCCATCGTCCCTTCTGCTACGCCATCCTCCTCCAGATACGCATCTTCCAAATTTCACGAAATGATCGCGATGCCAAAATAAGAGGTACGGAGGAATGCCGGCAGCCCTGGTTACCGTTTATAATCAGAGAATGAAATAGGGAGTCGGGCTGACCCTGTTACAATATTCACTCTTTGGCAGACGCTGTACGGCAGCTTGCGGAGAGCAGGCGTAGAAAGGGGCTGCAAGCGACTACGTTCCGCTGAGCGGCGGACGAGAGGAGCGCACGGAGGTCGCAGGCAGCCTTTTGCCAGCCGAGGTCGTCCGTCCGTTTGTTTACGCGTCCTTTGTCGTGCGTGTCGGAACTGGCCCTTCTGCTACGCCATCGTCCCTTCTGCTACGCCATCGTCCCTTCTGCTACGCCATCGTCCCTTCTGCTACGCCATCCTCCTCCAGATACGCATCTTCCAAATTTCACGAAATGATCGCGATGCCAAAATAAGAGGTACGGAGGAATGCCGGCAGCCCTGGTTACCGTTTATAATCAGAGAATGAAATAGGGAGTCGGGCTGACCCTGTTACAATATTCACTCTTTGGCAGACGCTGTACGGCAGCTTGCGGAGAGCAGGCGTAGAAAGGGGCTGCAAGCGACTACGTTCCGCTGAGCGGCGGACGAGAGGAGCGCACGGAGGTCGCAGGCAGCCTTTTGCCAGCCGAGGTCGTCCGTCCGTTTGTTTACGCGTCCTTTGTCGTGCGTGTCGGAACTGGCATTGTCCGCGCAGGACAATGCGCCAAACATCGACGCCCTGAAACGGGACCACGCACGTCCGTAAACGTCCGCCGGACACCTCGCATTGGCACGCATGCTGAAGACGACGCGGAAATGAGGAATGGCACGCACCTCGCACCAGGGTTTATTCGTTCACGTCTCAGGCACTGACTGTTATGTTCGAAACACTTCTGAACGTATCTTAAAAGCAGTGTGTCTCGTGTAACGTGGTCAGAAGTAACGGAAAGGGGTTTGCCGTGTACTACTACTACTGAATGTTGGGGCGTATGGCACGAGGGTAGAAAAGATATCTGAGCAGTGTGTTACAGCCAGATATGTAGTGAACAGGTTGGGTCGTCGCGATGTAATAGACTTTTTAACGTGGACTACTGAACAGACGCGAGATGACTGTGTCACAGCATATCGGAGATTACACCATAATTCAGTTTTCCAATGTTTACAGTGTTTGGAGTGGAGTGAGTCACATGTTGCATAGCTAATTTAAACGATTCTGTTATCGAAATGATGTGGAACGAGTTAGATTACAGGATATGAGCATATGACTAGTGTTAAAGTCCTAAATCGCCTTTTTTTACATAAATAAGTAGGCGAGAATCGAAATGTGTCACACCACAATAAGTGAATTTTGTAGGTGACACAAAAAACTTACTAGGTTACCGGTAATTCATGATTATCCACTAAACATTTGTTACAAGTGGAATAGTTTAATACTTAAAGCACCAAAGGTAAGTTACACCGCAATGGCTAAGGCAATCGTATTGTTTCAGTGCGATCAGCCAGGTAGTGCTACATTCGGCCGAAGGAGAGGTTCAGCGGAATCACGGGAAATCGCTTCTAGAAGTCTAAGAATTTTGCAATGAATAAAAGATATGTACTCCAGATTGCAGGAGGTGGTGTGCTCTTTGTACGGGCAGCCATTTCCGGTGTTTTATCAATTATTGGACCATCGAAACTTAGTTTTTCTTTTAACTGAATTTCTCTTAACAAGTTTTCGTGAGGAATTTTTGACGCTCGTTGAACCAGATTTTCATTCGCGCTTTTTTTCTGCTTTCAGGAAAGCAGCGCAGTATTATTGAACAATATTATTGTGCAGTGTACTGAGGATTTCTGTACTACTTGTTCTTAAAATTGGATCCAAATAAATAAATATTACTTACAAATGTACCTTACATCAAATGAATGAGCGTCCGCCCTCGAAGTCGGGAAAGTCATTTCGCTCGTTTATCCTTAAGTCAATTCGTAAATTGTTATGCCCCAGTCATCCTGCCGTCTTCTACCACTCCTTCATCCATCTAAGCTTCCTTTTTTCCTTACGTGAGTGAAAGCCAGCCCAAGAGCCAAATAACACCCGGCGTCTGCATCTGCCATGTTTGCACGTCCGAGATTTGACATCAATGTTGCGCAAAATCTGTTAGCTGTCTGGAGCGAACCGTCAGTATATTGCACAGTATTATTGTCTAATATTACTGATAGTCTAGGGACAGTTAGCATGTTCTATGATACAGCATACAAGAACTCACAGAATTGTGAATTAGCGAGCACTGTGGTGCTGGAGCGGAGAGAGAGAGAGAGAGAGAGAGAGAGAGAGAGAGAGAGAGAAAGGGGGGGGGGGAAGGATTTAAATACCCACTTCATCTGGCGCCAGATCTTCAACTATGATTACTTATACTTACTGTTTAAATGTCAGTGCAGCGTTCCATCTAGGCTGATGACATGAGCCACACTGGCGGCTTCATCTATCAATAAAAATCATTGTCGGACTGAACATCGCAAGCGCCCTGAAGCTCGCAGGAGCGACGCAAAACAATCTAGCTCAACACTCGGTCTGAAACTTAATTTTTACGTCGACACTCTATACTCAACTGCGAGTGGATACGTCGTTTTATTCAGATTAAGTAAAAGTATTATCCGGCTTCCGGAAACGCACGTCCCCGTACAGGTATGAAAAGAGTCTGGAGATACTTGTTTGATCTTTCATTATACTGCCATCAAAATTGTGAAGACATCTTTCTGTGAACTTCATGGGCTCAATAAGTGGTGATTAGAATCTGCCATCTTTGCTGAATACATTGCTTTCAGATTGACTCCCAAAGGATTTTTTTAGCACATCACATTCTCCTGATTTTGAGATTGAGAGCAATGAAAATCAGGGGGAATCGCTTTATTTTGAGACTTCGGTTGTAGTGGCGTTGAGATATTCTCATTTACCATTCCGTTATTCACTGTTAATTGCTCGCATGTTAGGATCTGCGGCTGGCGGAGAAGAAAACCAGTGGCGACATCAAGACAACTACAGAAGGCACGAGGTAAGTAACCTTTCTTTCTGTCCATCCAGGGAAGAAGGCAACTTACTAGACATTTTAACTGCGAATTGGTCAGTTTGGCGTTCTACATGCGACATTTCGCAAAGAACAGTTTGTGCTGTTAGCGTGTCCGACATACACAGTAATATGTCACGGTTCATAATTATTAGTTAATTTAGTCAGGCAGTGGGGTAACTGCAACCGCACTTCGGTTGCACTCAGTTGATGCTACTTTGCTGACAACACGCAACGCTTGTTGCATTGAGAAGTGGAGCACATCAACGTGATTTAACATCATAGTGACTGATCTACATTTATAAACGTATTACCGAATGGGACTAAACCTTGTAATACTACATAATTTGACTTCCCATTGTTGAGAAGATATTTTGCAGTAAATACATTTCAGTGATTACGACAAAAATTGAACGTATCAAAAATGAATCTGGCTATGTCGTATTAAATTGCGTCTACGTTCTCACTGTCGAACGAACTGCGTGATCAGACTTCTGCAGACGAAAATGCAGGATAAGCCCAAGCCCACCTTCAGAGTTCCAGTGTATGGAACGGGTTAAAAATACGCTGATGCGGGAAAATAGACTTGTTGATGCGGATGAGGAAAATAGGGATGTGGCGCAGCTAACAATGTTTCATATGTGCGCAGAGTTCTAAATACGGTGGTTTGTGCAGTACCAGAAGTCCAAGAATACTCAGCTTAGTGATGCTTCCACACGTAGCGCCACCGGTCGAAAACACAGGCGCACCGCGCGTTGACTGATGGAACTAAACGACCGACTAGGCGGCTACTAGCCCTGTACGTAGGGGTCGAAGGGTGAGAACCCCCGATGCCGCCGGTGGGAACTCACCGTCTATTCCAGAAGTACTTTACTGTCTCATGTAAAAAATAACTAATAAAGGAAAAATGTTACTCCCACTGCACTATAATTCAGACTAGGAAGTTACTCGTGTTTTCTGAAGCTCAAGATATTCGTCACAGCTTGAAAAAATTCTAAGCGATTTAAGGTGAACTAATGCGACATACCAATCAACTTTTGTAATAGTTATGGTGTTGTTACGGTCATTGATATATTTCGATAAGATAATATAGATAAGAAACGGCCTCAGCTGTATTGTTTCACTTTCATTACGTGACGACCGGTTCCGTTCGAATAATCATTGTCATCAGATTACACTGCCAACACTCTTAATAAGAAATCCCCAGAGTTTTGGCAGTATCATGAATTAAGAAGTATAGTTAACTTCCGTAACATTAATGGCAAATTCTTGAACGTGACGATCGTGTAAAGACTTCGTCGAACGCCTGGCGTGTTGTGTACACTAGACTACAATCTAGTGTACACAACATGCCAAGTTGCCTGCTCTCACTGCTCGCCGTGCTGCTGCGAAGCAGTTTACGTATGTTTATATGATCGGCGTGCTCCAGAATTTCTTTCACGTTACGTAAGATAACTGAACTACTTCAGTCATGATAGTCACACAACTCTCTGGATCCCGTACGAATGTTGGTAGTTAAGCCGATTATGCTCTTTCGAACGAAACTAGTTGTAACGTACTGTTTATCAATAATGCTGTTGTGGTTTTTTTTATTAACAACAATCAGCTGTGGAGCTCAGAATGATTAAATTATTTGCACTAGCACAATTCCATTACGTTCAGTGAACGCTACAAGAATCAACACTTACCTCAACATAATATACATGTCCCTTAGGAACTTTTTTCATCTCTTAAGATTGGGAGATGAGGATGTTTATCGATAAGTTTGACAACATTAACATTATAACGCTAAAATTAGCAGAGAGATTGATGAATGCGTAGTACTGACGAGATACTAGTGTCGTTATAAGTTAAAACTATATACCATGACATATGAAACGAGCCCTTACTGTCCTTGTGCCGCCTGTTGGTTTTATATAGTTTCCAACAAAACCGAAAGTTTTGTATCTCTTTTCTGCTTAATACTCACAATTTCAATAAAAAGTAGTTCTTAATGGTTTGTCATTACTCTCCGTGGAAGGTTACGATATGAGCTATACACTTGAAAAGTATGGGGCCACACGCACGTTGACTACATAATTCATCAAGCAAATATTCTGAAATATGTTCCTGCTCTAATGATTCAAGCGGTTGTTATGGAGGCAACATCAGTTAGCTTAAAATACTAGAGTTCACGTTAGTTTACTCGGCGAACAGCTGTTTCTGTTGACATTTTACACGTGGCATAATAGCCTCACCCGAAATAGAATAACTTTCGTCTGGAAACGCGGCTTCATTTGGAGCTTCAAAACCAAATTGTGTTTGAATTGGCTTACTTTCGTTAAAGCGAGGACAGTTCGCTCGGACTCCACCCAAACTGTAAGATCATTGTGAAAGCTATCCGTTATTGATGAACAAATTAATTAGAGGATAACAGTGAGCCATTGTAGTTTATCGTTTGGTGCAGTTCCGAAGTGAAAACTTAGTTGAAGCGCCAGCGCCTGCGCCTGCAAAGTATGTGACCCACCATGCTAGTCTGCGTGGAGTGTTGCCTGACCTGCAAGGGGGTACGCTGCGGTATGCAGCACACAGGCCACGGCGCAGTGATACCCACGCCTCGCGTTGACTGTGATTCGAACGTTCGCTGGCAAGAATAGCTTTTGGATAACATAAAATTTTCCAGATTTAAGCACAGGAGGAAGCTTTGCATATTTATTTAACTTCAGTTTTACTGCAATGTGTTCCAGTCATTAGTCTATTAGATTGTCGGATTCGATGAGTCCACGTCTAATGTAATTGTACCTGTATCGACTGACTGATTCTAGTTGTGACTCATTGCTGTTGTTGCCATAGCATACTTAGTAGATTGCTACGTTTTGTGAATGCACAGTTTTACTTTTCAGAACATTTAAAGCAAGTTGCTAATTTACACACTACTTCTAAATCTAATCAGTATCTGACTAAAAATTCTTACAGATTTATTCTCCTAGTGCTGTATTATAGGTGACTGCATCATCTGCAATTAGCACATGCTGTGCAACTATATAGACAACTAAGATCTTACCAATTAGGTCCTCATCGCACTGGCCATGGGACTCGACATTCACTCCCAAAACACCGACGAGCGTCCACCATTCAGATGTTCACGGAAATCAAGAGCACAATCCAACTGGGCCACTATAACGTTGCATCCACACTATCTCGCGTTCAAGAAGAGATGCTGTCTTCAACTGTAGCCGTCAATATGGATTTCACAGAGAGAGATGTTGCAAAACAAAGCTCGCTTTGTTCGGCCATGAGATCCTCAAAGGTATAGACATCGGTGCGCAGGTTGATTCCGTGTTCCTTGACTTCCGGAAGGCATTGTCAGTTTAGTGAACGAAGTAAGAGCTCACAGAGTGTGGGATCAGACTTTGGACTGGATTCAGGATTTCGCAGCAACGAAAATGCAGCACGTTGCTCTTGACGGTACAGGATGGAAAGGCGTAAATGTATCTTCTGGAGCACGCCAAGGAATTGTAATTGTACATTAAATACAAATGATCTAGCGGAGAACGTCAAATTCTATATAAAGCTGTTCACAGATGATGATATTGTTTATGAGGAGGCAGCAATGCCAGAAGACTGTAATAAATTGAGGAAGACATGCAGAGAATCTAAGATTGGCACAGGCAATATCAGTCGATCCTGAGCAAGGTTCTGCGCATAAAAAAAGCACTAAAAACCGCAACTACCGTAAAATACGTAGAATAACCATCCGGAGCGACATAAAGTGGAATTTGACAGGTTTCTCCGTTTCTAGGTAGCGTATAGGGCAACAAGTTTTCTCCAGCGAACTCGATCATCTGTCAGATTTTCTGTTTCCTCCAAGTTCATGTCCACGCATTGAGGATCAATCGCAAAAGTTCATTTCCAGATGTTCCAAGCTCTTCCTCCTCTTCTGTATATTTCCGTTGATTTTCAAGAGTGCTGCTTTAGGGATTCCTCTATCTTTCATGTGTAGAGCTTGCCTTGCAAGCTTAAGTTTCCTTTCAGCAACAATTTTTTTTACCAGCTGCGCGTATAGACCATTTGTTCTCAGCACGTCATCATTTGGAGCATGTCTGCTTTAGTTGATGTTCAAATTTCGCTTCAAATATCGTTAGTGACAAGAATTGAGCTTGTGCGCTTATTTTTGTGACTTGTTTTTTGGTCTCAGGTGCATATGTGACCATGGGTAGGATAATAGACGGACACAGTAGAAGCATTATCGACATACTTATAGACTCTAATTGGCGTTTGGATCACATTCGTTGTAAAACTGCGGAAGTTTTCCGAGTTCAGATCGTGATGTCTGCCTCCCTGTTATTACAGATTAGTCTACAGAGATATGATAATAGGTCAGCGTCTTTAGTGTTTCTGGTTGCATTATAATTCGAGTAAATACAGTTCCACTTTTGTGCACATTGTTTTTATAATATCAGTATTTACTTTAGCCCTACAGAACTCGCCGTTCTATCCAGCTTGGTAGTCACATCAGTGAGATGTTTCCAGAATGAAATTCTCACTGTGCAGCGGAGTGTGCGCTGATACGAAGCTTCCTGGCAGACAAAACCTGTGTGCTGGACCGAGAGTCGAAGTCGGCACCCTTGCCTTTCGCGGGCGAGTGCTCTGCCTCGCAAGGTTTGCAGAACAACTTTGTGAAGTTCGGAAGGTAGGAGACGAGGTACTGGCGGAAGTAAAGCGGTAAGGACGGGTTTTAAGTTCTGCTTGGGTAGCTCAGTTGGCAGAGCATTTTCCCGCGAAAGGCAGAGGTCCCGAGTTGGAGTCTAAAGTCTGGCACACAGTTTAAGTCTTTCAGGAAGTCTCATCAATTAGATGGTCAGCAATTTCATAAAGGCTTAGATTGTTCCACAGTGATACTGGTTTATACTCTCAAATGCTTTTCTAAAATCAACTGAAGTGAAATGACCACATGAAAACAGTCATAAGAAAAGCAGATGCCAGACTGAGATTCATTGGAAGGACCTTAAGAACTGGCTCACAGGCCAATTTTTTGACTCATTCTTCAGCATTGCTAATCAGTCGGCAACCCTTACCAGGTTAGATTAATAGAAGAGAGAGACGAGACCAGACGAAGAGCGGCGCCTTTCGTCACTGGGGATCGTTCAGCGGGTGCGAGAGCATTACGGAGGGGCTCCACACATTCCGGCGCCACACCCTACAAGAGAGCCGCTGCGCCTCACCGAGAGGTTTAGTATTGAAATTCCGCGAAGTACTTTACTGGAAGAGTCAGGTAACGGTTACGTCCTCGCACTTATGTCTACCTCATTTTTACGAAGAAATACAGTTGAATGAGATTTACTGACAATCATTCGTCGCACGCGCAATTCACGAGTGGAACGGGAGGGAGGGGGGGGAGGGAGGGAGGGAGGGAGGGAGGGAGAGAGAGAGAGAGAGAGAGAGAGAGAGTGGAATAGTTGTAGACTCAGCACAAGGTAACATACATCTTTCAAATGGCGTTGCAGCAAGTAAGTTATTAGTTGGTTTCTGAAACGAACGTGCCGTATGTCCTTTCATGACTACAGAGGAGACTAGTTAATGCATCGAGGCTGGCGATCGTCACTCCCGAAAAGTTCGTATGATCTTACATTCTTGTTGTAAAAAGGTGTAAGCTGTTCGCTAATCCAGAGTGTTCACCAGGTTGTTGTACAACATACTTCACTTTTTTCCGGCGAGCTGATAGTTGGGCATAAGAAACCCCAATTGGTGATAACTGGAAGAGGATTTCCAGTTTTGACATTCACCTGATAGCCAGATGAATCGTTGAAATACCCTGGTCGGAATTGGAACTCTATTAACTTATTACCGTGTCAGTATTGACCGTTGTCTCAGTCCAAATTCTGTGTGTGTTTTTGCTTTTGATACTAAAGGTTTGCGACAAACATTATTTAATCTACGTACTGGTCACGCATTTGCCAATATAGGTGTCAATATGACCGTCGTATTTAGCGTTTTATGCTTCCTGTGGCTTTCCTAACTAGCCATTCCTCGTCCTGTATTGACAATAGGTATATAAATTTGCTTCTCTTTGTATGAAATCTGTGGCCCTAAATTACATAAATCTGTTTTCCTGTTAGTATCCGATGGAAAGAGAGAGGCAGCGGCTGGTCTTCATCGGCTTTTCCATAGAACCACTGATTTTTTAAAAACTGAACACAGTACTTCCTCTACCAGACATTCTCTCAGTATAATTACTTCAGTGTGTCTATTTGACAACGAACAGTTCGATGCAAATGTCCTTCAGATATACATGCATGTCTGAAAGAAGACACTGTTGACGATCTTAAAGCTGTGTTGAATTATGAAATGTATTCGCAGATTGCGAACACGATATCACATCAGCTATATGGTTTGCTATGTCTGTACCGGTCCGGGACTCGAACCCAGATCTCCCGCATGTCGTGAACGCTCGGCTGTATCGTTGATGTAATCTCGTACTCGCAGTTTTTGCGAATACATTCCTTAGTTGAATACGGCTGTGGATCTTTTTAGCAGTGTAAGGCATTCGCATCGAACTGGGCTAACTGTATTTCATGACAAAGCAAGACACTGATAAGAGAAACATCCTCCTCTCCCTATACCGGAATTACACTAACATTTTGCGAGCTGTATGGGACGTAGTTCGATCTGGTAGGCGAGCATGGACAGCCGAAGTGGATGAAGCGAGTACTCGCGAAAAAGGGATATCCGAGTTCGGGTCCCTGACCGACACAAACTTTGATGTGCGTATAGTAAACCATACAGCCGATGTAACATTGTATTCGCAGTTTGCGACTACCTTTCATAAATACCGTCACAGTAGTCGTTAACATATGGCGCTTTTCTAATTGCTAAGATTATAGGTCTACAGGACGGGTAATGCGAATGACGTTTCGTACTGAACAGTAAAAGCTGTTTTAATGTGGCTGCAGTGAAATGCAACAAGACAGAAATTGGTCATAAACATCGAAGTTCAGATACTTTGGTTACGAAAGATAGGCTCCGTTTTCTAAAACCTGACTTTCAATCAACCGTTTGTCTAATGAATGAAAGGAAAAAGTAAGGAGTTTTAAAAAATTCTTTCGGTCTGTATGTCCCTCCGTCCGTCCGCGTATGCTGGCGCGCGAACCGAGAGGAACTCGTTTAGTGTGTAGAGAATCCAGTTGTCTTGTCGGTTTTTCGCAGTAGGTGCATGTACTGCGAATGCCGTACACGCTCTACCGTAGCTATGATACATAAAATTAGGTCGAGGTCAGTCTTCTCTTCACAATTACTGACATTTGCTTATCAACAAAGTTCCTCTTTCAGCGATGATATCACTGGATTGGAATCCACTAGGCTGACGCCCGACTCGTATGTTGGGGGGCACGAACCCGTTACTCCTCGCTGCTGTAAGTCACGCTAGTGGCGTTTAAGAATTCCCAGCCAGCTCCGTACAAGTGAGGCAACAAGATTAATGTGAGTGAGTTACCTTACACCAGACGTCACGAAAACAGTAAAGTTTACTAAAAAATTGCGAAACAAGTTTTCCCTGTCACTCACTGACAACAATGACGATACATATTAGAACTGTAGTTGGACTCTCAAACGATGGCTGTCGAGTTTAGGTTTGTTCGACGTAGCAAAGTCACGCATATTCAGAAAGCCAATGAGCGTTTAGTTGTGTTCTGAGCGCTCTGCTCTGAATGCCGCAGCTAATGCGAGCATTAAACGTGAGCGTAGCAAGTTGTTTAGTGAATTTATATTTCATTTGTTGCGAGTTGTTACCGCTGACGGTGGTGGTAAGTCATAAATTCTGCATAAGTAAGCGAGAGACATAATTTGAAGGATATACGCTTCCTTCAGATGGAAAGCACGCGCATGCACGTACCGCAACTGTCGCTCGGAATCGTAAACAATGCCACCCCCGTCCATGTCTCGACATGCGCGAACCACGATAGTTCGTGGATCGGACAATGGTCTGCCAATTCTTGGCAGGCAGCAGCGCCGTTGAGGGCAAGAAGTATGCAATGGGCACTATTCCCGTCCTGGCGACTTTACCTTATCTTAACTTCACTTAGGCATCTCACTATTAATTCGCAACCTACATAAATATGTTATATATCAATTAATAAGCTATTGCAGTATGAGAAACTATTACAAAGGTTCACTAAAATGTCCTGAATGTCATTTTTCTTTTATTCACTGCATTGTATTAAAACAGTCTTAAATTGAGTTCATGTTACTTGGTATAAACAGGTACCATATTTGAAGATGACAGACACTGCAATGCGCATTCACGAATCCATGTTACTTCCGTGTGGCATTTATACCCTAGCAGGGGATCGGTGTTAATTGCGCACTCTCGTGAGTTGTGATCACTGGAAGAGACAATGAAATATTCCCTCTTTCACTTTTATTAATCCCACAGTGGACACGCTACATACCATTGTACCTCTGACGTAAGCCGCAAACTTCACTTAGTTTACAAGCGAATTTATTACCTGCAACTAAAATTAAGTACGTCTTCAGATATTATTGCCTCCATAAGTATTTTTATTTGTTACAGATGAAGAAAAGTATACTCTTAAGAAGCATTTTAACTTTAATGGACATTTTTGGATTCGGCTATTAGCTGCTAGAAGCTTGTATGTTGTATGGTAACCGGGGACCTAGAAACGACGGAGAGGCTCCGTCCCCGCCGCAGCCGCAGTGGTCCACAACCCCACGACGACTACCGCAGTCCACTTCACCCCTCCTCCGGCCTACACCGAACCCAGGGTTATTGTGCGGTTCGGCCCCCGGTGGAACCCCCGCCCCCCAGGTAACGTGTCACACTAGACGAGTGTAACCCCTATGTTTGCGTGGTAGAGTAATGGTGGTGTACGCGTACGTGGAGAACTCGTTTGCGCAGCAATCGCCGACATAGCGTAGCTGAGGCGGAATAAGGGGAACCAGCCCACATTCGCCGAGGCACATGGAAAACCGCCTAAAACCATCCACAGACTGGCCGGCTCACCGGACCTTTACACAAGTCCGCCGGGCGGATTCGTGCCGGGGACCAGGCGCTCCTTGCCGCTCCGGAAAGCCGTGCGTTAGATCGCTCGGCTAACCGGGCGGGCTGCTAGAAGCTTAGTGTTATAAAATCTGAGAACCGCGGGCTACAGTTTGAGAAGCACTGATCTAAAAACAATAGGAACAACTGTAGAATATTCTGACAGTACAGAGGACACGGGTTGGTTCCCATTCTGGACGACATATCGTTACTGGTATTACTCAGTCCGTGTTCATTTCCTGCCATATCCGAAGTTCATTCTACCTAGCAAGAAAGACTACACGCTGTCCGCCGGTGACAATGCTTTGCTTATTCTCCGCCTACGGACGTAGGGAACAATGGGACAGCAGAAATGATTTAGTGTTGCTGTCGATACTTTCCGCTAAAGTCGTAACGTTGCAGTGTTCCTCGTGTCCTATCGTGCGGCGCCTCATAGTTCTGTGACCTGTTGCGACTTCCAAACAGTGTAAGAGAGTAACTTTCGTCGAATAAGTGGGTGTTCTGCCGTACTTAAAACAGAACTTGTTGCACAATCTTGTGTCTAGTGTTGGAGGAAGTTCAGTATCGACGAACTATCACTAGTATACGGAAAGGCTTCATTGCATCATTAAAATAACATACAGTATTCTTCACCTAAGTTTATACTTGCGCGTATATTACAGGACGAACTATCCACGGTTGAATAATTTCGCTACTTGCGAAGACCCTAACTGGACTATATTACTTCCTACGGCCGATGTCTTGGGTCGTCACCGCTCTACTGACCTAAGGTAGCTATTGTTAAAATTTTGAATTAAACTAAATGCATATTCGTTAACTATCGTGGGTGACGTAGTTTTTATGATCACTGGCACTTTCCCTGAGTTTTGGTTTTGTAATTTGGTAAAGTTTTTAAATATGATTGCCTCCGAACAGCTGACGACATGAATGTAGAGTCTACTGTATACTCATTATCAGCGATGTCTTCTATCAACGTACATTGGTCTTCTGTTAGTCCATCCACTGCTGCCTGCCGCTACACTGGCATCAGTAGCTCGTGTTATGGTGCAAACGTCTAAAAGTAAAAAATAAAAAAAAGAAGAAATCGAATGGAACCACGTTTGTAACCAAGAAGAGCAGTATCGTGTGGATACCACTCCATGAACGACATGAGCTAGGATAGAGCACACTTGCGTGTCTCTCTTGGAACATAATGTCTACAGCGTTGTGACTTACGTATAAATCTCCTGATTCCAAATTGGTTTGTTTACTTTATTTATTGGCGTCTTGTGTTCATGCCATAAAGCCAGCATGTTATTTCAAAAATTCACTGATGAAAACACATGTTTAACGACGATGTCATAACGATACATCGCGCTGACTGTTACTCCTCACGTTATTTGGGGAAAAATACGCTGCTTCTATAATAAGTTAAGGTGCAACTTTAGCTTGTGAAAGCCATCATATAACAAGCAGATAAAGATATAACAATACGTATATATGGCACTATGTTCATACGGGCAATCCATTGTTCGATTGAAACTCTCCGTGGAATAGGCGCCCCAGTATTTGAGCGGCTTCCATTCTCTTAGGCTGGGGCCACAGTGGAAGCGACAACGCTCACCAGAAATCGCCCGATAGCTGGATCACAGAGCGTCCTGTCTGTCAATTTTTGGCTATTAAAACGACGGCGAGAGAGAGAGAGAGAGAGAGAGAGAGAGAGAGAGAGAGAGAGAGAGAGAGAGAATTTTTAAGCATAATAATACAGCGTTAAATCAAATAATGTTTTTATCTCCATTGCAGATTACAGTTACGAAAAATTTGGAACTTGAAATATGAAATTACAGGATTATCAGCAAAAAAGCTGTGAAGGCTTCTAATTTCTGAAAAGATTTTGTGTCTCACTTCATTACTATTCTGTATGTCAAAATACTCCTAAGCAGTAATAGTTGATTCGGCAATTCTTTCGCACAAACTGTATTAAACAATTAAAAAGCAAAATATGCGAGTGGAATCGTAAAAACAAGGGGATTCCCAGAGAACGGACTGCCGAACGAAACGTTGCGCAAGGTTGGCGAAGCAATTCGGTCGCACACAACGGCTCGTTCATTTGACAGGGTTGGCAGAATAAAGTGCTAACCCACAAGAGCGTCTTTTGCGTTACTCCGTATATGTTTGAATTTAGCCAAAGACAAGAAGTTAAATACTGTAAGACAAATGTGGTGTATTCAAAAACACAAATAGATGACTTGATCAGGCTAATCCTTATTAAATTGCGGGTTAGCGCTTTTCTCCGCCAACTCTTCCATGTTAGCCTTTTGGTGTTAGCGCATTGAATTGTTGATAGCGTTGGGATGAGTCATAAGATATAAATGATAGGTAAATAATAGAAATGTAATAAATCGCTGCCAGGATACCTCGTATGCGAGGGAGGACCCGGAAATAGCGAGAAATGTTTTACAGAATCGTGTATTTGACGGAACATTTTCAAAGCTTAAACACCTTCATAGTATCCTTCAGACGTAATACGCTTAGCCCTACGTTTTTTCCCGTTGGTAGAAACAGTTTATGAACTCGTCTGAAGTTACGCTGTCTAGTGCCTCCAATGATTAATTTTTCACTTCTACGTCTTGAACACGATTCCCTTTTAGGTTTCCTTTCATTCTTAGCATTAAAAATAAATCACAAGGGACGAGGTCCGGTGAGTACAACGAGTGAGAAACCGTTGTGATTAGGTCTTTGGCCAAAAACTGCCTGACACTCAACGCAGTGTGCGCAGGGGATTTGCGGTGAAAAAGCTTATCTCCTGATTTGCCACAATGCGGGTCGTTCTCCTGTCTGTTATTTTTTTTTTTTTCTTCTTCACTTCTTCACTTCTTCACTTCTTCACTCCTTCACTGCTTCACATGATCGTTTTAGCACTTCAAGATGGTTATGTTAGTTAAGTAATGAACGATCCTCTTGAAGTGGAAAAAAATAAAGCACTGTCTTCATATGGGATCTCACGTGCTTTGATTTCTGTGGTTTTGGTGACTGCGTCTTCCACTGGCTGGACTGTTGCGTGGTTCCTGGGTCTTATTTATAACACCACGACTCGTCGCCCGTGATGACTTTCGCGACAAAATCCGGATCATTTTCTAGCTATTTTTTAAAGTCCGAGAACATGTGCAAACTGTTGGTTTTCGGGTCGTCAGAAGGCACGCGCGGAACGAATTTTGCTGCAACACATGACACTTTCAGTCCAAATTCATTGGTACGAATTCCTGAATATTTCAGCCATTTTAAAAATTTGATCGATTCTTCTAAGACGATCAAACATGAAACGTCCTGGGAGATTACAGCTATGTGCCAGACTGAGATTCGAACTCTGAATCTTTCCCTTCCGCGGGCAATTGTTCTACCGATTAAGCAACCCAAGCACGACGCAATAGCGGTCCTTGAAACGAGCAGACGTGATCGCAATACGAATTTTTTCAATATTTTCGTTCGTTATCGAAATCGAGGGGCGTTCCGGTCGTGAATCGTCTTCAGTTGCCATTTTACCACTTTTAAAATGAAAAAGCCTCTCGTAAACTCTTGCTCGACTCAAATCTCCCTCCCCTTAAGCGTTCAAGCATTTGACATCCCCTGCTGCTGATTTCACTAACATAACCTAGTGAGTTAATGTTTAATGTCTACTATAGAAAAATCGCCTGACTCGTGAATCAGCGCTGACAAAAACATTCACACTGGCCACAATAATGTTTCCGCAACAATGTCGCAAGGGCAGCTGATAGTCTGGTGAAGACATCTAGCGAGATCGTGCACCAGCACACTCACCTGAAGATGGCGGCCAGTTGGACCGCGGAAATATTGTGTCATGAAGACGTTATAATCCGGCTGCATACCCGAGAAGAATATTATCAGAATCTGAATTAGTGTTCGACCAAACAGAGAGAAATTTTCATTACTTTTGGTATCTCCTTCGTAAAATACTGATGTGAGTAAAAGCATCAGTTAAAAATATCGAGTAAAGTATACGTGTCAACATGAAAGTACTCGATATCAAGAATTACAGATTTTTTCCGTGTTCCTAAACATGAGACTGTCGTGCTTGAATTCCTGCGATTAACAGGATTGTTTTATGCAAATAACTCGGCCAGATCTCACAGACTACCATGTAGTGAATTATTTTAGCTACTTAACGTCCTCACGGGAATACGGTGTTGTCAAAGTAGGCGTAGCAGACGACTGCTGCACAGCGGGCGTTGGCAGCCGCCGGCCGCACCTGCTGCGGATCGTCCTCGAACAGACGAGACTGCCGGCGTGGCCTGTGAGGCTGTAGAAAGTTGCCCCTGATGCTTGGCCCGTTGTTTTGAAGCGCCCGTCTCCGGCGTTCCGATCGCGCCTCCTTTCCCTCGCGAGCGGCGCGGTGTCTCTGGCGACCACCGGCAGAGGCGCTGGCGTTGGCGGCGCGCGCCCTCCGAAGCGAGCGCTGGAGCCCCGCCACTGTGCGCCCAGGCGGCCGACCAGCGCGTCCCACACTCCTCGAGCGCCGCGGTCCGCGCTTCGTGTCCCTCCTGCGTCGTCTGCCCTGACAGTCGGAGAACCCAGGCGTCTCGCGTGTTTTTGTGTTTGTGATGCGTGTGACCTCTGCCGGCTGACCGCAAACGGTGACATTGGCTCCATTGTTGCGGCATGGCGCAGGCGGCGGTGCTACGGGCGCAGAACCGGGCTAGCCACAAGGTGAGCGACAATGTCCCAGTGTTCAAATTCTACATGTGTACTGCGCAAAATCTGCAATGCAGGATGTGCTGATTGGTAACTTCCTGGTTCAAAACCGTTAAGACTTTGGTAGCCACTAGTTCACAGATTGCCTGTTTGAACCTGTTTCGGTTTTTTCGGCCGACGTTGGTTTGTCTGACGTTCCGCCAGCATGAATGGCTAATGGCTGGCATTGTCGAAGCTTTCCAGAATGAGATTTTCACTCTGCAGCGGAGTGTGCGCTGATATGGAACTTCGTGGCAGATTAAAACTGTGTGCTGGACTGAGACTCGAGCTCCGGAACCTTTGCCTTTCGCGGGCAAGTGCTCTATCCTTCCTTTCAGGAGCTCTAGTTCTGCAAGGTTCGCAGGAGAGCTTCTGTAAACTTTGGAAGGTAGGAGACGAGATACTGGCAGAAGTAAAGGTGTGAGGAGGGGGGGGGGGGGGGGGCGTGAGCAGTGCTTCGGTAGTTCAGATGGTAGAGCACTTGCCCTCGAAAGGCAAAGGTCCCGAGTTCGACTCTCAGTCCGGCACACCGTTTTAATCTGCCAGGAAGTTTCATTGTCAAAGCTGTTTCCACCAGCAGTGGACGATGAAGCTTTGACAGTGGCCGCCACTCGTGGTGGTGTATCGTCTGAAAAGTCGTCAAACATCGGCCGAAAAACTCCAGACACAAATAAAAGGCAATTTGTCAACTGCCTGGTAATTAAAACTGCTCTCAGACTGGGTCTCGAAACTGGTGACCTCAGATTTTAAGTCCCATTGTGCTTAGAGCCATTTGAACCATTTGACTGCCGTTTTGACTCTTGGAACTAGAAAATAATCGCACGGTGCGATATCTGGTGAATAAGAGTTTTTTGCAAATTCTCGAGTAGTGTGGACACCACCATCGCACTCCCCCTTCCCTGAAATTTTGATTGTGGGGACCGGTCTGTAGCGTAGCCTGACGTCTAGAATAGGTTGTAAGGTGGTCAATGAATATAAATGCCAAATAAGGATTGAGGTAACAGATTGACCTGTAGTGCACCCTAATATTAAGATTTGACGTCATATTAGAAACATTTTGTCACCAATAGCAAACGTTTTGTCATAAAAACTAAAACTGCAGTGTAAAATCAGAAACGTGCATTACTTTACGGACAGATCTGCAATGAGTATTTTGATGCGTTTTATTAACATACATGGTGCATAAACTGCGAACAATGTAGAGGGGGTCCAGTACGTAACTATCACACAAATGCTCTGTCAGAGGTACTGGCGGAAGTAAAGCTGTTAAGGCGCTTCCTGAGTTGTGCCCTTACAGCTTTATAGCTCCACTTCAGAGCATTTCCTGGCTAGAGGCAAAGGTTTCTGGTTGGAATCGCAGGCTTCCGCGGCCATTGCCATCTAATACCAGAAAAATGTCTGTACGTATTCCGTGCGTTCCTATACCATTTATCTGATTACGGTAGAGCTGTGATGAGTTATGTACACGCCCGCGAAGGTTCTGACGGAGTAAGAACGACCAACATCCCCTAGGAACGGGGCTGGAGGTGAAAAGGGGGCGATGTAGCAGCATAACTCTAGAACCATATTTTCGATATAACTGACTCATTATTTTTATAAGATTGCTGTGGGAGTAATAAACATCTACAAGCCCGTTACATCTAAAAAATAGTTGATAACGACCGATATTAGTACCAAATCCGTAGTTTCCGAGGTCACTACGTTGATTGGTGACGGTCCCAGTAAATTTGCATCCGTAGATGTATGGGTGTGAGAGACCAGGTTACAAGGAAAGTTACGTATCAGCATATGTCGGTAAAACTGCAACAATTTCTATCAAATATTCTTCACGGAGGGCTCACAGCCAAATATTTATTTATTGAATGAATGTGACACTCTTTTTTTCCTTCCATGGGCCGTTACGTATGTAATCTTCCCTCGTTTCTTTCGGTGTATAAGCACCGAAATGTAGGTAAGGGATTAATGTGGCATTTGTGTCTTTGTGACGTGCGCGCGGTAAATACGGAAATGTGAACTATGGCGACGTTATTACCAATTGCGTGCAAACGGAACCAACATTCTGTTACTCTTTTCTTGGCTGCCGAAGGTCGAACACCGGTAGACATCCGTCGGCGAACGAAGAATTTGTGTGGGTCAGCATGTCTGTGGAAAACCACCGTTTTGGAATGGTGTGCCTAGTCCCGTGCTGCTTCGTGATAACGCACGTCCCCTTATCGCAAATGTCGTAACGCGGCAGTTAAGCAAACTGAGATGGGAGACACGGAGCACACGCCCTACAGTCCTGATCTCTCCGCATGCAACTATCACGCCTTCGGTCCCTTAAAAAAAGCCTTGAAGGATCACAGATTCCTGTCGGACGAGAACATGCAGCAGGCTGTTATGGACTTCTTCACGCAGGCAGGACACGGTGCTCTACTAAAGAAGTATCTTCAACCTGGTGCGTCGGTGGGATGAATGCCTCAGTGCTCAAGACGATTTTGCCTGATTGGCGTACTGTACTGCCTTCGAAAAGAAACCCGATCGCTCCCCGTTATACAGGGTGTTACAAAAAGGTACGGCCAAACTTTCAGGAAACATTCCTCACACACAAAGAAAGAAAATGTTATGTGGACATGTGTCCGGAAACGCTTACTTTCCATGTTAGAGTTCATTTTATTACTTCTCTTCAAATCACATTAATCATGGAGTCGAAACACACAGCAACAGAAGGTACCAGCGTGACGTCAAACACTTTGTTACAGGAAATGTTCAAAATGTCCTCCGTTAGCGAGGATACATGCATCCACCCTCCGTCGCATGGAATCCCTGATGCGCTGATGAAGCCCTGGAGAATGGCGTATTGTATCACAGCCGTCCACAATACGAGCACGAAGAGTCTCTACATTTGGTACCGGGGTTGCGTAGACAAGAGCTTTCAAATGCTCTATGAATGAAAGTCAAGAGGGCTGAGGTCAGGAGGGCGTGGAGACCATGGAATTGGTCCGCCTCTGCCAATCCATCGGTCACCGTATCTGTTGTTGAGAAGCGTACGAACACTTCGACTGAAATGTGCAGGAGCTTCATCGTGCATGAGCCACATGTTGTGTCGTACTTGTAAAGGCACATGTTCTAGCAGCACAGGTAGAGTATCCTGTATGAAATCATGATAACGTGCTCCATTGAGCGTAGGTGGAAGAACATGGGGCCCAATCAAGACATCACCAACAATGCCTGCCCAAACGTTCACAGAAAATCTGTGTTGTTGACGTGATTGCACAATTGCGTGCGGATTCTCGTCAGCCCACACATGTTGATAGTGAAAATTTTACAGTTTGATCACGTTGGAATGAAGCCTCATCCGTAAAGAGAACATTTGCACTGAACTGAGGATTGACACATTGTTGGATAAACCATTCGCAGAAGTGTACCCGTGGAGGCCAATCAGCTGCTGATAGTGCCTGCACACGCTGTACATGGTACGGAAACAACTGGTTCTCCCGTAGCACTCTCCATACAGTGACGTGGTCAACGTTACCTTGTACAGCAGCAGCGTCTCTGACGCTGACATTAGGGTTATCGTCAACTGCACGAAGAATTGCCTCGTGCATTGCAGCTGTTCTCGTCGTTGTAGGTCTTCCCCAGTCGCGAGTCATGGGCTGGAATGTTCCGTGCTCCCTAAGACGCCGATCAGTTGCTTTGAACGTCTGCCTGTCGGGACACCTTCGTTCTGGAAATCTGTCTCGATACAAACGTACCGCGCCACGGCTATTGCCCCGTGCTAATCCATACATCAAATGAGCATCTGCCAACTCCTCATTTGTAAACATTGCACTGACTGCAAAACCACTTTCGTGATGAACACCAACCTGTTGATGCTACGTACTGATGTGCTTGATGCTAGTGCTGTAGAGCAATGAGTCGCATGTCAACACAAGCACCGAAGTCAACATTACCTTCCTTCAATTGGGCCAACTGGCGGTGAATCGAGGAAGTACAGTACATACTGACCAAACTAAAATGAGCTCTAACATGGAAATTAAGCTTTTCCGGACACATGTCCACATAACATCTTTTCTTTATTTGTGTGTGAGGAACGTTTCCTGAAAATTTGGCCGTACCTTTTTGTAACACCCTGTATAACAAACGCCCTGTAATATACCTCTGTGCGTCTCCTATCTCTTAGCTTGAAGACGTACGATGGTGGCAAAAATATTGTCGTACAGTGTTTGAGTATCGCTTCTCTGAATGTATTAAACAAGATTTTGCGATAACTAAGTTTTCCTCCTTCCAAGGCTTCCCGTGTAAGTTACGGAACACTTCCTTTACACTTTCGCATGGAATATATCAACCATTTACGATCCGAGTAGCGCATCTTTGAATTAGTACGCTTCTTGTTGTCATGCCTGCTTCATAAGGAAGCCAAGCACTGGAACAATATGCAGAATTGATCGCATCAGGGGCTTGTATGCTTTTTTTTTTTTTTTTCACAGGTGCATTGCGTTTTCCCAGAACCCTTCCAACAAACCTTCCATGTGCTTTCCCTAATACTGATCTTACGTCATAGTTCCGTTTCATATAGCCCCCTAGAACTACTTCCAAACACTTCTACAGTGTCAAATTAGATGGGGAGAGGACTAAGACGACAGAGCAAGCGGTGTACCTAAATAGTTTTACATTAGTTGTCGTTCCTAGATAACAGAACGCAGCACGTCATTCTCAGTGGAGAGAAGTCTTCCGAAGTAAGAGTGATTTCAGGTGTGCCGCAGGGGAGTGTCATAGAACCGTTGCTATTCACGATATACATAAATGACCTTGTGGATAACATCGAAAGTTCACTGAAGCTTTTTGCGGATGATGCTGTAGTATATCGAGAGGTTGTAACAATGGAACATTGTACTGATATGCAGGAGGATCTGTAACGAATTGACGCATGGTGCAGGGAATGGCAATTGAATCTCAATGTAGACAAGTGTAATGTGCTTCGACTACATAGAAAGCAAGCGCTCTTACCATTTAGCTACAATATAGGTCAGCAACTGGAAGCAGTGAATTCCATAAATTATCCGGGAGAAGGTATTAGGAGTGATTTAAAATAGAATGACCATATAAAATTAACCGTCGGTAAAGCAGATGCCAGACTGAGATTCATTGGAAGAATCCTAAGAAATGCAATCCGAAAACAAAGGAAGTAGGTTACAGTACACTTGGTCGCCCACTGCTTGAATACTGCTGACCAGTGTGGGATCCGTACCAGATAGGGTTGATAGAAGAGACAGAGAGAAGATCCAACGGAGAACAGCGCACTTCGTTACAGGATCATTTAGTAATCGCGAAAGCATTACGGAGATGATAAATTCCAGTGGAAGACTCTGCAATGGAGACGCTGAGTAGCTCGGTACGGGCTTTTGTTGAAGTTTCGAGAACATACCTTCACCGAAGAGTCAAGCAGTATATTGCTCCCTCCTACGTATATCTCGCGAAGAGACCATGGGGATAAAATCAGAGAGATTAGAGCCCACACAGAGGCATACCGACAATCTTTCTTTCCACGAACACGAGACTGGAATAGAAGGGAGAACCGATAGAGGTACTCAAGGCACTCTCCGCCACACACCGTCAGGTGGCTTGAGGAGTATGGATGTAGATGTCTTTAAAAAATTTGCAGTTGATTTCTTTCTTTCAACCGTCTCCGAAGTGAGCTAACGCTCCATTAGCTAACGACATGGACGACTAGGCCCACGCATTATACTCCAAACTTCCTTCATTTCTACCGGAAGTCCGTTCGTTTGGAGTAACGGGGAAATCGCTTTGAGTGAATATTACGCAAATATAAACAAAACATCTACTAGGCGCTATAACAGAGGACATAACTTGGTAAATGTGGATATTTTATTGGCAGAGAGTAGCAATTAGCACATTTCTTTTAACAATAAAGCTTATTTCAGTGAAATGTTGACGTAAATTTTGTAATGGCTGAACTAGTTTCAGATGGCTATTCATTTTCAATAGCCCTATAAAAGCTAAAAAGAAACAGTTGTTCCATGCCCCCTTGTGTACTGTTTCTTGTTAATTCTTTATACCGCTATTGAAAATCAATACTCGGTAGTCAGCGGTTTAGCCATAAGCAATTATTTACACAATAAATCTACTGAAATAAACTTTATTGTTCAGAATGTAACAGTTTAGGAAGTTATATGGGAAGAGGAGCGTATTAGAATCGAACATAAATTTTAGTGTCAGGAAGTCATCATTTTTATTAGAAAAGTGTTCGGAGCGTAGCCTTACGCGCAAGCGAAACATGAGTGAGAAACAGTACATAAAAGAAGCTTTTTGTCGTAGGGCCAAAGAAGAGTGCTGAAGGCTAGGTGGGTAGATTAGATAATTGAGAAATACTGAATGTGATTGGGGAGAAAACATTATGGCAGAACTAAAATAAGTTGGTACATGTCTTGGGGCGTCAGGGAATAGTTAATTAGGTTGTGGAGAGAATAATGGGAGAGGGTTACTGCAGAGGAATAATAAACATTAAATGTCATAAGCAAGGTCAGAAGCGAAGTACGATGCAGTAGTTACGCAGAAATCAAGAGTTGTAAAAAGGTAGACTAGGTTGAGAGAAGCACGAAACAAATTCACGGACTGAAGACGACGACATTCGAAAGTACGCATTCGTGGTCTGTCACCTTCAATAAACTACTCTGGGTATGCGGACCACGTCAACGTGTTGGAGCAGTAGCTGAAATGTTGGTCTATAGAACAACATGACGACGTGACCCCACACAGCCAGAAAAAAATTATTGAAGAATTTGGCAGTTATTGTAGATAGCAATATAAGCTGTACTCACAGGCCAGGCATATACGTGTGTGCAATGACCTACGACCACGCGTCAAATAATACAGCTACGGCAAATGGGTGAAATTGCCTCAGTCATTCATGATATCCATGTACTTGGCCTGAACTGCTTTTTGTTCCCGCCAAGGCCAGTGGAACTCAAGACACGCTCTGCTTCTAACAGGTAATGGCGGCAGCAAAGAATAAGTTAACACCATCACTATCTTTATCGCCACGATGGGCGGTGCCAGAAACCGTGTTGTTGGGCGGTTTTACTGCTGGCTTTCTCGTCCAACTTCACTCACAGAATGTTATCACATGGCTGAAATCGCAGTCGTCCGCGGTGTTCCCAACAGTTTCGTACTCGGTCTTCCGTCCCCTGATGACGACTTCAAGGAAATGGCTGTAATCAGCCCTATGGTACTTGGAGATAGAAAATTGTTCACTACGTCCCACCAGAACGAAGGTGTTTCTCGGCTCATAACGCAAACTAATTAGCGCCCTTTCCTTTATAACTTCGTTGGCTTCAGTGTACTGGATGTCGGGGAAATTCGACCCCTCTTGACTAGAAATCTGTTAAGAGAAGAGCAACGGAACTTGAGCTACCGCAGTCAACAGTGTGTGGCCACATCAAAAAATTGGCCAACTACGAATAGTACTAGAGCTCTGAGAGTTCCGTAAAAACTTAGTTACGTATATAGATAGTTCATCCATCCAGGAAATAGAGAACTTTTCTGCCTGTTATCGATGTAGGTTGTGGCAAGATACCGGTTTCAAGCATTCAAAGATTTTTCCAGAATGTCCTAATTCAAGCTTAAAATGTTTTGTATAATTTCGCACTTGTAAGAAGGGATCTTAACAGACGTACAAACACGCACAGGCAACAAAAAGTGATCCTGTAAGGGTTTAGTTTTTATCATTTGAGGCACTAAACTGTAAAGAGTCGTGAAAACGGGATATACACCTATGTAGGTGAATGCACTACCTAAAAACGACACGGAACAGAGTTCCAGCCTGCCATGCTTCGGTACCACTATTTCCAAACGCTGTGTCTCGATAAGGAGTGTTACTTTCTGCTGAAAGTGCAACATACCGCATTTCACGTAGTAGAAAAGTGGTTTTCTGGTCTAAGGAAAAATCAGAGTTGTGTGCAAGAATTAGAAAGGAACTCCGCTCATGATGTTACATGGGCCGCGATGTTATCACGATACCTATTCGGGCAAAATTTTTTTAAGGTTACAAGAATACAAATTTTTATTTAAACATGTTGCAAAGCCGGCCGCAGTGGCCGAGCGGTTCTAGGCGTTTCAGTCCGCAACCGCGCGACTGCTACGGTCGCAGGTTTAAGTAGTTCTAAGTCTAGGGGACTGATGACCTCGGACGTTAAAAGTCCCATAGTGCTCAGAGCTATTTGAACCATTTTGCAAACGTACATCATCTCAGCTCGAAGACAGTGTAATCACGTGTGGCTTCATTCAGCAGCACGGAGCTCCAGCACAATTTGCTAGTCAGATGGTGAGTTTCTTGACTAATAATTTATACACCTCTGGATTGGGCGTGATTCAGCAACGGTTCCACCCTTAGGAAATGACCACCATGTAATTCGGACCTTACCTTTCCAGACAATTCGTTAGAGGGAATTGCAAAGTTGCATGTGCCTTTATATCGCCACAAGACTAATGAAAAATGTTGGCACTAACGATCAGAAAGTGTTTCGAAGCTTAAATCCTGAAATTCTGGGTTATATATCAAGGATGATACAGACGCTTTTATTTATGTGTAAGCACGATGGCGCACATTCATATCCGCTGGATACATAGACGTTTTATGTAAATATGGACCTTCAATATGCGTACACAACATATTGTTTAGAACAAGTGATACGCGGACTTCTCAGACAAACTTCAGGTTACCTCTGGAAGAATTGACCGTCTTACATAGTCAGGTATAAAAAATGTAAGACGTTTATTCAATGGAATGTCCCTACTTCTGCAGATGCTTTTCTTTCGTGGGAACATCATTTCTGCTTTTCGCTTCCATAGGACAACACAGGAACTGCCATCACTTCGTAGAATTTCATGGTGGTCTCCCTTTGTACTTAATGGCGCAATGTTCTGCTAATGGTATCACAGAGAGCTTGGAATTCGTGTATTTTATTTTCAGTATAAGAGCTAAAAATCAAAAAATTATAGCACAGTTTAAATAAAAGATTTGGCACACTTGTTCTGAAACTGAATAGTCGAAAACAACTTTTGATCTGACTGGATATTTTTCTCGGAATGCCATTGTTTCCGTTCTATTACTAGAAATTCTAGAACTGTGTTCAATGCATGTTTCGTTCAGTTGGTATAGTGATGTTCGGAGACCATCTTCACTCATTTGAATAATAACTATATCATCTGCAGACGGAAGCACATTCAAGAATTGCTCAATCGATATGTTAACTCCTTCGTTTACTTTGTTTCCATTTACGAAGAATGTAGTCAGTGTAAACAATAAAAAGGGTAGGTGATAGTCGACATTCCTGTCTTACAACTGGAATTATAATTATTCCTTCTCATTGATTCTTGCCTGTGTTTATTACACTGAGTGTTTCTGTAAACACTTTTCACTTCCTCTGGTAGGTGATCAGGATATCCACATTAAGACTTACACAGAGGTCACAAAAATCTTGGTATGGCGATATGCACATATACAGATGGCGGCAGTATCGTGAACATCAGGTATAAAAGTGTGTTGTCGGAGCTTATTTGTACCTACGCGATTCACGTGCAAAGGCTTCCGTCGTGACTTTGGCCGTACCACGGGAATTAAGAGACTTCGAACGCGGAATGATACTCGAAGCTTGACGCATGGGACATTCCATTTCGGAAATCGTTAGGGAATTCAGTATTCAGAGATCCACAATGTCAGGAGCATGCAGCGAATACCAGATTTCTGGTATTACCTCCCATCACGGACAACGCAGTGGCCATCACTCAATGACAGAGGGCAGCGGCGTTTACGTAGAGTTGTCGGTGCTAACAGACAAGCAACACTGCGTGAAACAACCGCAGAAAGCACGACATCGGCTACAGCGCCTCTCCTGGGCTCGTGACCATCTCGGTTCGTTCCTGTAAGACTGGAAAACCGTCACCTGGTCAGAGGAATCCGATTTCAGTCGGTAAGAGCTAGTGGCAGGGTTAGTGTGGCGCAGATCCCACGGACCTTGGTAGTCAACAAGGCACTATGCAAGCTGGTGGTGGCTCCATAATGATGTGGGCTGTGTTTACATGGAATGGACTCGGGCCTTTGATCGAACTGGACCGATCGTCGACAGGACATGGGTATATTCGGCTACTTGGAGACCATTCCATTTGCAGCAATTCATAGTCTCAATCGTCCCAAACAACGATGGAATTTTTGTGGATGACTGTCCGCCATGTTATCAAGTCACAATTGTTAGAGATAAATTTTAAGAACGTTCTGGACAAGGCGAGCGAATGGTTTGGCCACCCAGACCACGCGACATGAATCCCATCGAATATTTATGGGACTTAGTCGAGAGGTCAGTTCGTGCACAAAATCCTAGACTGCCAACACTTTAGCAATTTTAGGCGACTACAAGGGCAGCATGGTTCAGTGTTTCTACAGGGGACTTCTGACGACGTGTTGAGGCCATGCAACGTTGAGCTTCTGCGCTACGCCTGGCAGGTGGTGGTCTTACTCTGTTACGATGTGTCGCATGACTTTTGTCACCTCAATGTAATCTTCCATAAGCTACCACGGCTCTCAGTCAAAAGCCTTCTCAAGGTCGATAAAGGCCATATGGGTTTCTGTATTAAATTCCTTGTGTTTTTCTATAATGTTTGGATCACAAACGCGTTGTCTGTGTGTTAACAATCTGATCTAAATTCATTTCAGTAAAATTTGCTCCACTGAAACAAACGGAATTGATGAACATCGAATGAATGAAAGGATCTGAAGTGATACCAGTTGTAATTTTAGCAGACATTGTGAAGCAGAAAAGTAAAAATGTGTCGTGATACGAATCTGCTCGGATCTCCCGATTACCGCGACCAATTCCGTAAACTGTTGCGGCCATCCGCTCGTAGCTCCGGGCGGTACTCATTATCAACGTTATGATGCTATCTCGTATTACTTCCGAAGAAACAGGTTGTGGTGTGTCCCATTACATTTCCGTGGGAAAGGCCATGGCTCGCCGTTCGGCTGTCCAAAGTATGAAGAATAGCCGCGTGAACGAAATAATGAAAAATTTACATGGCTTAAATGAACTTTGTAAAAATAGTACACCGACGAGAGGTGTCACTCTGTACAGAGTCAGGCTGCACGGGCACGTAGCGCCGTTACTAACTTGAGCGTCTACACTTGCTGATGGAGTGCACTATTCCATGCTGCCGCCAGTTGAAGGTGCTTTGGAGGCGCCGCCATAGAATACGCAAGCAGACCACTCCAAGAATGTCGGTAGTAGTGAAGACAAGAAAGAGACTAGCTGATTTTTGCCGAAGGTCCAGATTAAAAGTTACTATTTTATGGCTGCGAATTGTAATTGTAGAAGCTTACGGAAGAAAATAACATTGTTTAAAACAAGGTCGCTCTTGAAAATAATTACGTAGCTGAAGATAGCAGAAACCCCTCTCTCTTTCATTGAAGCACTCGCACATCGGAAAAGAAGTTACTGAGCGCGGCAAGAAGTCAAGTTAGAAGTGACTAGTAAGTCCAGCTCACAAGTGTTACTAAAGGCGACCGTCAGTCCAATGTTACCGAAACGTACATTCAACCATCTAAAAGAGGTGGCGTTACACCTGGCGTCAATTACGGTGAAGCACAGCAGCACAATGGAACATGATAAACGCCGCAAGGTGGCGCCTTTTTTCTGTGATTCTGGGACTTCGACGAATTAACGGTGCACGGGACGGACAGAGAGCTGGTCGGGAAAGTGACAGCAGAGGCCTGAGGGAGTGCGTAAACGAGTGTCGGCGAGGGCCGCCTTCCGGTGTCCTCGGGTAGAAAGCGCCCGAGGAAGGGCAAGGCCGCAGAAGAGCAACTAGTGCACGCCGGCAGGCCGACTTTTTTCCCCGCTGAGCCACTTCTGGCACCAGTCCTCTTCATTAAGCCGGTGCTGTGCAGACGAGCCGCGGTGCGTAGCCTGGAACGTGGAGGTGTGCGGCCACCGGCAGAGCGCTGGCCAACTTACTATCGTCTGTAGCAGCATCTCTGAATCTTTTTCATAAGTGGAACCGTTTTTAATGTCCACTGATATCGAGAAACCTCCTTGTTTGTAGTTAACTATCCAATCGAAAGTGCACAGTCCACTCAAATTAATATGACCACCGCTTATATTAGACGTAAACGTGGAATAACCACTCACATAGGGGAGGTGGCAGCGCTAGAAACGAAGGGTATAGAAAGCGGGATTGGGACAGGCGGAAAACAGTGCAGTCGTTGTCGTATTGCGGAAAAGGGTCGATTTATATGACGTCCAAAAGGGCATGATCATTGGCCTTCGCCGAGCGGGATTAGCCGAGCGGTCTGGGGCGCTGCAGTCCTGCACTGTGCGGCTGGTCCCGGCGGAGGTTCGAGTCCTCCCTCGGGCGTGTGTGTGTGTGTGTGTGTGTGTGTGTGTGTGTGTGTGTGTGTGTGTGTGTGTGTGTCCTTAGGATAATTTAGATTAAGTAGTGTGTAAGCTTAGGGACTGTCGACCTTAGCAGTTAAGTCCCATAAGATTTCACACACACATTGGCCTTCGAGCCAAGGGTGTATTTATCTCGGAAACGGCTAAATTTGTAAACTGTTCGCGTACCGCCGTGGTTGAAATATACCGTGCATGGCAAAAATGGCACCGAGGCAAATGTGGTGCACCACGGCACATAGATGACAAGGGTGAACGACGGCTGCGGAGATAGGTGCGGCCGAATAGACGTCGAACTATTCAAACAAATTTCGGGCTTGCAGCCGGTCGTCGTTCAATACCTCGCACGATATTTCAACGGGGCACCTGCCAGTCATCTTCAGATGAGCCATCGCAGACTGGCAAAACGTTCTGGTGACTCGTATGGTACCAGTTTTAAACCATGTATTGAATTAGGTACACGATACACGATGTTGGATTTCAAATTACGAAAATTTCTGGTTTGTTTACGAAGTTCGACCGAACATAGTCACAAGATTATGACCATCTTATTAGTTAGACGTGAAAGCAGTCCAAATACATAATTTTGAAGAACAGTTGCAAACCAAATACAAGTAATTTAGTCCGCCGCCGTGGTCGAGCGGTTCTCGGCGCTTCAATCCGGACCTGCGCTGCTGCTGCGGTTGCAGGTTCGAATCCGGCGTCGGGCATGGATGTGTGTGATGTCCTTAGATTAGTTAGGTTTAATTAGTTCTAAGTCTAGGGGACTGATGACGTCAGATATTAAGTCCCATAGTCCTTAGAGCCGTTTGATTAAGTAAATTAATTCAAGTGTAATAAAATTCCGTTTCAAAGAAACCACCTGTGCTTACGAATTTTCAAATCTATTCCGTAATGTATTCAGCAATATTTTGTTATTCACTAGTTAACATTTAATCACCTGACTGTAAAAAACATGCGTAACTAAGTCAAATATTTTGGACGCTTTTACGGTTGTTACGGTATTATTTAAACTTTTTATCGTTGCGAGTACCATTTACAGACTTCTTAAGAACCAATATCGCACTTCCTTTACACTATTACTTACTACCGGATATTAAATATGTTAATTAGATACCATTGTTCTAGTACGTTCTATAACAATGTAGTTTATAATAAATGCCAGCGCTTGGCACCAAAATTATCTTAGTCGTACTTCGCATTCATCGGAGTAACAACGTATGATTATACGCTCTGCTATGCAGTTGTTACTGGAAAGCTTTGTAGTACTTTAGGAAAAAAATGTGACGTGAAAAGGCGGAAGTAAGGAATGCTGTTGCGTATATCAATAAATTCTGAAAATGATTATATTCCTAGTTTTCTCATTCGCTATTAAAACTACAAAAGGACCCCAGAATCGCCTTCAAGACAACGACTGTCACAAGTGGATTAAAAAATGTTGAATATTTGATTCTCCACATTGCAATAATACTATTCACTGTATCCATAAATGCATAGTATCTTAATTGCTACACTGAGGAAGTGTATGAGCGTCAGCGAATTGATTTAAACAGCTGGTAAGGGTCCCATGTCAAGGTGAACCCTTCAGTATAAAAGGAGGTAGGGAATACTGTGTTTTCACTGGAGAAACAGTAACAGCAGAAGCGGTCAGTTAGCTCTCGGACTTCATGCCTCGACTAGTGACTGAATGTCACCTGAATAACAAAGTCTATCAGGGACATTTCACCCCTTCTGAAGATGCCGAAGTCGAGTTTTGGTAATGTGAATGTCAAGTGGAAACGGAAAGGAAAGACTGCTAAACCTTGACCCGGGACACCTCCTGTACTGACAGATATGGACCGTCGAGAATTGCGAAGGGTGGCTGTAAAAAATCGCAGGACATTAGCGGAAGGAATCACTCCTGAGTTCTAAACAGCTACCTGAAGCCTAGCTAGCATAATAACTGCACGTCGGGACTTTAAAAGATAGTTAGTGTAAAGGGACGCTTGAGGTGGGGTAAATAGCGACGCTGTGGACACTGGATGAATGGAAAGGAGTGATTCGAAGCGATGAATCTCGCTGTACTCAGTGGTAGTCCGACTGAAAGGTTTGGGTTTGGCGAGTGCCTGGAGCTTCTTACATCACGTGTAGTCTTGAATCTTTATTCACTGCTGAATAGTTCGCTAAAATAGTTTCTCATTCTTGCTGTTCAGAAGTGATACAGTGACGTGTTTCGGGCTGTACCCATCATCAGAAATATCAAAAATACGAATGAAGTATTAATGCAAAGAAATTTAAGTTCAGAAATTAAGAAATTTTATCAGAGCACGCTGCGATTAGCAAAGTCTTGGATAATGTTATGTTTTATAGAGACTTCACTCATCTCCGACGACTGGCAGAAATTTGTAGAGTCGTGGCATTCCTTCAAGCAGACAGCACAGATATTTCACAAATTGTCGCCCTATGGTCAAACTTCAGGCAAGTTATGAAATGGAACGCTATAAGAAGGTAATAAAAAAACTAAATGAAAAAGCATTATAGCCATTCAACTATCTTGCTTATGCGTTAGATCAAAGATTGAGAAGGAGAGGATTAACTTCTGAACAAGAAGAAATACATAAAATCGCTCATAGGGATGCATCAGTAGTGGGCTGCGGGTGTTACATCTTTTTTAAGTGCCGGTTCTGATTATTTCCCGCTACTACGTTTTATGATGCACTATTAACACTGTTCCATACAAACAAATGCTGGAAGATCATGGAGCTGATAAAACATAAAAAAGGAAAGGTACCAATAAGATTTATTACTTTTGTGAAAAGCTTCCTTCCTTGCTCTGCCAGCACTGCGTCCACTGAGAGAATCTTCTCCACCTACACGCTTGTTTCGTCAAAATTAAGAATAATGTAGGTGAGAAAAGAGCTGAGAAATTGGTGAAGATTTGCAAATTATTGCTTGCTTCCAAAAAGGATTAAGCTTTATTTTAGTAATAAAGATTCTAAATCAAGTCAGATTTCTTTCTGAAAGTTGAATGTTGCTTAACTGTTTCTTATATTGCAAAGAAAATTAAAACTTAGTAAAATAAATTCTTGTGACAGAACACGCGGGCTCGAATCCTGGTCCGGCGCAAATTTTCAATTTGCCCCATTGATACAAATCAGTGCCTACTGTCAGCTAATGTCTTTAATTTGTTTGTGGCTTGGTTATTATTATGGTTTAGAAAAATTTCTAGTCGTTCAGCTACAGCGTCGTATTTGTGGAGCGCCGCGTGCAGCGACGATCGCTCCCCTGAGCCTATGGAATGCCAGGTCGCCGGATGGAATGCAGCCAAGCGTGCATGCGTGATCGGGGCCAATGGCGGCCGCCATAATTATTCTAGCCGGCTTCCCGCCTTCTGTGGAAAGCGCGCAAGCGCCCGACGCTCAGTGCGTGCATACGGACGACACACGTCGCACTATACTCGCCCCACTTTCCGGTTGTTAAACATCCGTGTTAAAGCGTATCCCCATTCAGACCATAATTTAAAGTATGTAATCATTTGATCGGTGAGGCGCGAAAGTAACGACATGAAATAACAATGCTAATCGTTGGTTCAGCTAAACTTGCAGTGTAATGGAAGTGGGCAAATAACTGAAAATTTGCCCCACGTCGGTAAACTAATAAAGATTTACTGCTTATCGGGAGCAGTCGCCTTAACTATTAAGCTTCACAGTTCGTTTCCACCTAGGCTTTCTCAACGCTACCACCAGAGGTTTTTCCCAAGGGGTATGTAGGAATACGACCATTGAATGATTGAACTCTGGATAAAAACACCCAGATCGACGTCGTTTTCCATGACTTTTGGAAGACATGCGATGGAGTTCCGCACTGTCGTTCAGCGAACAGAATTAGTGTCCAGCACGTATGATTCAGTCACTATACAGAAATAATAAAATAAGGTAATTCGCCTGAAGATAATGGGTACGAAATTCACGGAAACGTGACGAGACAACGCCACCACTCGGCTAATCGTCTGAGATTTTGTGACGGAAACCTTACTGTAATGAATGGACAAAATCTACTGATATTAATCAGTTAGATAAGGCTGCCCACGATGCACATCGTTCTTAATGTATTTATTAACAATACTATTCATAAAACGTTGATTACAGTAAACGACATCTTCAGAAGTGGTGATTTAATTTAAACAAAAGTGATGGCATTTCAATAATTGGACGTTGTAAGAGCCAAAACTGTAATAGATGGACGAATAATTGAACGGGCGATTGAGTTTAAATATCTAGTGTGTGTTTGTCTAAATTTCACAAGTTTGATGATGATGATGATGATGGGACAAATGGGGTAGATTCAGACATTTCTGTGGAACCATACAGCGTATGGAAAGAAACATAATTAAACTTGCCTTTGCTCCTATACGGTAGCGAACGTTGGCCCTTAAGGTCAGATAAATTATGAGAAATCGAATTATTGGAGATGAAGTTTCTCCGCTTTGTAGCGGAATATTCATCGCTGGACCATAAGAGAAACACCGGTACTAGACATGAAGTAGATGTAGAACTCATTACAGTTATAAAATACATACTGATCTAGGAAGGCTATGTTCAACTACGTCTAATAATACTATAACTAAAGCTGCAATACTATACAGGACGTATCTAAATTTCCTCTACAGACATTGAGGAGAATTTCCTTACACTAAAACAAAGAAAAAAGTCTGGTAAACAATTACTCTAAAATGCAGCCCATAAGGGCTATTATTACGTGTTCAGTAGGATAGATGGGTTTCACAGTAGCGAAGATGAACAAGGCATGCATTTTAGACCTCATGTCACTGGACATTTTTTCTTGCTATGATGTAAGGAACTTGTCTTCAGTCTGTAAATGAGATCCAGTTTCACCCTCCATAACCGTATAGCAAACAGAAACATTGGACGTAATTTAAAGGCGACGTGAAGAATCTGAGGCGGAACCGGCCAGAAAGTGTAAATCTTAGACGAAGATGAATACTAACTTAACGAGTATTGTATCAGATTCGTGATTGGATTCAAGAGTAAAAAAGTCGACAGATACACAGGTAATTTTAGGTGTACGCCAAAGAAGTGTGTTACTCCATTCACCGTTGATAGTTCATATTGATGATTTAGTAGATGACGCAGTAGGTTCCGTGAGGCTGCTAGCGTGCGATACTGTCGTCTATAGGAAGGTTGCAACGCCAGATACGCGGGAAAACCTGCAGAGGGTCGTAAAGCCAGCGCGAGAGCGTTACGGAGATGTTCAGCTAACTCCTGTGGCAGCCGCTACGAGACGGGCTGTGTATCACGGAGAGGTATACTGTTGAAATTCCGAGAGCGTACGTTTCAGGAGGAGTCGGGCAACAGCGCCGTCCTGTCACATTGTGACCACCGCCGTGAGTAATCGTGCGACGTACTGAAGTAACCAGGTGACGTTGAGTCATCTTCCTTTCAGCAAAGTGGACCGGCGTTTACTGTGTGTCTTAGTGTTGTAGGTTGCTGTAATGTCTATTTGTCTTCTGCTAGGATTATTTAAATTTACTGTGCCTGAAGTTTTGAATGTGAGAGCGAACTGAACTGAATTGATGGAGTTCAATTCAAGATGGTCGAGGTGGCAAAATTCAACTGGTAACGCAGCAATGACGCAAAGTGCAACAAAAAATAAAAATTTCATTTCATTTTTGGCAGCTGTTGTCGGAGCCCTGGTTAAATCGCATTAATAAAATATAAACAAAAAATCAGCCTTCTGTCATAATTCGTACGTTGCAGTTCCCGCTCGTCCTATTCATGAAATACATTTTACTCTGGCAGAAAAAATGTGACGAAAATAAAACGTCAAAAATAAAATCTAAATTTTATGTTAGCAGCTGTGTGCTGTTGACTTCAGTGTTCGAAAAAGACTCTCAAACATTGACCACAAATGCCAGTCATTTATTTGTGAATATAAAGTGACACCGTATATATAGAATCACGATTTTAAAATAAAAACTCGTCTTTCGGTTGTTTGAATTCAGTGTATCGAAAACGTCGAACTGTATTAAGGACAGAAGGCTGTTTCCTTTGAGAAAGGTGTACTTCCTTGAGCAACACATTTTGCATGGGCACAAGCCTACGTAAAATAAAATAGTCTGCATTACAGCGAGTAGACACCTACCCAAAAAAGTTGACAGGTACAGGTAGCAAATATATTATTGCAAAATAAATTTAAGATTTTGGGAGTGTAAGTCATATACGCATATTAGAAACTGCAATTCACTGTAATATTAGATTCATTTCAGACGCTCGCAAAGAACATGAAAACGGAGAGGGTACTGCTGCTCTTGCCACGTTGCTTTTGTCGGGTCATTGCACTCCGAGAAATGATGATGACTAGCGCATTGATACACGTGCGGTGCCGATCGACATTGGCACATTAATACCACATCTGGCACCGAATGCGGAGTAAGGGGCCATTGTGTTGCTGTCAGTTCCGCAAACTTGTCAGCGTGGACTTTGAGGGTAACGTGTAACGGGGCGCAGGAAATGTCTCAGCACACTGCTGGTGTCCGCGAAAGGCGATCTGGCATTGTCATATGGCACGAGGGCTCAAGCGCATGCGCAAGGAAAGCCCGACTCTGGTGTCGCTGTTAGCTGAGCACGCACGCGCAGAAAGCGCACTTTTTCTACACGCACGCCGATGATGCACTCTGCATGCGCTATCCGCTATCCGCTTTCCACGGACGAACGGCTCGTCACGTTATATAGGCTGCGGCCGCTTGCCAGAGACATGCGAGTAGTCGGTGCTATGCTGCGCGTGCACATTTCGAAAGGCACTGTTCCCTCGAGCGGACTCTGAATGTTAATGTGGTAGTAAACTCTTATTGGGGGAATAAACGGGTCCTCACTGGCGGGTTCCTCAGGGGAGGACGTGCCGCGAACGTCCATTAGAATCCACTTGTTGAGTCAAGCTTCCTTGTCGCTGTACAATTTTTACCGCCCACACATTCTAAAGTAAGTATATCATTGTTTTACGAAAGGAACGTGTAAGTGCAGTACTCCGCCCCCGTTGAGTCTAGTGTTGGAAGCAATTGACTAGGAATCAGTATAGACAATAATACTATGACCATGACTATCGGACTAAAACTCAAAGTTAAAGTTCTAACTGCGCCGCTATGTATTACGAACACTAAAAATTTGTAACTAAAATTATCAGCAGACAAAATAATCAGCAATACCTACTTTAATATACAAAGATATTTACTTAAGTATTTCATTTGTGCTGATATTTCTATGTTTTGTAAATAACGGATTGGTTGTCTTAGGATTCAAGGATGCTTTTGTGGTGTATTCGAATGAAAGCAAAAATATAGTAATATATTCATTACAGCGTATGATTACGTCGTACCTTTCATAACGAGCATCAAAACGAGTGTGTTCTGTTACACAGATCATTACGTTGAGTCCGTCTAGTATGAAGAGTTTATACAAGATCACAACTATATATTACATAACTGTTAGTCGTATGCGACAAAGATCACAATTACTGCGCAAGGTGCGTCAATGTGGAAAACATACGGAATTTCAATAGAGCATGTCAAGAGACATTACATTACCTCAGTAACCAAATTGACTACTCCTGATGGCTCAGGGCGTATCGTATCCAACATACCAATTCACTTTGTCAAGGTGTTCCATAAATTTCTTTCACCTTTAATTCGATTCAGTATTTCTTCAATAGCTGCCCAATGTGCCCATCTACAGCACGTGTAGCACCACATTTCTTTTCTTGTCCCTTCCGTTTATCGTTCACTTTCACTTCCAAATAAGGCTATACTCCAAGTATTTCCAGAAAGGCTTTTTTGTAGTTTATATTAGATAACTTTTTCTATCGTTCAGAAAAACGTTTTCTCTTCCATTGCGTGTCTGCTTTCTAGTTGCTCCCTGTATCTGCCATAGTCAATTATTTTGCAACTTTTACTGCACCATATAGTAATGTAATACCCTCACCACCACCTGATTCAGTTCCGCTATACTGCATTACCCATAGGTTAACATTCTTTGATGTACATCTCGTAGCCACATTTCTGATCTTACAAGTCCTGGCGTGTTCCTGCATTTCTACTGTTGTGCATGGTAGAGCTAACATAGTTACTGCAATGTGTAAGTTACATTTTTATATTTATAAAATTGTATGTATGTACACTGTAACGTATGTTCCACATCTCCTAAACCATTAGAACGATTTCAAAGGAATTTAGTACACACATCACTTACTATTTCGAAAAAAGCACGGTGGAGGTTAAGAACCGCCTACGTCCCACAAGGATGGGGGTGAGAAGGGTGTGACCTAGAAGCATAAATCAGGATCGTCTGAAGCAATTTCAACCAAAATTTGCATGTACATGACTCATAATTTGTGTATAAATACTGCAGGAGTAATACCTCCCTAGGGCTCGGGTTTGGTGTGAACTCATAACAAGTAAAAAATGTTCGATAACCACCTATATTAATATCGAATCCGTAGTTTCCGCGGTCGCTAGTCTTACTTGTGACGGTTTCGATGACGTTTCAAATTTTTTTTTTTTAAGGGTGTGTCAAGGACAGGAAACATGTCCATATTTCGGTAATGCCTGAAGAACTTTATACCGAACAAGGCTATGGTGGTGGTGGTGGTGGTGGGGGGGGGGGGGGGGGGGGTGGAGAAAATGCTGTGGTAGTAATACACCCCGTAGCACATTGTGATTCTGATTAAACTTTGGATACTTGAGAAGGCCCACGTGAAAAATGAGTGATAGTAGAGCAGTTAAACTTCGTGGAACCAATTGTTAGGACATGCGGAAGAGAAACAACGAATAAACATCGAAAGAAACACACTTTTATTTGCGAATGAGAATGTTATGTTTGTTACCTGCCTACCAGATTTACGTTCCAGGTTACGAATGATGCTCGATGTGACGACGATCTGCGTCCACGACAGCCTGGAACCGCTCTAGAGATACCATTTCGTTACTGTTCGCACCACTTTTAGAACGGTGGACCATGGAATGTCCAGCTGTCGTGACACAGCTCGTGCACTGCTTGAAGATCTCACACTGCGTCTAGTATTTTCAGCTATGTCAGCAGTAACGTCTTCAGTATTCCGTGGCTCTGTTGGCCGTCGGCCTTTCCCAGGAGCAATTCCGAAATCGCCTGTTACTTCGAACTTCCGAATCATGTTCGACTCCGGTGCGAAAAGATGCCCTCCCCGTGATTGGTACCTGACTATTCTTTTTTAGCTCAAATGATTCAGTTTAGAATAATGTACTGTATTTATAATTGCGACGTTAAAGGTTTAGAACAACCGTTACGTATCATCCGTAGTGGTGTTACGCCGTTAGATACGGAGAACAAGTTGAGATTAGGGAAATAAATCGGTCGTGTCTTTCAGAGGAGCCCTCCATTCCCTCCCCTTTTTCCACCATTAATTGTCATGTCCGTGTGTACCACAGTACGTCATACGTTTGGAAAATATGGGAAACCTAAATCGGGATAGCTGGACGGGCATTTCAACTGACGTCCCCCCGAATGCGAGTCCAGTGTCATAACCACGGCGTAATCTGCTCGGATTATTAATAATACGGTATGACCCGCGGTTCGTAAATGCAAATGCACGCTAGAGAACAGGTGCTATAGTCTGAAACGGGGCGTGGGCGGTGTAAGGGAAGTGCTTTTCGGTGTTCACAGTGCAGTGCAGTGTAGAAAATGGATGAAAGTAGGGAAGAGAGTGATAAAGTGTGACGTGGTAGTCGTACCGTGTGATGAGCCTCAGGGACCATAACGCTTTGGGATTTGTGGCGAAAAAAGGCGGAAGCTGTGCGAATGGAGCGACTGTGCGGTGCTGGTCCTGGAAGCTGTGGAGCCGTGGCGCGAAGGAGAGGCCGCGCTACGTCACGCTTTCCAGCCAGAGGAAAATCTCCAGGAGGCGTACCACACTGCCTCTCTCTCTCTCTCCACTCCAGTGGTGCTGCCGTTCAAAGGAATACATCTCTCGTTCAAAGCAATAACCCCCCCCCTCTCTCTCTCTCTCTCTCTCTCTCTCTCTCTCTCTCTCTCTCTCTCTCTCTCTCCCTCTCCCCCCCACCCCTCCCTCCCTCCATCCCCTCACCTTTTTCCGCCATTAATTGTCATGTGCGTGTGTACCACAGTACGTCATACGTTTGGAACGGAAAAGTAGATTCACATTTTTTCTCACTCGCATTCACCAGTACACTTCACACCTTCCTTCCATAGCCATCCTTTCGGAGTCGGTTTGCAGATCTCTAGAGGTTAGTTGTATCCCACCTCAGATAGGATCACGGAATATAAAGCGGCGTGGGATGTATATTAGGCTGGCCCGTAAGTTGTGTGTGTGTGTGTGTGTGTGTGTGTGTGTGTGTGTGTGTGTGTGTACACGGGCTATTTCGGCAGATATTTATTTCGTTTCTTAAAATGGTTTAAATGGCTCTGAGCACTATGGGACTTAACATCTATGGTCATCAGTCCCCTAGAACTTAAAACTACTTAAACCTAACTAACCTAAGGACATCACACAACACCCAGTCATCACGAGGCGGAGAAAATCCCTGACCCCGCCGGGAATCGAACCCGGGAACCCGGGCGTGGGAAGCGAGAACGTTACCGCACGACCACGAGCTACGGACTATTTCGTTTCTGCATTGTGTCTGGAGGCAGCCTAAATAGTTACTGCTCATCACGTTTTTCATGAGACGCCCAGTGTAAACAAAAGGCATCGGTTTGACATTATAAACAAAATTATCATTAAATCGGAATTTTACGCCCCCATTCGATAAAGCACTGCCTAATTCGCCTAGTCCGATATTCTTTTTGTCGATATGTATTAACAGGGGCAGTAAAACAGGAAGAATAAAAAAGTATCCGACAGCGACTAAGCAGCCCTATATGCTTGGCGGTAGCAGACAACGCGGGCCAGGACAGTGCTAACTCGGCTAGAGAACTTGTTATCCGTAGTTTTATTGCCCCTGTAAATAGATATCGATAAAGCAGATAGGGCACTAGACTAATCTGGGATCGCTCTTTCGAGTGGGTACGCAAAATTCTGCTTAAAAATCATTCTGTTTGTAACGGGAAACAAAGCGACAGTTTCCGTCGAAAGACTTGATGGTCACTATTTGTTTGGACTGACTTCAGCAGCACAATGCAACGAAACTGGAACAGCTGCTGAAACACCAGAGAAAATGCGCCTGACGACCCTCAGGAGACACCAAAAAGTGTAGGTTTCCACAAAATAGCAAGAAATGATGAGCCAAAAATTAATCTATAGTGCGTCGACGGTCGAAATCACCTGCTTTCCACTCGAAGCAGCCCAGCTTTGAATTCCACGTCATTATTGAGAAAAACACCACGCATTGCGTTCGAAAGCGATCGGAACAGATAAAAAATCGAAGGCGCCAAGTCGGGAGAACACGGAGGACGTGGCAGCACTGCAGCCAAGCGTTTGAATGGCTTCCGTGGCGATTTGAGGCAGTTGTGTTGCACAAGAACGTCATGTCGGCGATCAGGTCGTTCTTGTTGGACAACGTTGGTGAATTGTTCCAATTTGTTGGACGTAAATTTTGCATTCACTGTTTGGCTCCGGACGAACAATTCATGGCGAATCGTACATGTCTTTGATGTCGAAATTGCGAAATTGGCGTTTTTGAATCACTTAAACCAATTTTATGTCGTCCTAAGAGACGTCCCTTCTACATCACACACTTCACAAATCTGTCGAGCAGCTCGGTTAAACTTAAGAAGCAGAAGGTGTCGAAATTGTTCTTCTGTGTCACTTGACAGTCCATTTTAATGACAGATAAACAGAAATAACCTACATAAAAGAGCTAAACACACTACTTTGTAAAGCATGATATCGTCAGGGGAGAGACGGCAGTCGTTTTTACGTGTCTTCTCAGACTGGTGGTGACGAAAATGCTTTGATTTTTCAAGTGCCAATACAGTGGCAGTTAGGGAAGACTGTAACATCCAAAATAACTCCTTCATACTCGATAAGAAAAACAAGCGCCGTCACCTTTGCGGGTACATATGCGTTAGAAGGGATTGATGCATTTGAGTACGGAGATATGGGAGGTTGCTGAAAATATCATGAATTGACAAATGAACCAACAAATCATTCCTTCAGGAACTCGAAGGTGTAGAGATTGTCCAGTCTTTGTTTGCAGCGAATCCTGGCTGTTTTTTCGTCTCATAATTTGAAGACAGGAGGATAAATTGGAAACGATGATCGTCCAAGGCAAAGTTAAAGGAAAAAAATTGAAGGGAAGACCACAGAGACGATGGATGGATCAGATTACATGAGACGTCGTATCAAACATGGGTACAGCTACTCCGAGATGCAAAAGACCTAGAAAAATGTAGAGGATTGTGTGATGGGTTACCAACTTTCAACAGTGAAAGACGGAGTGTTGAAGATAACTTAAAAGAGAGACAGCGAGAAGGTTCTTAATCACAGGTCAGACATAGTACTAGATACAACGGGCCTCTTCCTTAAGTGATCAGTCTGTGAAGGTGCGTTTCCACAGGATACATTTTATGGCAATATGTGGCTGCAGTACATTGAAATTTTGCGGTATGGCCGGGCAGTATTGTTGTGTTACAGGCATGTAGTTGCCGACGAATTACTGAGAGTTTGCCTGTGTTTCCCACTAAGGGTGGAGGATATTTCATATTGCAAAGCCGAATCTGCCTCTGCCCTTTTCTGTAAACACTTTCCTCTCGCTCTCACATTTGTTTCGTAGTTTCCTCACCGACAGTTCCACAGTCCCGTGTCTGTGCGAAAACAATATCATTTCACTTTTATTGGAATTTTACACACGTACTTACAGCCACCTGTTTCGTTAGCTATTTCTTGTTCAGTTTGCTGTGTACAGCAGTGATGAAGTGGACGAACGGGAGATCTAAGAACTTCGTAAATGCGAGTCATCTACGACCAGAGCCCTGGGACGTCGAAAGTAATGTGAACAAAGATCGCAGTCAGAAAATCGGGAGTTAGCAAAGTGTTTACGATAAGCTCGGAATCACGCTTGATCAAACAAACAAACAAAAATAAGGCTTCGAACCCATGCAAATGCGAGGCAAATAAAGTTACGTAGGAAGAGTGAAAGCGCTGGTGGTTCTTCCTCGATATGGTTGTATTTGATGGCATGACTTGCATACTGCCTCGTAACGTGCTTGAGGCGGGAATTGGTAATGTAAACCCGAAATCCAAATATACATCTAAATCTAAAAGATTGTGCTTCATTTCACAGTTAAGTGCCACCATAATTCGGGTATCATATCGTGGCGCACACTCCCCTGTTTCGCGATAATACAAAATGAGCTGCCCTTCTTCGAACTTTTTCGATGCACTGAGTCACTCCTACCTGAAGTGGATCCTACACCGCGCAGCAATACTCTAGAGGACGGACGAACGTAGCGTAGTGTAGGGTAGTCTCTCTAGTATACCTGTTGCATTTTCTAAGTGTTCTTCCAACAAATGGTTCAAATTTAAGTTATTCGTAACTGTAATCCCCAAGTATTTAGTTGAATTCACAGCCTTTAGATTTGAATGATTTATCACGTAACCTAAATTTGGCGGATTCCTTTTAGTACTGATGTGGATGACTTCATCTTCATTATTTAGAATCAATAGTCGTTTTTCTCTCCAGATACCTTGTCTAAATCATTTTGCAATTCGTTTTATCATCTAATGGCTTTACATGACTGTAAATGGCAGCTCATCTCCAAAATGTCTAAGAAGACTGCTCAGATTGTCACGTAAATCATTTATGTAGATAAGGAACAGCAGAGACCTGTAACACCACTCCACATAACGCCAGGTATTACTTTCGTTTTTACTCTGCTTTCCGTCGATTACTACGAACTGCGAATTTACACAACTCAGACGATACTCCGTAGGTACACAATATGAGTAGACGTCACTTTTGAGGAACGGTGTCAAAAGCCTCCGGGGAATATAAAAATATGGAATCAGTTACTCATTCGCTGTCGGTAACATTACTGAGTGAGAATAAACAGCTAGTCGTGTTTCAAAAGAACGACATTTTCTGAATCCCTGTTGGCTATTGGAAAATCATTTTCTTTGAGGTAATTATTGATATTCGGAATAGGTATTGGTGTGACATGTGCAACTTTTCCGTCCTTAGGTAGAGATCAGTTTCCGTGTGCTGGTTAACAAAAATAACATACAAATAAAAATTATATTCTTGTTCCAAACTTATCTTAATGAAATCGTTCAGTCCTACCACAGCATTGCATACTTCTGGCACCAAGAGCCTTATTGATAAATAGTGCAATAGAGGAACGTGAAACTTCTGTACGAATCACCAGCAGCTAAAAGGCGAATGGTACCTGTCAGTCGGGTTGTAACTGGCATGCACCTCTCATATATTTGTATCTGTTTTAGCAGTTCTCGAACAACTGCTTGTAACACATACTCGAAATCGTTTTTCGACGTTCTGGTAAAATTCTGGAAACAGTATGTATTTAGCATCCTTTCAAAAGTTAATTTTTCTAAAGCGTTCCGCTCACTTAAAAAAAAAGAGCACACCCAGAAAGCCCAGTTTCTCATGTTCTTCCGTTATTCCTTGTCCCAGCAGCTCGTCGTCCTGTGGTTAGCACTTCTGAGTCCCCCTACGGGGTCTCTCGTTCGATTCCCGACCATGTCGTGGATTTCCTCCGTTCTGGATGGGGTGCCTGTGTTGTAATCATCATCATCATCATCATCATCATCATCATCATCGACGCACAAGTGTGGTACGTGGGGTCCCTTTTCGTACCACACTTACCCACATCTTAGATACCATAATAGAGTAAGCGGGATGGAATCATGGTTGGTAGTCACAATTTATAATTAAGACAGCTTATTGACATTAAGCCTTTTAAGGAATTTAACAATTACAAAATTGTGGACGAGCCACTAGATAAAGCTTCGGAAATGCAGTTAGAAACCCAACGTACTCAGTACTCAAACAGTCCCTTAAGAGAAAGTTATAAAAATACTTAATGTGCCAGGCATTTATAGGAACCTTAAGCATAGCAATTATCAGTTACTTCACATAGCCACTTCATCAAACTCCTTAAAACCAATTAGTACATTAAGATTGCCACACTTAACATTCTTCACTAAAATACCCCCCCCCCCCCCCCATAAACTATTTCAATCCGTTAAAGAAGCACTTGTTAAAAGGTCAATTACAAGCTTAACGTTGCCGGGCACTAATACCCCTCGCTTTGTTTTCCCTTATTAAGAAAACACAAGTACTGACAAACTTCAGAAATTCAAACTCCCGTATAGGATTTCCCTCTAAATCATATAATGGAAACAGTTACCAATAAAGGGTGACTTAATGTCACTTCAACAATAGTACCAAGCTAAGATCCAGTTATATAACATGATGGGAACCACTTACATAAAAAACTACAGCAGAAAAACTTAACTTTAAAAATGAATGTTTACGTGCTCAGACGTGTTAAAAAACGGAGGTGGGTTCCAAGGAGAGAGCGGCCATTGAGTTTCTTTTGGTAGAAAACCAGAGTATCGCAGATACAAGGTGCCGTAAAGCTATCGCACTGAGCGGAAGTTAACAGGGTCTTCCTGCCAGAACAGTGGAGAATTGTATGGTGTATTGGAATCCTGAATAAAACTAACATGCCTTAATAAAGAAATGTTGCGTTACTTACTGAAAGCATCTAGTATTTTGCCGTAAACATTGTTGGACAACAGTGGCCAGCAATGTTTGTGGCACATGAGGCTGCAATTCTTGTGGCCGATGTTAGCGGACATGCTGTCGTATGTACGCATATTATAGGCAATTTGCAGTTTTTATGGCTCGTGTAAACGTACCTTAAGAGACAAACTCTAAATATTCGCAGACTACACCACTGGCCATTAAAATTGCTACACCACGAAGATGACGTACTACAGACGCGCCGGCCGCTGGTGGCCGAGCGGTTCTAGGCGCTTCAGTCTGGAACCGCGCAACCGCTACGGTCGCAGGTTCGAATCCTGCCTCGGGCATGGATGTGTGTGATGTCCTTCGGTTAGTTAGGTTTAAGTAGTTCTAGGGGACTGATGACCTTAGATGTTAAGTCCCACAGTGCTCAGAGCCCTTTGCACGAATGGCAAAGAGTCATTTTTGCGGATGAATCCAGGTTCTGTTTACAGCATCGTGAAGGTCGCATATGTGTTTGGCGACATCGCGGTGAACGCACATTGGAAGCGCGTATTCGTCATCGTCATACTGTAGTATCACCCGGCGTGATGGTACGGGGTGCCATTGGTTACACGTCTCGGTCACTTCTGGTTCACATTGACACCACTTTGAACAGTGGACGTTACATTTCAGATATGTTACGACCCGTGGCTCTACCCTTCAATCGGTCCCTGTGTAACCCTACAATTCAGCAGGATAATGCACGACCGTATGTTGCAGGTCCTGTACGGGCCTTTCTGGATACAGAAAATGTTCGATTGCTGCCCTGGCCAGCACATTCTCCAGATCTCTCACCAACTGAAAATGTCTGGTCAATGATGGCCGGGCAACTGGATCGTCACAATACGCCAGTGACTACTCTTGATGAACTGTGGTATCGTGTTGAAGCTGCATGGGCAGCTGTACCTGTACACGCCACATGCCAGTTCTAGTATAATATATTTGTCCAGTGAATACCCGTTTATCATTTGCATTTCTTCTTGGTGTAGCAATTTTAATGGCCAGTAGTGTAGTTAACGTTTTCGACCTTGAGGCCTCAGTATCTGTGATAACTGCGGGCTGAGGAGAACGAACCAGGAAGCGTTTGGCGAGGGTTCCGCTAAACAGACGGCAAACAGCGTCCGTCTCCTCTGGCTGTGTTTGGTCGGGGCTCCGCCAACAGCTTGAGAACCCACGCGCCAAAAGAGCTCCGCCCATTAAAATTACCGGCGCCGAAACCCAAAACACGGAGCGACGCATCATTAGCAGACACGAGTGTGTGCGGAGGCGGGACCGAGGGACATCGTGTGGTGTGCTGGAACCTGTTCCGTTCTGTGCCCCGAGTCCCTGTGGGAAATTTAGCACGGCTGTCGTTTCAGCCGGTATCAAAGCGCTAAGACTTAGTTTATGTACAGTATTTTGCTGTCGTTTATGCTCATGGAAGATCGTTAATATGCTGTTGTCGGATAATCCATTCATTTAAAGAATGGAGTCGTGAAACCACGAAAAGCTGATACAATGTGTGTTTACTTGCGGACAACCAGTTTCGATCAAGCGAGAATACTCACGGATACCATTGCATTAGATTAAAGGAAAGTTCATTGGTGTCAGTTACGTAACTTTCAGTTGCAACATCTAAACGAAATAGACGCGTGACGACCTTAACCATTCATATGCATACACGTTGTATACGTACAAAAACATAAGTACCTATAACTTTTACAAGTATCCATTATCTTATACGTTTTTCTGTTGTTTACTAATAAGGGTAGTGCGTGACCCTGAACGCTCAGAACCGCAGGAAAATTTATAAGAACATAAATCGCTCATTCCGTAAACGGCGGTATGAGCCATTGACATGCAAAACTGCGTGTCTTACCAGGAGTCACATGTGAGTGATTCAAGGTGTAAGACACGAACTTCGGTAACTTGAAGAAATTAAATGTCTACGTAATAGGACGACAAAATTTTGCCAACGTCTTGATCTGTACTCGTTTAGGCAACAGAAGCTCTACAAAACAAGGATCGTTGATTTTGTAAGAATACGAAGTGAAAAACCACAAGTTAAATTACACGATCTTCATTTCGTTATCAGATTTCACTCTTCACTATAGAATCAAGACTATGGTACAGTATGCTTGGGAAAAGGCGGTTTATGACAGCGTCATATGCTAATATCATCGTTTGAAAATCTAATTATTGTGGCATTTGATATTAGGCTGCTTTAATGTAGATTTAACGTTTGATTTGGAGAAAATGGCGTGGGTCAGATATGCAGGATTTTCTATCCCACTTCGCTTTGACCGCTTCATTGAATTCCTTCATCTTTCACTGTGAAGACTGAATGGCTGTGCGACACTGTCAGGGCAGTAGAAAAAGTTTTGCTATTCAGACAGCGTAATTACTGTAAGCGGAGGAAAATACAGCAGTGAGTACGCTGAATTACACGTGTTTTTTGGTCGTACTATACCGTTATTTTGTTCCTTCGCGTTACGAAAGTTCCTCTCTTTGCCCTCGAAATAGTCGTCATTGAAGTGTGCCTCGTTTGTAGACGCGGTATACGAATGTATCATGACACTGTTTTTATGTGATAAGCGATTTACGTTCGTAGCAGGTGACGCGTGCAGTTCTTGGCGTTCGGGCTCGCGTAATTCCGTGTAAGTGCACATATTGACAGTCCATTGCACTGTTCAGCCTGTTGTATTAGCAGAGATGTATCACGACAAGGCGACTTAGTCAAGTGGTAACTCGGTCCATGCGAATGCAGCGATATTGCTTGAAAGTTAAGATAATCAGTCGTAACTTCATCAGTCGCATAGCTTGACATGTCTACGTCCTTGATGGCAGACGATGAATAAAACTAGTAAGGCGGAAGAAGCCATATGAACTATTAATAATACTCAACCGAAAATTATTCAAAAACTAGTAACAAACGGACTTAGCTTTAATACCGGAAAAGTACGTAGTGTGTTTAATCAGTACAACAGTGGGAAAAAAACGATAAACGTGGCGGTTCAGTGAAGTCTGAGTGGAACATAACATTCCCAGGTTTTGGGCGCACATTTTGAAGAAAGCTGTAATGAAAGAAACGTGGGCTACGTTAGATGAAATTGAGAAACAGTGAAGTTCGGGAACTACTGCGCTTAGAGTCGTTACAAGTATCGAAGACGAAAGTACTTTATTCTACGAGTCCGTCTTGATCACATAATTTTTTACGTTTCACTATGACCGGTTTCGGTTACTGCCATCTTCAGATCATAAAATATTCTGACGTAGTATCAACGTCAGACTAAACATGTAGGTACAAAGTAAAAAAAAAATTGTGTGATCAAGACGGACCTGTAAAATAAAGTGCCAAAAAATATGATCACGGACACATTTTCAGACTTTGTCTTCAACTAAAAACGAATGTCTTAAAAAGGTTTCGCTTATTTCCACGTATTACCATCGTATTTCTTAAAGTGGAGCCAAGGACATTCTAGCTGTGTAGTGACGGTTTGATGAACAGTACCATTCTCGGAAGACAGAGAATCGGCTGCGGCAAATACGTCAATCCTGGAATGAATGACTAGAGAGGTCTGTAAAATAAATGCGAGACACTTCCAGGTAGAGGTGCTCATATCGCGAGTGCCACATTTGTTAAATACGCCAGAACGACCTCTGGAGTACTACATGTACCATTCTTTTAAGAGTGTTGGAACGTACGATTAATAATGGTTGCGGAGTTTTTAGAGCTCAAACTTTTTGTGTCACATCCAAGTAATTCTCGTGTCTAATCGGTCTTCTATTGATTAATATATGCTTGCATGTTTCTTTCCCGACCTCACGTAATGGAACCTACGTCGAACCCGTTCTCGACAGGAAGAAAAAGTGTGCTCGTAAACCGCATGGTCAGCCAAGTGGATGTCCATAAATACTAGTCCCACTGCTTCCAGCTAAGCGAACGCACAGCCGGTGTAACAAGTACTGAGGGGCTTGGAATATTTGGCGACTGAAGCTTTCCATAGGAAGATGATATTGTGCTAAAGAACGTGACCATCGGCAATAAGGCATTAGGTTTGTTTTTTGGGGTGAAGTACAAAAAAGTTAACCACATGACTGTGTCAAACCAAATGTAGTAGTTAATACTGTATGTGTCCAAATTCTATTTACACTGTTTGTAAGTGAACGGTCGACGTCATCATCACTAACTACTGTACGCATTAGCGAAACCTCTTCCGCAGGTGACAAGAAATACCCAGAAGTTGCTAAGCAATTTTCAGAGACGCCAGGGACATAAATTGCAGGCTTTCCAAACAATCAGCCCTTACACCTTCCACTGCGGTATTCGTACGTGACGCTTTCTACGGCAAGCCTCACGTAAGACCATGACATTGTTTGCTTAGAAATCAACGCTCTGGCTTTCTCCTACAAGGCAGAGACTGAGTATATGCCGCCGAAATGAGGCGGAGGGGGTAGGGAGAATGTTCCGAAGTAGGTCACCAGGATCCACCTTAAAGCTTGGGATATCTTATCTGGTTCGCAACGGGGGGGGGGGGGGGGGACAGCACCCCCACCCCCAAGCTCTCAGGAAAAGAAAAAAGTATAGTAGCATGTGTTGTTCTTACAGGAAAAGGATTTAAAAGCATTACACAGGTTTTTAGCAGTGTCGGAACTGAAACTTTTTTTGTTGTTACTTAAGTCGCCATTCGTGCTCCAAAATATTAAAAATACCTCATAATCCCAATTTTGCTCCTCCCCCCCTACAATACATACGGACGCTCTTGATTACACAGTCTGTAGATTTGAACTATCCGTTTAAGTACATGTAGATAAACCTCTAAATACAAAGCATTTCATGATTAAGAATAAATACCAGAAGATGGCTGTAAGCAGTAGCGGCAACATTCACAGTGATCCAGGAAACCGTTTGTCTTTTCTTCACTCTAGTTACGGACCACAAGTTTATGTAACAAGTAACTAATTTCCGTCTAAAAGACCATTATCAAGGGGGAGGGGGGTGATCCTGCCATGGAACATGGCCATAGCCAAGTACAAAGTGGAGCAAGAAGAAGCTGCTGGTGGAAGTGTTTTGATAAAAAACGTTACCTTGCATCATTTACATCATGTAAAAGTCTTTCCTGTTAGTCTTAAGTGTAAAGGAATCACATTTCACTGGTAACTGCACTCTATCAAGTGATATTTTGATTTATATACGTGAATTTGAGTAGCGCTGGTTACTTTCATAGTAGTGGTGTTATTTGTCTAATTTGACTTGGTTTCGTATCAGTAAAACTCGAATAGTTATCCTGTAAAACGCCGTAAGAAGGAAGTACTGCAAACTGTCCAGGTATAGCAAAATACTTCCCCAGCATTTTTGGAAAGAGGACATGGACGGAACGTCAGATTCGCCATTACCTATTAAGGACAATGCTGGGTTACGAAAGCACCCTTTCCGCATCGCATATTTCGCTTCTTGGTTATTTGAAAGGTGTAACAAATAGAATAATATAGAAAATAAGTAACAATGTTCATTAAACGAGTTCTGTCTCGATAACCATTCGGAATAGGGTATTGTCCGTATAAAGTTTTCTTTGCTTCTAATGATTGTGTTGCTGTCACATCCCTGAATACTGTCTATGCCTCCTGCGACACCCCGTACAGTTGTTGTTGTTGTTGTCTTCAGTCCTGAGACTGGTTTGATGCAGCTCTCAATGCTACTCTATCCTGTGCAAGCTTCATCTCCCAGTACTTACTGCAACCTACATCCTTAGTGTATTCATCCGGAAATGGAAGAGGATGTAGATGAAATGGGAGATACGATACTGCGTGAAGAGTTTGACAGAGCACTGAAAGACCCGAGTCGAAACAAGGCCCCGGGACTAGACAACATTCCATTAGAACTACTGACGGCCTTGGGAGAGCCAGTCCTGACAAAACTACCATCTGGTGAGCAAGATGTACGAGACATACGAAATAACCCTCAGACTTCAAGAAGAATATAATAATTTCAATCCCAAAGAAAGCAGGTGTTGACAGACGTGAAAATTCCCGAACTATCAGTTTAATAAGTCACAGCTGCAAAATACTAACGCGAATTCTTTACAGACGAGTGGAAAAACTGGTAGAAGCCGACCTCGGCGAAGATCAATTTGGATTCCGTAGAAATATTGGAACACGTGAGGCAATACTGAAAGAAAGATTAAGGAAAGGCGAACCTACGTTTCTAGCATTTGTAGACTTAGAGAAAGCTTTTGACAATGTTGACTGGAATACTCTTTCAAATTCTGAAGGTGGCAGGGGTAAAATACAGGGAGCGAAAGGCTATTTAGAATTTGTACAGAAACCAGATGGCAGTTATAAGAGTAGTACGTACAGTAGTACGGTAGCTCAGCTGCGACCCAGTGGCGGGGTTGCGGCGGTCTGCAGGTTGCGCTAGCGGCGGCCGACGTGAGGCAACCGCGTCTGTGCCGGCGCCGGGCCGCCACACAATGGGAACGCATTTCACGGCGCCGGCCGCTGCAAAAACCGACGCGGACCACCGCGGTGCGGCCGCACCTCCCACGCTGGCTTCGTAGCAAGTCCTCTGCTCTGAGGGAAACAACAACAACAACGCAAACAACGAGCAAGGCTAGAAAGCACAATTTCCGTTGGTTTTCTCATAAAATATCTGTTGCGGCTACCAGTCACGGTTTTCCTTTAGTTTCTGCACGACACGTTTCGGGAAATAATGCTCATTAAAACATAATTTGAGTGTTTTAGCTGTTCCGTGTCCTAAAGTCGTCCGCACAGAAGATGGTGCGAAGAGTGGTTCGTACATACACAAAAAAAGTTTTGCATCAGCCCGGTTCCTCGAACTCCTGAAGACAAACGTTGACTGTGGAATTGTATCACAACACAGACCCTTTGACTGTTCAAATGGCTCTCAGCACTATGGGACTGAACTTCTGAGGTCATCAGTCCCCTAGAACGTAGAACTAATTAAACCTAACTAACCTGATGACATCACACACATCCATGCCCGAGGTAGGATTCGAACCTGCAACCGTAGCGGTCGCAGACTGTAGCGCCTAGAACCGCTCGGCCACCCCGGCCGGCCTTTGACTGTTCAGAGAGGTCACTAAATCCGCCCAAAAATGTAAACAACCGTGCATGAGCAGCACCTGTTACACAGAGGTGGTCCGAGAGCCGATCAGTTCCAGTCATTGTACCGGGAAGGAGGTACACGGCTAGTATTGCCTGTAGTTCAACCATGCGTAGACGGTCAATACCACGGTTCGATCGCGTCCGCATTGTTACTTTGTGCCACGAAGGGCTCTCAACAAGGGGGTGTGCACGCCTCTCGGAGAGAACCAAAGCGATGTTGTTCGGACATGGAGGAGATACAGAGACACGAAATATCGATGACATGCCTCGCTCAGGCTGCCCAAGCGTTACTACTGCAGTGGTTGACCGCTACCTACGGGTTATGGCTCGGGGGAACCCTGACAGCTACCCTACCATGTTGAGCAATGTTTTCAAGCCACAGGACGTCGTGTTGCGACTCAAACTGTGTGCAATAGGCTGCATGATGCGCCACTTCACTCCCGACGTCCATGGCGAGGTCCATCTTTGCAACCACGACACCATGCAGTGCGGTACAGATGGGCCCAACAACATGCCGAATGCACCGCTCAGAATTGGCATCACGTTCTCTTCGCCGATGAACGTCCCATATGCCTTCAACCAGATTATCATCGGAGACTTGTTTGGAGGCAACCCGGTCAGGCTGAACGTCCGGCGTGCGCAGCAAGGTGGAGGTTCCCTGCTGTTTTGGGGTGCTATTACGTGGGGCCGGCACACGCCGCTGGTGGTCATGGAAGGCGCCGTAAGGGCTGTACGATACGTGAATGCCATCCTCTGACCAATAGTGCAACCACATCGGCAGCATATTGGCGAGGCATTCGTCTTCATAGACGACAATTTGCCACCCGCCCCCCCCCCCCTTTTTTCCATCGTGCACCTCTTGTGAATGACTTCCTTCAGGATAACGATATCGCTCGAATAGAGTGGCCAACATGTTCTCCAGACATGAACCCTATCGAACATGCCAGGGATAGATGGACGACGACCCCCCCCCCCCCCCATCGACTCTGAGGGCTCTACGCCGAATCGCCGTTGAGGAATAGGACAATCGGGAGCGAAAGTGCATTGATGAACTTGTGGAAAGTATGCCACGACGAATACAGGCTTGCATCAAATCAGAGGACGTGCTACTGGGTACTAGAGGTACCAGTGTGTACAGCAATCTGGACCACCACCTCTGAAGGGCTCGCTGTATGGTGGTACAACATGCAATGTGTGGTTTTCATGAGCAATAAAACGGCAGAAATAATGTTTATGTTGATCTCTATTTCAATTTTCAGTAAGGGTTGCGGAACTCTCTGAACTGAGATGATGCAAAACTTTTTGATGTGTGTAAAATGCAGTGAGAAACAGGACCTACAAAGTCATTTGAAAAATTTAGCCATCATCTAGAATAGAGGGCCGAAACCGGCTCCCTGTAATTCTCACCGAGGTGACGAACGTTACGTGATGCCCCCAACATCGTGTCGGAACTCCTTTGTCCGGCGTAGCCCAGCAGCTCTACGCGGCATACATTCAACAAGTCGTTGGAAGTCGCTTGCAGAAATATTGAGCTAGGATGTCTCTAAAGCCGTTCAGAATTGCGATAGTATTGTCGGTGCAAGATGTTCTACACGAACTAACTTTTTCGGTTGGGTCCACTAAATGTTCGTTAGGACTTACATCGGTCGATCTGGGTGATGAAATCATTTGATCGAATTGGCCACAACGTTTTTCAAAGCAATTGCGAACAACTGTGGCCCGGTGACATGGCTCGTTGTCATGCATAGAAATTCCATCTTCGTTTGGGAACACGAAGTCCACGAATGGCTGCGAATGGTCGCGAAGTAGCCGAACAGAGCCATTTCCAGTCAATCATAGGTTCAGCTGGACCAAAGGACCCAGTCCATTACATGTTTCCATGTATGAATCCACCATCAGCTTGCACAGTGCCTTGTTGACAACTTGCGTCCATGGCTTCGTAGGATCTGCACCACACTCGAACCCTGCTATCAGTTCTTACTAACTGAAATTGGTATTTACCTAACAAGATCACAACTTTCCAGTCGTCTTCGGTCCAACCGATCTGGTCACGAGCCAAGAGAATCGCTGCGGGCGATGTCGTGCTGTTTGCAAAAGAAGTCGCTTCTTCGGTCGTCTGCTGCCATAGCCTTTTATCGTCAAATTTCGCCGTACTGCCCTGACGGATACATTATTCGTACGTCCATCATTAATTTCTACAGTTACTTCACGCGTTGCTGCTTGTCTGTTAGGACTAACAACACTAGGCAAACGCCTCTGCTCTCGCCCGTCAAGTGAACGCCTTCTGCCACTGCGATGTCAGTGATGAGAGGTAACGCGTGAAATTTTGTACTGTCGATGCTCCCTTCGGCACTGTGGATCTCGGAATACTGAATTCCCTAACAATTTCCGAAATGGAATATTCCATGCGTCTAGCTTCCGCGTTCAAACTCTGTTAATTGGCATTGTGTTGCCATAATCACGTCGGAAACCTTTTCACACGGATCATCTGACAAGGGAACCTCCCCATCGCACCCCCCCTCAGATTTAGTTATAACTTGGCACAGTGGATAGGCCTTGATAAACCGAACACAGATCAATTGAGAAAACAGGAAGAAGTTGTGTGGAACTGTGAAAAAATAAGCAAAATATACAAACTGAGTAGTCCATGGGTCAGATATGCAACATCACGGAGTTCCTGGGTTTAGGAGCGCCGTGGTCTCGTGGTAGCGTGAGCAGCTGCAGATGAAGAGGTCAGAGGTCCTTGGTTCAAGACTTCCCACAAGTGAAAATTTCACTTTCTTTATTTTTGCATAGTTATTATCTGTCCGTTCGTTCATTGACGTCTCTGTTCACTGTAATAAGTTTAGTGTCTGTGTTTTGCGACCGCATCGCAAAACCGTGCGATTAGTAGACGAAAGGACGTGCCTCTCCAATGGGAACGGAAAACATTTGATCGCAAGGTCATAGGTCAACCGATTCCCCCACAGGAAAACACATCTGATATATTCTATACGACACTGGTGACGGCATGTGCGTCACATGACAGGAATATGTTGTCGACCGACCTAACTTGTACACTTGGCGAATGGGTAAAAAGATTCTTTTACCTTGCCCGATTTAGGTTTTCTTGTGGATGTGATAATTACTCCCAAAAAAGTGATGAAAACATAAGAGTTTGTCACATAAACTGGAAATAAACTAAAATTTTCGCTCGATTCAAGATTTGAACCAAGAACCTTTCGTTCCGCAGCTGCTCACGTTACCACGAGACCACGGAGCTCCTGCTGTCCCAGTGTCCTTAATGTTACCTATCTTCCCATGAACTACTCAGTTTGTATATTTTGCTTATTTTTTCTTAGTTCCACACAACTTCTTCCTGTTTTCTCAATTGATCTGTGTTCAGTTTTTCAAGGCCAATCCACTGTGCCAACTTATAACTAAATCTGAGGGGGGTGCGATGGGGAGGTTGCCTTGTGAGTACGAATGACAGTTTCGCTAATGCACTGCTCTTTTATACTCTTTGTGCGTGCTACTCCCCCAATCTGTTTGTGCATATGGCTACCCCACGACTTTCATTACCTCACTGTAAATTGGAGGTGAATTTAAAGCCGACGGCATTTTTTAAATATTTATTACAACATAAATCCAGTGTCTGTACCAGTTAGTTTCCTACTAAAACACCAGCCTGGTGGCATTTGCTTTATTTCTTCCATAGATAAGGTGATAGATGGAAACTGCCACAGCTGTAGTAGTGGCGTTGTCCACGTGCGGCGTGGTGGGCGCACCGAGCAGCGGAAGTGCTGGCGGCACGTACGAGTAGGCGCCTTTAATGCCGGCGGCGCCCTCCATTCTCTCGTTTGGATCGCCCGTAACACTTTGAGGTTCGCCTAATACGGAGGCGCCGTCCGAGAAAACGAGTAGCTTGCAAAACAAAGACTACGCCGCACCACCAGCCCTCTCACCGGAGAAGCTACCGCTCATTCTCTTCAGCCACATGTACTACTCAAAAGTAAACCTACCCAAAGGCGCTGCAGTCTGGAACCGCAAGACCGCTACGGTCGCAGGTTCGAATCCTGCCTCGGGCATGGATGTTTGTGATGTCCTTACGTTAGTTAGGTTTAACTAGTTCTAAACTCTAAGCTCTAGGGGACTAATGACCTCAGCAGTTGAGTCCCATAGTGCTCAGAGCCATTTGAACCTACCCAAAGGATACACTTCAATGTTGGTCGGCCTTGAGTATGTCATTGTGTAGAGTACAATTAAGAGTTTTTTTTATACCTGCCTGTACGACCCTTAAGGGGCTGAAACACCCCGTGAAAAGAAATTGAGTTTAATATATATGAATGAATACCGTTGATACGGTAACAGATTAAAAAAAAAATCAGATAAAAGTTCAATGGTTTTTAATGTACGTTAAAACTGTGCACCCAGCAAAAAGGTACGGCCAAACTTTCAGGAAACATTACTCACACACAAAGAAAAGATGTTATGCGGACATGTGTCCGGAAACGCTTACTTTCCATGTTAGAGCTCATTTTAGTTTCGTCAGTATGTACTGTACTTCCTCGATTCACCGCCAGTTGGCCCAATTGAAGGAAGGTAATGTTGACTTCGGTGCTTGTGTTGACATGCGACTCATTGCTCTACAGTACTAGCATGAAGCACATCAGTACGTAGCATCAACAGGTTGGTGTTCATCACGAACGTGGTTTAGCAGGCAGTGCAATGTTTACAAATGCTGAGTTGGCAGATGCCCATTTGATGTATGGATTAGCACGAGGCAATAGCCGTGGCGCGGTACGTTTGTATCGAGACAGATTTCCAGAACGAAGGTGTCCCGACAGGAAGACGTTCGAAGCAATTGATCGGCGTCTTAGGGAGCACGGAACATTCCAGCCTATGACTCGCGACTGGGGAAGACCTAGGACGAGGACACCTGCAAAGGACGAGGCAATTCTTCGTGCAGTTGACGATAACCCTAATGTCAGCGTCAGACAAGTTGCTGCTGTACAGGGTAACGTTGACTACGTCACTGTATGGAGAGTGCTACGGGAGAACCAGTTGTTTCCGTACCATGTACAGCGTGTGCAGGCACTATCGGCAGCTGATTGGCCTCCACGGGTACAATGTGTCAATCTTCATTTCAGTGCAAATGTTCTCTTTACGGATGAGGCTTCATTCCAACGTGATCAAATTGTAAATTTTCACAATCAACATGTGTGGGTTGACGAGAATCCGCACGCAATTGTGCAATCACTTCATCAACACAGATTTTCTGTGAACGTTTGGGCAGGCATTGTTGGTGATGTCTTGATTGGGCCCCATGTTCTTCCACCTACGCTCAATGGAGCACGTTATCATGATTTCATACGGGATACTCTACCTGTGCTGCTAGAACATGTGCCTTTACAAGTACGACACAACATGTGGCTCATGCACGATGAAGCTCCTGCACATTTCAGTCGAAGTGTTCGTACTCTTCTCAACAACAGATTCGGTGATCGATGGATTGGTAGAGGCGGACCAATTCCATGGCCTCCACGCTCTCTTCACCTCAACCCTCTGAACTTTCGTTTATGGGGGCATTTGAAAGCACTTGTCTACGCAACCCTGGTACCAAATGTAGAGACTCTTCGTGCTCGTATTGTGGACGGCTGTGATACAATACGCCATTCTCCAGGGCTGCATCAGCGCATCAGGGATTCCATGCGACGGAGGGTAGATGCATGTATCCTCGCTAACGGAGGACATTTTGAACGTTTCCTGTAACAAAGTGTTTGAAGTCACGCTGGTACCTTCTGTTGCTGTGTGTTTCCATTCCATGATTAATGTGATTTGAAGAGAAGTAATAAAATGAGCTCTAACATGGAAAGTAAGCGTTTCCGGACACATGTCCACGTAACATATTTTCTTTCTTTGTGTGTGAGGAATGCTTCCTGAAAGTTTGGCCGTACCTTTTTGTAACACCCTGTATAGTGAAGTCGCATTACACTCACATCGCTGTACGCGCTCCTGATATGTGCCCTCTTCAGTGCCAATTACCATTTTGCGTTGTTTAATAAATATTTCTAAGGTAAATATAACCTAAATGTATTTTCTACATATGTTCTATATATTTTTTATTTTTATCTTTTAATCTTGTTTCGTATTTGTTTTCTTTTTACATTTGCCGAATTTTTTTCGAGTTGTAACATTTTCAGAGTTGATTATTTTATATTTGAAAGTGCTTGTAACGTCGTTACTGCTTGTAACGTCGTTACTGCTAAGCTATACAGTAATGAGGAAGTGCAGAATTGTGTGGGCGAAAAAAGTTTGAATACTCTTCGATTTTGCGCACCAAGTACAGGGGATTTCGAAAAAGTGTTTTTCGACGAATGTGGTTCGACGAATTTGGGTGCACCGTACATCAAACACGACAGAATTTTTATTTGAAGTGTCTATTTGTATCAGTTATCGTTCCAACGGTATTCATTCGGAGATACTTAAGGTGTTTTTTTACGAAGTTTTTCGAACCCTTAACGGCCGTATGGACAGTTGAACAAAATCTTTTCTTCTTTTCTGAACACTAGAACATTTGCAAAGCCGATGACAATTGAGGTGTACTTACAGCAACAAATTTCAAATGTTTCTTACCTGTTACTTCTCGAGCTCCATGGAAAAGTATCGAAAATCAGCTTCCGTGTGATCATGCAAGCCGAAGCTACGTAGTCATGAAACGAGTCAGTACATAGTTTCAGAATCCTAATTAGAAAATTTAATAACTAAAGAAGTAAAAAACTGTTAAATCAATAAAAAATGGAGTACGAATGAATAACTTATTACGAATAAAAGTTCTCAACAACGGCGAGGAACTTCGGTACAGACTAGTATGGCACAAGCAAACCTTTCAACTTCGATTTGAATAATTTCCGAAAATACCATCATGTGTTCCATTATCATCTTCATAGTAGCTCAGTAATCTCTCTCTCACCCAAGAGACCCTGGAAGAATATATTATCGACATAGGAAAGCACTTCAAATAATACTTATTCGAAGCAATTGTCGGAACGGAGAAACATTTGCCACCTTTTAATTGATTTTCTATGATTTGTCGAATGCGGAGCTAACCTATTTTGCATCAGCATCTCCCATGTTGTGCGCCCACAGTGTTTTGGACTTCCAGTCGTCGAAAATTGTACCTCCGAGCTTAAAACCTGTACCACAACCAGTAGAAACACAACTGTGGTTATGCGTAACTCCGTGAGATACAAGTGACAATTCGGTAGCTGAAACTTCATCTTCGACAAAAATTTTCAATCATTTTGCTTTTGGAAGGGTTTGTTTCTCCCTTGATAAATACATTCTCACAGCCTCAACCCTCAATTTTGTTGAACGATGCAGAGCACACTGTACAGTTTGCCTTCCCTTTATCACCACCTTTACCTAAACAAATTCTGAACTGTTTATTCTCTAATTATTTGTTACTAAATGAGCACATTCCTTTTACTTTTTTTTCTTGGGGTTCATTCGGACTGTCATTATCACTACACTCAATGCCACTGCTATTTGTATTTCCACGTAATCTATTGGCATTTTAAATATGAATCGGACTTTGAAATACCTCAAATCACCGTAATGTTAACGTTTTGCTCTTAAGGAACAGCGGACATACGGAACATGTCAATAATCCTTCCATCGGTCACTCCAGAAATACCACTGCCTCTTCAACACTATTGTGAAAACGAGGCGGCGAAACAATTGATACACCCGTTGTTCTGTTGTTCTCTTGCCTCTTTCACACACATTGCCTGTGACTAACAACATTAAAATAAGCTTAAGATTATGAAATGAAAAATTACGCAATATGATACACAAAGAATAATTGTGAAAGTAAGGACTTCAGGGTGCCCCGTAATACTGATGGACACAGGACAATAGTAGAGAAGTAGGGACGATCCATACAAAATCGTGACAGGTGGCAACCCTGGTTGTAATCTACGCAGACAGCTGTTGGCAGACGGCCACTGAGAGTCTTGTGGATTGGCCAGAGCGCCAACCCACAATGAGAGGAAGCCGAAAGGCACGCGTTTAAGCTCACGCAGGATGGCGTGAGGTCTGGAACAGGACAAGTAATGAAGACTAGCAAATAAAGTACGTAGCTTCTGGAATACTTAACTTTAATCCATAATTGGTGAACATCGGTCTGACGGTACATGCATCACAAGATAAATAGCAAATGATAATGGCGCCTTGCTAGGTCGTAGCAAATGACGTAGCTGAAGGCTATGCTAACTATCGTCTCGGCAAATGAGAGCGTAATTTGTCAGTGAACCATCGCTAGCAAAGTCGGCTGTCCAACTGGGGCGAGTGCTAGGACGTCTCTCTAGACCTGCCGTGTGTCGGCGCTCGGTGTGCAATCACCGATAGTGGCGACACGCGGGTCCGACGTATACTAACGGACCGCGGCCGATTTAAAGGCTACCACCTAGCAAGTGTGGTGTCTGGCGGCGACACCACAGAGAGGATTTACGCATTGTTGTTCCATCACGAAGTTTCCTCAGTGGCATTCCATTTAGTTGCGTTGCTGGGAGAAATCGTGTTGAAAGAGTTAGAGGTATTTTGTACCAACATCGGCCGGAAACAGAAGAATACTTTAGCAATTTGGGAAACGCCTGTTCCAAATTATACTTCGTTCACTGTGAAAGGGACATTGTTCCCTTTTTTCTTCATGTTTTATACGCCGTTTTAACTGTCGGCTACGCTCACATCGTATTGCTGGTTGCGTGCGTGAAGTAGCAGTGATCATGTTCCTCTCATTTTAGTGATTCACTGCAACTTCCGTTTCCTATTTTGTGTGATCAGCCTACGTAACTTTGCCTTCTGTCAACTGATGCCTAAATGAACTAATGGTATTTTTTCTCTCTCTTTGTTGCAGGTGAGTTCATACATACGAGTTTCGTTCCCTCAGATTTCCAAAGCGTCTGCGGTAAGTGAAGGCACTATAAATTGTAATGGTAGAAGCTGCACGAGCCATTACATATGAAGAACAGGACTTCAGAATGACGTAAATTGGATTTTTATCAAACTACCAAAGAAACTCAAGCAAGATACTCCATGAATAGGCCTCCTTGTATCATATTTTTCTTCATACTACAGGTCTGATGCAAAATTTCTCAAGTTTTTATGTGCGTGGAAATAATTCTTGTTTGAGACCATTAGCCTACAGAAATTAATCACAAAAGTATTCTTATCCAACATATGGAACTCTCTCCTAATGCCGTAAGTATTTGCACTATTGGAATAGCTCTGTTGGATAGACTACGAGAGAACCTCAAAAAATATCTTACAGATTATTGTGGCGGACCAAGTAACTTCGATTGACTGCTGCACTACAATACAAACAGTAACACATTGTTACCCACATCTACACCTGAATTATACTCCGCAAGCCACCTAATGGTGTGAACTGATTCCCCCCCAACCTCGTTACCATGTTTCACTCGCGAAAGGCGCGTGGGAAGAATGATTGTCGGTAAGCCTCTGTATTGGCTCTTATTTCTCCCATTTTCTCGTAGTGGTGGTCATTACGTGAGATTTATGTGGGAGGACGTAATAAGTTGTTAATCTTCCCAATATATAACAGTCTTACCCGGTAAGTATCCCATACTGATGGAAATTGTCCGGGAGGCCGCCACACTGGGCGACCTGCGCGCCGGATGGGGATGAAATGATGATGAACACAACACAACACAATACCCAGTCCGTGAAAGGAGAAAATCCACCACGGAGCCAGGAATCGAACCCGGGCCCCTTAGGACGGCAGTCCGTCACTCTGGCCATTCATTTATCGGGGCAGACTCGAATACTGATGAACAGTACTCGACCAAGCGCCTTATAAGCTATCTTTGCGGCAATGATTTGTGAACAGTACCGTTCTAGAAATGATCTAACCTGCCCAGAGTCCCGACGTGAACCCGATGGAACACGTTAGAGATGATTTAGAGCGTAGACTTCGCTCCAGCCCTGAGCATCCAACAACATTATCGTCCCTGGTTTCGGTTCCTGGGGAAGAATGCGCTACCATTCCTCAACACACATTTAGACACCTCATTGCAAGCTATCATAAAGGCGAAGAGTCGGCAAACTCCATATTAATGTCCACAAACAGTTGTCCAGATACTTCTGATTAGATAGTGTTGAAGAACATCTGTTTTACAAAAATGTAACCTCTTCACATTCAGATACACATTCAGATACTCTGACTTCTTTTAATTTTGTGAAAATGTGCTGTGGATATGTTTACGCGTATCTTTTTTCTTAGATTAAAAGAAAAACAGTTGCATTGCAGCACAGTATACCATTTTCCAATAAGCCTGTGCCCACTTAATAGCACCAGCGGTTATCTGTTACAAACAATGATGTGAAAGAGTTCTAAATGCGTCATGCATAAAATCACGATTTGGGGCAGGAGGAGGTTGATTTTGTAACCGTTTTACGAAAGCAATGCAATAACGGCGACAATGCCGTCAACAATATGGATAATTTGCATTCGCGATATGTGATTTTTGGAAACTTGAGTTAACATGACGCTACGGCGATATGAAGCAAGTTTTTATAGAATACCAGTACAGTTTTCTGTGCAACTGCGGCACATCTGTCGGTGTGAATTACCTCCGCTTGCAATTACGGCAGGCCACGGTGGAAAGAGGCTAAGCTAGCATGAAGGTTAGCAGCCGACTCCAGTCGGCAACTTAGAGGATACACGCATTGTTGTTCCGTCAGGACGAGAAGAGGGAAGTTTCCTCTCGGGAATTCCATTTAGTTGCATTTCTGGGCGAATTAGAGTCGCAAGAGTTGCAGAAGCATTTAATACCAACGTCCACCGGAAAGAATGAAATAGCCGGCCTGTGTGGCCGAGCGGTTCTAGGCGCTTCAGTCTGGAACCGCGCGACCGCTACGGTCGCAGGTTCGAATCCTGCCTCGGGCATGGATGTGTGTGATGTCCGTAGGTTAGTTAGGTTTAAGTAGTTCTAAGTTCTAGGGGACTGATGACCTGAGATGCTAAGTCCCATAGTGCTCAGAGCCATTTGAACCATTTGAAAGAATGAAATAGTTCAGCAATCCGGGCAACGTTGGTTCCAAATTGTAATTTGTTAAGTTTCAGATCGGGACATCGTATATACTAAACCAAATATACAGTGACAGAAAGATCACAATGCAACAACCTCGAGGGATGGAGATTCCGCGAGTAACATCAAAATAGGAGGGAAAAGCTGGTGACTTCACTTTGGTGAGAAAATCACGATACATGTTTTCGGTTTAATGATTAAAATCCCACGTCGCGTATCATATCCGTTATACACCCTTCCTGATTTCGAGTTGCCCTTCATTGATCTTTTTCACTGTTCCCTGTAAGTTCTACCTCGTACCGGCCGTACACCAGTCGGCAATACCCCAGAAGAGAATGGACAAGGTGTCAGTTGTAAGCGCTACCGTGCCTACTTGCGAAGGTGGAAGGAAGATACAGAATGTAAAGAGTATATAGTCGTAATCACCTGCCACTTCTGTGCGCCTCTGCAGTAAAAGTACTTTCCAAACACGCTTTATAAGAGATCTTGTTTCCACACTGTATCGTAAGCGGCAGTCATGTCGACAAAGACTGCACATGTAAATTTATGTCTCAATGGCCATTCTCACAATCACAAGAAAAGTAATACCGGACCAGCCCCCGAATATGGCAGCCCAATGTAGGAGCAGCCGACAGAGCAGAAGCTGAGATTCTCTCAAAGATCTTGAGAGGAAAGAATGTGGACATAAGTGCTACTCAAGAAACTCATATCGACAATGTAGATGTGATAATTTAAACTTCATGAGTACTCAGGTATGAAAGACTATTAAAAAAAATAATGGGTTTCGGGTATACTGTCAGCATCAGACCATAAAAAAGTTATGTTAGGCTCATTTAAATTAAACGATCTAAGTAATTAACTAACATATTGTAAAGTAAAAAAATATTTCTTCTTACATTCTTATATGACCCTCTGCTATAAAATTACTTAGGTTTGACACTTTTGTATCTTTTGATGCTAAAAGGGTTTTACTGTTGGTAGGCAAGGCATTTCTAGAGGTCATCAGATGCTGCAATAGTTTCTTAGTTCATTGAAATCTTCTGTGGCAGCCGAAGAAAATGTGATTGACATCTTCCTCTATGCTTCATTCACATGAAGATGTGACCTTGTTGAGACGATATAGATGTTGCCGGAATCTCCCGTTACTGAAGCGAAGACGTGTCACTGTCAATATAAAGTTTCTGCTGTACCTCCAGTTTTGGTACCAAGGACGTGATGTGAGATTAGCCACCATTGCGGCCTAGTGTATCCCTTTAATTTCGTTAAGACCGTGGGAGGTTTTCATTCGATCGGGCCCCGATTACAGTCCTTATGGTTTGAAAAATATCGTCGAGTGACACTTTATCATACTTCACTGAATCAGTGTGTACGGCTTCCTTGGCCAGAGTATTGAAATGAAAATGTCCCTTTATTCCGCTATGCGCTTTCACTCAAACATGCTCGTTTTATTTACGCGGGAAAGCTCTAGCACTGCTTCTGTAATCCGATGAACTAGTTAATTTTTGGTATTGTTGGCCACGTAGCATTTTAACAGGCTCAATGCTGAGCATGAGTCTGATAAAATTGTGATTGTGTCTTCTTGCACTTATTCGCGTATTTAAGTCCCTCTAAGGCCTGTACGACTTCTGCGGTGAGTACGGACGAAACTTCCTGGAGCTTCCTCGATTAGACTTGCCGTCTATGAATGCAGTTCCTGCAACCGTCTGTGTGGATCTGCTGTGACGATGGCCATGCTGCTAGGTTGTCAGCTAAAATTTTCTTTCAGTGAGCCTTGGGTGAATGGGAGATTTCAGTGCACGGTGAAGTTTGAAGGATGCCTTTATCTTCCAGTGGATGTCGCATGAATGATAACTACTGTGGTGTCACCGCTAGACACCACACTTGCTAGGTGGTAGCCCTTAAATTGGCCGCGGTCCGTTAGTATACGTCGGACCCGCGTGTCGCTACGGTCAGTGATTGCAGACCGAGCGCAGCCACACGGCAGGTCTAGAGAGACTTCCTAGCACTCGCCCCAGTTGTACAGCAGACTTTGCCAGAGATGGATCAATGACAAATACGCTCTCATTTGCCGAGACGATAGTTAGCATAGCCTTCAGCTACGTCATTTGCTACGACCTAGCAAGGCGCCATTACCAGTTTATATTGAGATTATAATTAATGTATCATCAAGAGCGATGTTCTCCAATTATGGATTAAAGTTAAGTATTCAAGCAACTCCGTACTTTATTTAGTAAACTCAACTCCTTTAACTGTTCCAGACCTCACGCCAGTCTGCGTGAGCTTAAACGCGTGCATTTCGGCATCCTCGCATAGTGACTTGGCTGTCTTGTCAAGTCACAACAACTACTCCGCCAGCGTCGCTGGACAACAACTTTTTCCGCATTTCCACCCTCTTGCAGTACAGCAAACACTCTGCAACACGGACCTGATGGACAAGAAAGCGGCAGTAGAATTCCTGTCATCCGTTCGAGAGTCTTAACAGTAAAATCACAGTAAACATATGAGGAAAGACGTCCGTTTTCTGCCGGACTTTCCGAGCGCGGTTTTCGCTCACGGACGTCGCAATCCAACGGCCCAGCCTTGTGGCTTGGCGCGGGTTCGGCCACTGGCGGCTAGCTGTGCTTTCGCTTTCGGACCGGCAGTTTCGCCGCACTCAATCGGCTCGGGCGAGGAGTGCTTGGCTATTCCATGCAGCTGGCCTGGCGGGCGCCTCGTAGCAGGAATGCTGGCGGCAGCGCGGTGCATCCCGAACACTTTCCCGCGCGCCCGAAATGTGTGCCAGCTCTCGTAGCGGCCGACCAGGTAGATAGGCTGGAGAGGGGGGGGGGGGGGGGGGGGGGACGCAAAATGAATACAGAGGCGCGAGATCAACGGCTCGATTGCCATGTATCGCGTGACGCCATCGTGTTAAACCCTAGCACTGCAGGCACGTGCGCTGTTTCTTGTGGAGTTGCGGCTATCTTCGGGTACAGTACCTCCCTAGAGAGACAAATTGAGGCATTCTTATGGCAAAGCATAAAAGTAGACAGAAGATCGAAAAATTCTATTGTAAGGTCAGTGAAACCACTAAGTAGGTCAGGTTTTCTCGCAGTAATTGATTTATGGTGTGCTTTTGGGTTTTAAGCTGAGTGACTTGACTCTATCTTTACGCACAATATTCCGACGACCGAGACAATCACTTTAAAGTGCCTCAAGCTGTGTTGTTACGCTTATTTGCAGATTGGACTCCAGCAAGTCGGTGAACATGAATGATCTTTCTTATTTTTGAAAGAAAATGTTGCTTTCTGGTCCTTACCTGATGAAATATTTGTTTTACAAAAAGTCGTGCAGCTATATTTTAATTGTGTCCTACTTATGTCATTTTTAACACGTTTTATTAATTGTTCTTCCGTCCGTTGAGTACAAATTTTGTAGTTGATTTTTAAACTAACTACCTGATGAGCTGGAATCCTGGGACAAATTAAGCCACTGCCTAAAAAGGACATCGCCACAGCACCCTCTGACTACCGCCCCATCTGCCTTCTTCCTGCACTATCAAAGGCCTTATAACATATAGTTCATGACCAGCTCACCAACTACCTAACTACTAACAACCTACTAGAAGAATACCAATCAGGTTTCAGTAAACATCGAAGCACAACATCCGCACTGATAAAGGTGACAGATGACCTGAAACTTGCCATGGACAGACAAGAAGCGAGTATCATGTGCTTCTTAGATTTCAGCAAAGCATTTGATACTGTAGACTTCGACATCTTACTAGCCAAACTTAGCGGTCTAAATTTCTCACCAAGTGCAGTGCAATGGTTTGACTCATACATGACGTCTCGTCAGCAACGCGTCCTGTCCGGGAATATAAAATCACAATGGCGGCAGGCGTTCCCCAAGGCTCACTATTAGGTCATATACTCTTCTCTCTGTATGTCAATGATGTGTTACCGGTTCTGACCTATTGCAAATATCATATGTATGCTGATGACCTTCAGTTGTACCTAAGTGCGAAGCCAAGCAATCTTAAGAAAGCTATAGAAAATTTCAATACTGACCTCGATGCACTGTCAAAATGGGCACAAGACATAGGACTAAAACTAAACCCATCTAAAACCCAAGCGGTACTTGTTGGTCACTCTAAGCTCATTAGCCCAAAACATCGGGAATCCGTACCATCTCTTATTCTAAATGGAACAACTATTAACTTCTCTCCCTCAGCAAAGAGTTTGGGAGTAATAATAGATGAAAATCTAAATTGCACAGAGCACGTAACTGCAGTGTGCAAAAAAGTATCAGCATCCCTTCATGTCCTACAAAAATATAAAAAACTCTTACCTTTCAATCTGAAACAGAAATTAGTACAAACGCTTATACTCCCAATCATTGACTACAGCGATATTATACTACAAGGCCTCTCTCAGGAAATATCGCGACGTCTGGAACTGGTCGTGAATGCGTGCGTCCGATATATCTGTGACGTTCGACTTTTTGATCACATTTTACCAGCATATGCAAAATTGTCCTGGCTGCGTGCAGACAGACGCAGAGATTTCCATACACTCTCTCATCTATTGCCTTATAAATGTACACTGTCCCTCATATCTCCCCTCGTCCTTAACGCGTATGTCGGAACGACATGACAGAAACACACGTTCCCATCATAATAAAATCCTCTCTGTTCCACTGCTTCGCTCAGTCACCTTCTCAAAGTCCTTTACAGTAGCGGTAACCCGACTCTGGAATAACCTCCCTCGTTATGTTAGAGAACTTAAAAACATGCCAGACTTCAAAAAACAGTCAATGACGCATCTACTTAAGCAACAGTAATGCCTTCCTCTGTACATGAATGCACTTCACCTCATTACTTCCCTCTTCCCCCCTCCTTAAATCTCCCCTCCCCAAAACTCGCTATGCTAGTAAACATCTATTTTACACACCAAGATATTAATGTACATCTGCACAAATCTTCACCACTACTGCCAATTTTTCTCATGTTTATCATTATTATTTGATTTTTACTGTTATTATTATTATTATTATTATTATTATTGCTTTTATCATAATTTGTATGTATAGCACCTGTTGTAAAAATACTGCCAGCATTTACTTTATTAGGTCTTACTCATTACTCTTTGTTCATATTGTCACCAGAGTAATCTAATTTTCTTATTTAAACTATTGTCATGATGTAACCCTGATGTGTGGAATGCTGCATGTGTGGAACACTGATCTGATGTAAGAGAGGGCCTCATGTCTCTAATCTGATCAGGTTAAATAAATAAACACAGCTCAGAACTGGACGACAATGCAATATTAACTCGCGTTCCTTACCATGTGCGGTAGGGTTGGGGTGAGGGTGAAAAAGTTCGGTACTACTTACACAACACGCTGCTTCTATAGGGCAGCAGAGATGTCAGGCATTTTCTCTGGTGTGTCAGCAGATACATGCAATTTCGTTATTGCAGTGTGTAACTGGAGTCGGCCCAAACAAATACTGTTCACCACGTTTTGCATGTGACACTCGGCGTTGATGCAAACCGTCGGTTTGTATCTCATTACAAACAAAATTATTTTTAATGTGGAATGTTATGTTCCCCTACGACAGAGCAATCCCAAAGTAGTGTAGTGCGAGGAGTCCTGATCATACTTCCTGTTTCACTGTTCCTGTTTGTACAAGTCGATAAAACGAATATCGCCCTAGACTAATTTGGGACCGCCCAGTCGGAAGATACACAAAATTCGTAGTTCGAATTCATTTTCATTATTTTCTTTGTAATGCCAAACAAACCGACGATTTCTGTTGACGCTGGGCGTAAAAAACAAAATTGTTGTGGCTGACTCTAGGTAGACATCGCAAAACCGAAATTGCAGATGCGTCCGAAATACCTGATAAAATGGGCCTGATGACTCCAAAGAGACTCACCCTGCATATACGTAAGCTCACCAAAATCTAAAAAAAAAATCCATTGAAATTTCACACACACGGAATATAATTATTTAAGTAAATGTAAATTTTTAATCTAACCCGTTTTTAAATCGAACTACAAAATTTAAATAATTTAATCTAGTCTCATACAGATTCCTAACTCCACATAGTCATGAAAATTTGTGCTCTTGAATTTTTAATGTCTGTGACAATACTTGTAACATTTGTGATGAAAAACGTGGGCCGCAAGCAATACATAGTACTCAGGCTCAAACTCCTGTGTATAGAAGAATGCATGGAAATAGGACCCAAAAACGCAATGAAAAAGTAATTTTAAACACGAGTAATGTTACTGATGTCACTAAACTGATTTGTAAATAAAAAAATTGTTTCACTGACCACCGAAGCTACTTAAAGTAATGCGAAATCTGTCTGTTCCTAATAAGATTACATACTGTCGCAAATGATGGAATAACTCCCATATTAACTGTCGAAGTGTGACACTGTCGCTTAAAAAAATTGTGTAGGTCCGTAAATGACGTTCAGCCATTGTGCACATAACGGCAAAAAAGCAAACTGCCCATGAGCACCCGATGCGTAGGATCAAACCAGTGATCTTAAGGCAGTGTCGCCAATGATAAGACAGTACGCCGTATCCAGCCTTCTGGATACCTGCGCAGCATTGAAAGGTGCCGCTGCCAGTTAGAACCAAGACTGATGACACTAAAGAGCTGTTCTTTACTCATATCACCTTATCTTCTGACGGAACGAAACTGCTGCTGCCGCGAGTTGAGAGTTAATTAAATTACGCCTCCGTGGCTGAGAGCCCCGTTTCCACGGCTGGTGGACGTAGTTCACGCGGAGAACCAACCCGCTGACGCGCGGTTGGGTGTTTTCATTCGCCTGAACTCGTTGTGCAGCCGCGTGGCGGCGCCCATGTGGGCCAGGCGCCAACCACGCCGTTCAAGAAGCTCCGCTTCCGTAAAAATCCCGGCTGCACCGTAGCTGCGCAGTGCCGCGTTCCGATGTGACCGTTGAAACGTCCCCTTTGAAAAATTATGAATGACAAGTTCTTTGATACAGAAACAGATGAGCAAAACTGAACGTACTCAGACAGTTCTCTATTCACTCACTCTGATCATCACTAAACTCAGGCACAATATTTTTTAGCGCAACGCACTCTGACTTTCAGTAATTCCTACAAAGAATGGCTCTGACTGACAACAACCTGTACCCTTCATGAATCATACCTCACAAAAATCTTCGTTGCTCGAACTACTGCAATACAGCGAGCGCCAGTGCTGCCAGCTAAATAAAAGATTCTAACTACTGAAGGCACTAACTACTGATAGGCATAGTTAGCAAATAAAAGATTTTGATAGAGAACAAACGATGTACAGTATTTGAAACTTCCTGTATGCAGTCTGTGGCTGGTTGAACTCATTGTTGGAATGTTCGCTTGTGTAATGTTGGGCAGTTGGATGTGAACAGCGCGTAGCGTCGGGCAGTTGGAGGTGAGCTACCAGCAGTGGTGGATGTGGGGAGACATACGCCAGAGTTTTGAGCGGACGATCTGGACGTGTTTCCCTCAGAAAAAGGAAATTTGTTTAATTGGATGTCACAAAATTGTATATACCGGGTGATCAAAAAGTCAGTATAAATTTGAAAACTTAATAAATAAACCACGGAATAATGTAGATAGAGAGGTAAAAATTGACACACATGCTTGGAATGACATGGGGTTTTATTAGAACCACAAAAAAACCACAAAGTATTGCTAGACGCGTCAAAGATCTCTTGTGCGTGTCGTTTGGTGGTGATCTTGTGCTCAGACGCCACTTTCGTCATGCTTGCCCTCCCAGGTCGCCAGACCTCAGTCCGTGCGATTATTGGCTTTGGGGTTACCTGAAGTCGCTATTGTGTCGTGATCGACCGATATCTCTAGGGATGCTGAAAGACATCATCAACCCCAATGCCTCACCATAACGCCGACATGCTTTACAGTGCTGTTCACGACATTATTCCTCGGGTACAGCTATTGTTGAGGAATGATGGTGGACATATTGAGCATTTCCTGTAAAGAACATCTTTGCTTTGTCTTCCTTTGTTATGCTAATTGTTGCTATTCTGATCAGATGAAGCGCCATCTGTCGGACATTTTTTGAACGTTTGTATTTTTTGTTCTAATAGAACCCCATGTCATTCCAAGCATGTGTGTCAATTTGTACCTCTCTATCTACACTCCTGGAAATTGAAATAAGAACACCGTGAATTCATTGTCCCAGGAAGGGGAAACTTTATTGACACATTCCTGGGGTCAGATACATCACATGATCACACTGACAGAACCACAGGCACATAGACACAGGCAACAGAGCATGCACAATGTCGGCACTAGCACAGTGTATATCCACCTTTCGTAGCAATGCAGGCTGCTATTCTCCCATGGAGACGATCGTAGAGATGCTGGATGTAGTCCTGTGGAACGGCTTGCCATGCCATTTCCACCTGGCGCCTCAGTTGGACCAGCGTTCGTGCTGGACGTGCAGACCGCGTGAGACGACGCTTCATCCAGTCCCAAACATGCTCAATGGGGGACAGATCCGGAGATCGTGCTGGCCAGGGTAGTTGACTTACACCTTCTAGAGCACGTTGGGTGGCACGGGATACATGCGGACGTGCATTGTCCTGTTGGAACAGCAAGTTCCCTTGCCGGTCTAGGAATGGTAGAACGATGGGTTCGATGACGGTTTGGATGTACCGTGCACTATTCAGTGTCCCCTCGACGATCACCAGTGGTGTACGGCCAGTGTAGGAGATCGCTCCCCACACCATGATGCCGGGTGTTGGCCCTGTGTGCCTCGGTCGTATGCAGTCCTGATTGTGGCGCTCACCCGCACGGCGCCAAACACGCATACGACCATCATTGGCACCAAGGCAGAAGCGACTCTCATCGCTGAAGACGACACGTCTCCATTCGTCCCTCCATTCACGCCTGTCGCGACACCACTGGAGGCGGGCTGCACGATGTTGGGGCGTGAGCGGAAGACGGCCTAACGGTGTGCGGGACCGTAGCCCAGCTTCATGGAGACGGTTGCGAATGGTCCTCGCCGATACCCCAGGAGCAACAGTGTCCCTAATTTGCTGGGAAGTGGCGGTGCGGTCCCCTACGGCACTGCGTGGGATCCTACGGTCTTGGCGTGCATCCGTGCGTCGCTGCGGTCCGGTCCCAGGTCGACGGGCACGTGCACCTTCCGCCGACCACTGGCGACAACATCGATGTACTGTGGAGACCTCACGCCCCACGTGTTGAGCAATTCGGCGGTACGTCCACCCGGCCTCCCGCATGCCCACTATAGGCTCTCGCTCAAAGTCCGTCAACTGCACATACGGTTCACGTCCACGCTGTCGCGGCATGCTACCAGTGTTAAAGACTGCGATGGAGCTCCGTATGCCACGGCAAACTGGCTGACACTGACGGCGGCGGTGCACAAATGCTGCGCAGCTAGCGCCATTCGACGGCCAACACCGCGGTTCCTGGTGTGTCCGCTGTGCCGTGCGTGTGATCATTGCTTGTACATCCCTCTCGCAGTGTCCGGAGCAAGTATGGTGGGTCTGACACACCGGTGTCAATGTGTTCTTTTTTCCATTTCCAGGAGTGTACATTATTCCGTGATTGATTTAAGTTTTCAAATTTATACTGACTTTTTGATCACCCGGTATATATATTATAACTTTTGAACGCTATTAAGGTAAATACATTGTTTCCAGAATGAGATTTTCACTGTGCAGCGGAGTGTGCGCCGATATGAAACTTCCTGGCGGATTAAAACTGTGTGCCGGACCGAGACTCGAACTCGGGACCTTTGCAAAGGTGAAAATCTCATTCTGGAAACAATGTTCACATCAAACTGCCCAACACTACACAAGCGAATACTCCAACAACGACGAGTCCAACCAGCCACAGACTGCACAAAGCGCACTCGGCGATTTTCGTACTGAGCACTACGTGGCGTTACCAACATGAAAACCTAAACAGCCTACTTGCACCGTGTGCGAATAACTCGACGGCCGCGCCTGTGCGCTCGTCCTTTTCACTTTTGTGGACATCAGGGCCGGTATCAAAGGACAGGGCTTTTCTCCAGCCTGGAGACAATGAATCGGTGTCTGTAATCCTCCTAAATGGGTTGTGGTAGGGCACTGCTATACTGGTTCAAGGGCGAGAGACTTCTCCCATGATGCTGTGAGTCGCCGTTCTGTTCAGCCAGTTGCCAGAAAAGCTAATAGTGCGGCAAATCGGGCATCGTAATTGGGATACGGCATACGCCTTGCAACCAAAGGAAACCTCCAGAAAACCGTGGTCGGAATCGGGGGAGTGGAACCATATTAATTTATTTCTAGTAAAACGTCCTTTGATGATGGCATTCTCCCAGCTCAAAATTAAAATGTTCTTTTACTGCATGGAGTGAAATGTTGACTGTTTGTTAACACCAACTTCAAGAAAGAAATGTTGTGCTGTGTTGTGCTATGAGTCGTTGCGTTCTCTTCCTCGCAGTCGGTTTACCAGAAGAAAAGAAAGTAGTATTTACAGCTTACCTGCTTAAGATTAGAATACTACTGTCGAATCTGAATCGATTAAAACCGTACGCTAAATACTGTGGTTGAAGCTACTATCCTCGCCGATCCAGCAGCTAGTCATGTTTGTCTCATACCCCATATACCAATGATCTCAGCTGATTTACCCATAAGATGAGGAGGGAGAGTGGAGGAGATTAGGACGTACATCCAATTCCCATACATACTAACAGGGGAACCTCCCCATCGCACCCCCCTCAGATTTAATTATACGTTGGCACAGTGGATAGGCCTTGAAAAACTGAACACAGATCAATCGAGAAAACAGGAAGAAGTTGTGTGGAACTATGAAAAAAATTAGTAAAATATACAAACTGAGTAGTCCATGCGAAGATAGGCAACATCAAGGACACTGGGAGTCGAGCAGCGCCGTGGTCCCGTGGTTAGCGAGAGCAGCTACGGAACCAGAGGTCCTAGGTTCAAGTCTTCCCACGAGTGAAAAGTTTAATTTTTTATTTTCAGTTTGTGACAAACTCTTACGTTTTCATCACTTTTTTTGGAGTGATTATCACATCCACAAGAAAACCTAAATCGGGCAAGGTAGAAGAATCTTTTTACCCATTCGCCAAGTGTACAATTAGGTGGGTCGACAGCATATTCCTGTCATGTGACGCACATGCCGTCACCATTGTCGTATAGAATATATCAGACGTGTTTTCCCGTGGAGGAATCGGTTGACCTATGACCTTGCAATCAAATGTTTTCGGTTCCCATTGGAGAGGCACGTCCTTTCGTCTACTAATCGCACGGTTTTGCGGTGCGGTCGCAGAACACACACTAAACTTATTGCAGTGAACAGAGACGTCAATGAACGAACAGACAGATCGTAACTTTGCGAAAATGAAGTAAAATTTTCAGTCGAGGGAAGACTTGAACCCAAGACCTCTCGTTCCGCAGCTACTCACGCTAACCACGGGACCACGGCGCTCCTGAGCTCACATTCTCCTTGATATTGCTTATCTTGGACATGGACTACTCAGTTTGTATTTTTACTAATTTGTTTCACAGTTCCACACAACTTCTTCCTGTTTTCTCGATTGCTCCATGTACAGTTTTCCAAGGCCTATCCACTGTGCCAACTTATAGCTAAATCTGAGAGGGGGTGCGATGGGGAGGTTCCCTTGTAAGCAATTGCGAAGCACTGCCGGGTTCGTAAGTAATGCAGAATCCCAATTCACCATTCCTGTGGATGTGCTGCACTTACAACTTCTGGTTGGTTGTTGTCCAGGATTGCAGGTCCAGGGCTTCATGTGTTGGTTGGTGTGTTGGTTGGTGTGTTGGTTGGTGTGTTGGTTGGTGTGTTGGTTGGAGTGTTGGTTGGTGTGTTGGTTGGTGTGTTGGTTGGTGTGTTGGTTGGTGTGTTGGTTGGTGTGTTGGTTGGTGTGTTGGTTGGTGTGTTGGTTGGTGTGTTGGTTGGTGTGTTGGTTGGTGTGTTGGTTGGTGTGTTGGTTGGTGTGTTGGTTGGTGTGTTAACTTAGTAATAATGAACAAAAATTTTGCGTAATGTTTACTTGGCCTTCCAACAAAAAATTACATGACTAGTGAGATAAACGGAACTGTCTCGCAGCATCAGTATTGCCACCTTCACGCTAGGCGCCATTTTGAGAACATCAGCACATCTGCAACTGTGAAAGCGCCATTTTAAAGTTTAGGTCCATTATTTGGCAAGTTCAGTCGATTCAAAAGTCGAAGGTAGACGAGGGTTCGCCACCGGCAGTAGGACGGTGTCTTAGTGAAGCACTAAGGCGTTGAAACCAACTTTAAAGTTGGGAATCCCTACCCAGTTACTTCCTGACGTCCTCGGAGGTGGCTAGCTTTTATCCGAAACACGATTAACACTCAATCGACTGCTGCCTTAACTGATTCAGTTCTAAACTTCCATTACAGTTGTGGAATAAGCTGTACATTTTTATTTTATCCATCGTCCCAGCTACATCTGTAAGTGCCTTAAAATAGGGATTCATTCATATTTCTGCCCCTACGTCTCCAGTGACTGAGTTGTCAATGGGACGTTGTAGGATAGCTGTCTTGGTGGTCGTCATTAGATTTATACACACACGATGTCCTCTGGCAGTTCGGTATTTTTCATAGTGACTATTCTGCCAAAGCCATGATGGTGAAATGAATGCTGAACTTAATTGGTTACGTCCGTCTACTGTTTTGAATAGCGTGTTTTGTGTACTAGTGTGAATTTTCAAGCACAGCTTGGTACTCAACACTTTTCTTAGCGATCGAAGGTCCTTCAGTGGGTTCTCAATGCGATAGGAATATGTATCTGTGAGAGTTTAGACAGCGTTTTTAATCTAAAATCACAAAATTTTGGTAGTACATCTACAAAATTACAGCAGAACACATGCAGATTTGGTTAACTTAAAAAGGGCCTGTGTATCTTGCTGCTTTTTGTTGTATACTTCATTTCGGAAAAGGTAAATTAAACGCGCGATATAACCTCTTACAGATGCACATTCCCGTCGGTTTGACCTCAAATCGAAGGTTCCATCGCCAATTGAAGCAGTGTTTCGAAAGGCCCATCGGCGGATAAAATGAGTTATTGAAAAGACAATAAACAGACTTATTATTAAATCTTATATTTAAGGACTATGGTTTCCCAACTGCTTCATTTACACAACTATGAAACCAATGTCTGTGCTACCGGACACGGGCAGTTTCTGAAGTTGACCAGACTACTTGCTGGGTGCAGCTTGAATGTCACATAACACACAGCAGAAGCAGCGCTCGAGTGTTGTACAGTCAAATGGGGCAGAGAAAATTGGGATTTGGGTGTCAGTGACATCATTGTATCTTGGTAGCAACAGTACCTGTGTGTGTGTGTGTGTGTGTGTGTGTGTGTGTGTGTGTGTGTGTGTGTGTGTTGGGGGGGGGGGGGGGGGAAGAGGACTGCGAAAAGAGAACAAAGTAGGCGCTTGATGGACCCTCAGAAGTCGCGGCCCCACCGCTCCGAAACCAATCTCGATCCTGAATAACGATAGCCCCGTCCCTCCATGTCGCCCGCCACCGCAACAGAAGGCCCGCGAGCCTGTGTCGCTCTTTTTGTGCCCTGTTATCCCTCTCTTTTTTTTCTTCTCCGTCTTTCTTCTCCTGTTCCTGCCGCCGCCTTCCCGTCGCCAGCTTTCGCAGCGGCCCGGTCAATGATGCGGGAGCAGTCCCGTTGGCGGAGTGCTTATCCACCGCGACGACCCGAGACGTCGCCGCAAAAACACGGACGCACGGTCAGAGTCATCGGTTTTGCTGAAATACTCAGTGATACTTTGATTCTCCGTAAAAGTACGTCTTTTAACGCACCGATAGTTCCGCAGACAGATGACCAGTTTCTTGTGAAAGCAATGAAACGATCTAAAACATTCAAGGCCCAGACAGCTTTATGTAATTGTGAACGGATCACGACATGTCAAGAGATGCGGACCCGCCACTATAAAATGTGTTGTCAGTGGAGAAGCAATAATGGCAAAATGGATCGGTCAGGGAGAGGTCAGTGATTTCGAACGTAGTCTAGTCATTGGATGAATATTCCATCCCTTCTAAAGCTACCTCAATTCGATCGTTGGTGATGTGATTGTGAAGTGGAGACACGAAGGAACAACCAGACTAAATCAAGAACAGCCAGAACTCAAGCACTGACGGACGGGGATCGTCGACCATTGCAGATAGTGGTTGTAAAAATCGCATGTCAGCGGAAGGAATCACTAACAGCTTCCAGAGAAGTGACTATGCGTAGGGAGTTAAAAAGAATAGCGTACAGTGGTCGAGCAGCTCGTCATAATCCACGCATTTATGTAGACAATGCAGAGCGAAGTTTGAGGCGGCGTAAAGCGAGATGCCACTGGAGATGCGATGACAGGAGACAAGTGATTCGGGGTAATGGATCACGTTACACCCTCTGAACTGTGAAGGGTTTGTGTTTGGGAAATTTCACCTGTCATCGTGTGTAGTAAAAACAGTGAATCAACAGAGGAGACGGTGTTCCTGTATGCCGGTGATTATGATTAGGGTGTGGTCCCCTAATGCGCTTGTAAAAAAGGCTTAATGCGCAAGCATAAGAACAGTAGAGGAACAATTAGGAGACGATGATTGTATGTACACTACTGGCCATTAAAATTGCTACACCAAGAAGAAATGCAGATGATAAACCGATATTCATTGGACAAATATTTTACTAGAACTGTCATGTAATTACATTTTCACGCAATTTGGGAGCATAGATCCTGAGAAATCAGTACCCAGAACAACCACCTCTGCCCGTAATAACGGCCTTGATACGCCTGGACATTGAGTCAAACAGAGTTTGGATGCCGTGTACAGGTACAGCTGCCCATGCAGCTTCAACACGATACCACAGTTCATCAAGCGTAGTGACTGGCGTATTGTGACGAGCCAGTTGCCCGGCCACCATTCACCAGATGTTTTCAACTGGTGAGAGATCCGGAGAATGTGCTGGCCAGGGCAGCAGTCGAACATTTTCTGTATCCAGAAAGGCCCGTACAGGACCTGCAACATACGGTCGTCCATTATCCTGCTGAAATGTAGGGTTTCGCAGGGATCGAATGAAGGGTAGAGCCACGGGTCGTAACACATCTGAAATGTAACGTCCACTGTACAAAGTGGTGTCAATGTGAACCAGAAGTGACCGAGACGTGTAACCAATGGCACCCCGTACCATCACGCCGGGTGATACTACAGTATGACGATGACGAATACGCGCTTCCAATGTGCGTTCACCGCGATGTCGCCAAACACATATGCGACCTTCATGATGCTGTAAACAGAACCTGGATTCATCCGAATAAATGACGTTTTGCCATTCATGCACCCAGGTTCGTCGTTGAGTACACCATCGCAGGCGCTCCTGTCTGTGATGCAGCGTCAAGGGTAACCGCAGCCACGGTCTCCGAGCTGATTGTCCATGCTGCTGCAAACGTCGTCGAGCTGTTCGTGCAGATGGTTGTTGTCTTGCAAAGTCCCCATCTTTTGACTCAGGGATCGAGACGTGGCTGCACGATCCGTTACGGCCATGCGGATAAGATGCCTGTCATCTCGACTGCTAGTGATGAGAGGCCGTTGGGATCCAGCGCGGCATTCCGTATTACCCTCCTGAACCCACCGATTCCATATTCTGCTAACAGTCATTGGATCTCGACTAACGCAAGTAGCACTGTCACGATACGATAAACCGCAATCGCGATAGGCTACAATCTGATCTTTATCAAGGTCGGAAACGGGATGGCAGGCATTTCTCCTCCTTACACGAGGCATCACAAAAACGTTTCACCAGGCAACGCCGGTCAACTGCTGTTAGTGTCAGAAATCGGTTGGAAACTTTCCTCATGTCAGCACGTTGTAGGTGTCGCTACCGGCGCCAACCATGTGTGAATGCTCTGAAAAGCTAATCATTTGCATATCACAGCGTTTTCTTCCTGTCGGTTAAATTTAGAGTCTGTAGCACGTCATCTTCGTGGTGTAGCAATTTTTATGGCCAGTAGGGCATCAGCTTGGCAGTATACTCTGTCATCCATGACAGCAACCTCTGCCAAATTTAAACAGACGCAAAATCCCCAAGATTGGCGATCCTTTGCAGAAGCTCGAAATTTAGCGCGGACCTCTATGCGAGATGCTTACAACAGTTTCCACAACGAAACTTTGTTTCGAACCCTGGCAGAGATTCTGGTCGTATGTGAAATATTTTAACGGCAAGAAACAATCAATGCCTTTTCTGCGCGATAACACTGGAGATACAATCGAAGACAGAGCTGCCAAAGCAGAGTTACTAAACACAGCCTTCCGAAATGCCTTCACAGAAGATGACAAAGTAAATATTCCAGAATTCGAATCGAGAACAGCTGCCAACATGAGTAACGTAGAAGTAAATACCCTCGGAATAGTGAACGAACTTACATCACTTAATAAAAGCAAGTCTTCTGGTCCAGACTATACCAATTAGGTTCCTTTCTGAGTATGCTGATGCATTAGCTCCGTACCTAACAATCATATACAACCGTTCGCTCGACGATGGATCCGTACTCAAAGACCGGAAAGTTGCACAGGTCACACCAATACCCAAGAAAGGTAGTAGGCGTAATCCACTAAATTACAGGCCCATATCGTGAACGTCGATATGTAGCAGGATTTTAGAACATAAATTGTGTTCGAACATTATGAATTACCTGTAAGGAAACGGTCTATTGACACACAGTCAACATGGGTTTAGAAAACATCGTTCTTGTGAAATACAACTACCTCTTTATTCACATGACGTGTTGAGTGCTATTGACAAGGGACTTCAGATCGATTCCGTATTTCTGGATTTCCGGATGGCTTTTGACACTGTATCACACAAGCGGCTCGTAGTGAAATTGCTTGCTTATGGAATATCGTCTCAGTTATGTGACTGGATTTGTGATTTCCTGTCAGAAAGGTCACAGTTCGTAGTAATTGACGTAAAGTCATCGAGTAAAACAGAAGTGATTTCTGGCGTTCCCCAAGGTAGTGTTGTAGGCCCTTTTCGTTGCTTATCTATATAAACGATTTGGGAAACAATCTGAGCAACCGTCTTCGGTTGTTTGCAGGTGACGCTGTCGTTTATGGACTAATAAAGTTATCAGAAGATCAAAACAAACTGCAAAACGATTGAGAAGAGATACCTGAATGGCCGGCCGGTGTGGCCGTGAGGTTCTAGGGGTGTCAGTCTGGAACCGCGAGACCGCTACGGTCGCAGGTTCGAATCCTGCCTCGGGTATGGATGTGTGTGATGTCCTTAGGTTAGTTAGGTTTAATTAGTTCTAAGTTCTAGGCGACTGATGACCTCAGAAGTTAAGTCGCATAGTGCTCAGAGCTATTTGAACCAGATACCTGAATGGTGCGAAAATTGGCAGTTGACCCTAAACAACGAAAAGTGTCAGGTCATCCACATGAGTGCTAAAAGGAACTCGGTCTAATCTAAAAGCAGTAAATTCAACTAAATCCTAGGTATTACAATTACGAACAACTTAAATTGGAAGGAACTCACAGAAAATGTTTTGGGGAAGGCTAACCAAAGACTGCGTTTTATTGGCAGGACACTTCAGAAATGTAACAGACCTACGAAGGAGACTGCCTACACTACGCTTATCCTTTATTTTTAAGAAAACTGCTGCGCAGTGTGGGATTCTTACCAGATAGGACTGACGGAGTACATCAGAAAAGTTCAAAGAAGGGCAGCACGTTTTGTATTATCACGAAATATGGGAGTGTGTCTCACAGAAATGATACAGGCTTAGGGGTGGACATCATTAAAAGAAAGGCGTTTTTCGTTGCGACGAAATCTTCTCACGAAATTTCAGTCACCAACTTTCTCCTCCGAATGCGAAAATATTTTGTTGAGACCGACCTGCATAGGGAGGAACGATCACCACGATAAAATAATGAAAAATCAGAGCTCGTGCAGAAAGATATAGGTGTTCGTTCTTTCTACACGCTGTACGAGATCGGAATAATAGAGAATTCTGAAAGTGGTTGGATGAGCCATCTGCCAGGCACTTAAATGTGATTTGCAGAGTATTCATGTTGATGTAGATGCAAAGGTTTGTGGACAATAACATTCCTGTAATGAGGTATCCTGCCCTGAGTCCTGACATGAACCCAATGTAACACCTTTTGGATGAGCTAGATCACAGACTTCAATGGGTGACAGGATAGAGAAAGGTGGAGAGACTAATTTTGTAAATAGATCCAGCCAAGGACTTGATACTGTACAGGATAATGACTTCATTATACACTCTGGTCAGTTCACTACCATGGGTTGGACCCCACAGTTCACCCGATCTTTATCCTGTCGATCATTTAGGGGACGCAGTAGACACCCGTGTACGCTCCTCGAACTCAGCGCTAGCTAACAAGAAAAATGGTGGGTAGTACTGCGAGATATGCGGGTCTTTGTCACTCCAAAACGATTGAAACTCCTCGTATAGTCAGTACTTCCCTTTGTTATCGATTTCTTGAGGACTCGCGGAGGACTGACTCGTTATTACACTACAGGCCATTAAAATTGCTACACCCCGAAGATGACGTACTACAGACGCGAATTTTACCGACGGGAAGAAGATGCTGTGATACGCAAATGATTAGCTTTTCAGAGCAGTCACACAATGTTGGTGCCGGTGGCGACACCTACAACGTGCTGACGTGAGGAAAGTTTCCAACCGATTTCTCATACAGGAACAGCAGTTGACCGGCGTTGCCTGGTGAAACGTTGTTGTGATGCCTCGTGTAAGGAGGAGAAATGGGTACCATCACGTTTTCGAGTATTGATGATGGTCGGATTGTAGCCTATCGTATCGCGACATTGCTGCTCGCGTTGGTCGAGAGCCAATGACTTTTAGGAGAATATGGAAGCGGTGGGTTCAGGAGGATAATACGGAACGCCGCCCTGCATCCCAACGGCCTCGTATCACTTGCAGTCGAGATGACAGGCATCTTATTCGCATGGCTGTAACGCCTCGATCCCTGGTCAACAAATACGTTTGCAAGACAACAACCATCTGCGCGAACAGTTCGACGACGTTTGCAGCAGCCTGGACTATCAGCTCGGAGACCATGACTGCGGTTACCCTGAACGCTGCATCACAGACAGGAGCGCCTGCGATGGTGTACTCAGCGACGAACCTGGGTGCACGAATGGTGAAACGTCATTTTTTCGGATGAATCCGAGTTCTGTTTACAGCATCATGATGGTCGCATCCGTGTTTGGCGACATCGCGGTGAACGCACATTGGAAGCGTGTATTCGTCATCGCCATAGTGATGTATTACCCGGCATGATGGTATGGCGTGCCATTGGTTACACGTCTCGGTCACCTCTCGTCGCATTGACGGCACTTTGAACAGTGGACGTTTCAGATGTGTTACGACCTGTGGCTCTACCCTTCATTCGATCCCTGCGAAACCCTACATTTCAGCAGGATAATACACGACCGCATGTTGCAGGTTGTGTACGGGCCTTTCTGGATACAGAAAATGTTGGAGTGCTGCCCTGGTCAGCACGTTCTCCAGATCTCTCACCAATTGAAAACGTCTGGTCAATGGTGGCCGAGCAACTGGCTCGTCACAATACACCAGTCACTATTCTTGATGAACTATGGTATCGTGTTGAAGCTGATTGGGCAGCTGTGCCTCTACACGTCATCCAAACTCTGTTTAACTCAATGTCCAGGCGTATCAAGGCCGTTATTACGGCCACAGGTGGTTGTTGAGGGTACTGATTTCTCAGGATCTGTGCACCCAAATTGCGTGAAAATGTAATAACGTGTCAGCTCTGGTATAATGTATTTGTCCAATGAATACTCGTTTATCATCTGCATTTCTTCTTGGTGTAGCAATTTTAATGGCCAGTAGTGTACAACATCGCAGCCAGCGCTGTCCGATACCTTTCGGTGTATGCTGGTCTCGTGTAGTAATACCCCTCAGCGTCCACGCGAGTGAAGTGACACTTGAGTAGTTTTGAAAGCTGTGTGAGAATCCCCTGCCTGCGGCCTGTGCGTTTCGCCAGCGGTTTGTTAGTACATTGCGCGGCCGGAGGTTGTAACAGCAACGCTGGCGGCTGGCGGTCGTTGCCACACACACCCCTACCGCTCTGCCCCAGACGCGCACCTTTCTTGCTAACCAGGCACGCCGCCATTGCTTAAACAGGAGTGGTTAGAACGACCGGCTCATCCGCTCTCTATAAGCCAACCTCTTTTTCCGAATGCAGTGACTCACATAGAGCAGCTCTGAAGAACAGGATTTCTCAGTCGGACGGTTGTGGTAGAACTGTATTATTATTATTATTGTTGTTGTTGTTGTTGTTGTTGTTGTTGTTGTTGCTATGACTAGCAGTACGAGAGGATAGTGTTATGGCAGGCCAAAGAATTTTTTCTTAATTCCACACTCCACATCAATGTGAGACGTGTGACGATGACATTTTTCAACGTCAACACAGTCGCTCTAAAAAAACTGTCGGGACGTTCTAGTAATCCTTAACTCGGGAATGTCCACCCCGTGGGCCGCGTGTTCTTTCAGCTTGCCGAGAAGATTGCCTGGACATTGTCGTCTGTATGGCCTTCTTTCCCGACCACCACCACCACCACCACCACCACCACCACCACCACCACCACCACCACCACCACCACGGGACCTGTGACCCTGGCACCAACCTTCTGAAACCAGAAGTCTTGGACGTCCATTCCACTGAAATGAGGGCCTCAAAAAATCTCTTACCAACGCACGGTATCGGTTTCCATTAACTGTCACAGCTTGTTTTGACTCATCTGGGTGCATTTCCTTCCTTTGAACCGTGCAAGGATTTTTGGTTCCCAAATACCGCAGTTCTGTTTATTCACAAATCTACCTCAGTGAAAGTCCCCCTCGTCGCGCAAGATAAACAAGTCAACAAAATATCACCTTTTCCCATGATGGCAGCTTTTAGCTGCTGCGTTAACTGAATGCTGCGGAGGTGGTACTGGAGATCACATCGGAGGTTCCCTTATACTGCACAATATCGTGTGCCCAATTCTTGGTAACGGCGAAGAACCGACTTCGCTAGACTAACAGCCGCAATCTCTCGATCCACCGCAGTGTTTTGCATGGATCGGCCAGAATTATGGCGCCCAGAATCCCTAATGTTCGCTGTTGAACTCATTCCGTTGAAGTCTTAGAACCGTTGATTCATTCGGTGGTTCATCGTGCACTAGAATCGCGCGAAGATGTCTTACAATTGCTGCATAACTTCCTCCGCTTTCAAAGTGGTTCAAATGGCTCTGAGCACTATGGGACTTAACATCTGAGGTCATCAGTCCCCTAGACTTGGAACTACTTAAACCTAACTAACATAAGGATATCACACCCATCTATGCCTGAGGCAGGATTCGAACCTGCGACCGTAGCAGCAGCGTGGTTCCGGACTGAAGTTCCCAGAACCGCTCGGCCACAACGGCCGACTCCTCCGCTTTGATGAAGTGACTACATTATTAGCACATGCTGCGCATTAGTAAACTGCTCCATGGTTAGACGGGTAATCAAGAACTGCGAGAAATTCGTACTGAGGCAACAACCGGAATGTTATATGAACCTAAATGATAAAAAAGAATGTTTTCAACCGACAGAAATATCACTTGATTCGAAGCCGGCTCCTCTTTTTGACGGAATCTTCAGTAAGGTGCCTTTATATAACCGATCGCGTGGCCAAAGACCGGCTTAAATCGCTACCGCGACGAAGTGAGATTTCTTCACATATACTTGCGGGCCGGGACGTCACGTGACGCGACAGCAGCGCTCCTAGCTCATAAAGTCAAAACTGTAGAACCCGTGGTGTTAATGGGGCAACGCACCAATATGAAAGCGTCTCTTTCCCGAATCGCCACGCCAACAAATTGTGCCTCAAAACACACGTATTTCAGAGCACATTCATTTAATGTTCACCCCACCTTCAGATGTTTATATTTATTAACATGTTGTGAACATGGTTTCTTAACTTACGGAGTTTTAGAACAGTTGTATTAAAAATTCCCATTGCGAAATTTTGCAACACGGTTAGTAAAGAAACATTGTTCCCAACATGTAGATAAAAGTAAACCCCTAAAGATCGGGTGCCAAGCGTCTTGAAATATCATAGAAGAACGATCACCAGTAAAAGCAACTGGTTGCAGCTAAATCATAATAAATTACCTTCAATTTCAACAATTGCAGTGGTCTGGTACGCCCACAATGCACAAGAATTATTTACTAATGTTAATACGAGAAAGAATAGAAAAACGAAATAGGACAAACTAAACCAACCGACAACCAGTTACGAGTAACTTCGCAATGTTTGACCACGGGCTGGTCAGTAGTGTTTGAAATTTAGGTGTTGATATCGACAAACAGAGTTAGAAAGTATTTTTTAAATCCGGAATGAAATTTTCACTCTGCAGCGGAGTGTGCGGTGATGTGAAACTTCCTGGCAGATTAAAACCGTGTGTTGGATCGAGACCCGAACTCGGGACCTTTGCCTTTCGCGCTTAAGTACTCCATCAACACTTGCGGTAGAGCACTTGCCCGCGAAAGGCAAAGGTCCCGAGTTAGTCTCGGTCCAGCACACAATCTGCCAGGAAGTTTTATTTTTTGAATATTTAAAAAAATATATTTTTGATGAGTGATCGCAGAACAGTGGGCTGTTTCTGTAACGCTACATAAATGAGGCCTTATTTCTTTCTTCATTTTAAAAAGTTTAAAAGTCTAAACCTTTTGAACGTAAATAAATCGGTTGCCACTATACAGAAGCCAAACTGGAAGATTGCTAACAATATCCGAAGACGCGTTCAGGAGCCACTAAAATGAGTGTGTCTCTTCCTCCTCCTCCTCCCCCCACGAATTTCGAATTTCGTCCGCTGGTGGGATTGAAACCAATCTCCAGTCGTGGAAGTCGTGCGCGCTGTTTTTTCATTCAGAGAATCTGTAGAAACGACTACATCACTAATGATGCACGCACGCGCCCTTTCGCTTCCCTATCTCAGAAAATAACGGCCATTCTGCGACCTGTTTTGCATATGAAGCTGCTCAAGCTTACTTGTTAAGATATTTCCTGTGCTTCTGTATCGGGGCGGACTAGCTTGCTAGTTAACAGCGGCCTTGCGCATGCGCCGGCGGGAGGCCGGAGAGATTTCTCTGGGCTGTAGAAAGCGCCACACCACGCCACACCGAGGCGGTAGCCGCCTGCCGCCTAGCTAAAGGCTGGGCCAGAGCATCGCCAGTGTTTCGTTTTACGTAATGGCGGCCGAGGCGGAAGCCATTAGCACCTTCTGCCCGTGCACGGTACGCCTGCGGCCGTGAGCTTAGATTTCCCGGAAACTGAGCCGTCACTGAAAACTGTGCCAGGCGTCTGATCCGCTTCCAGGGCGACAGTTAAGTGGGTAAACCATAACTTAAATTTTTTTGTTACAGTTATCATTTCATATTCACTGTCAGGCTCTCGATCTTACACTGTAGCTGCTTAGCAACGGATTTGGGCAGTGAACTCCACTGTTCGTTTGTACAGTGTATCAGAGTTCCAGTCGCACGCCATCAAGGGAGAACATTTGTTGAGTAGGGAAATGGAGGAAGCTCTGTCGCCAGTATTTGACCATAGCAACCTGATTGTGTTATATCATTAGTGTGTGAAGACACCCATGGGTATGAAGAAACCATACATTAGTTCCGTACTTGATCGCCTGTCTAGTAAGTCTTCCAGATGTTTTTAGTGACCTGACAGATTCAAATACTGGTTAGTGAAACCACTACATAAAAAGTGTGAAAGATAAAAAGTAGACTCGTGTGGAAAGGTTCCCGACGTGATTATCACCGTACGACGTGAATTAACAGACTCTGATCACGGAATTGTATTTGGAGCTATATTCACGGTACACTCCATCTCGGAAATCGTTAGAGAATTCAAAATCAGGAGGTCCACAGTGTCAACAGTGCGTTGAGGATACCAAAGTTCAGGCATTACGTCTCGTCATGGAAACGCAGTGGCTGACGGTCTTTCCTTTAACACTCAGAGCAACGGCGTTTGCGTAGGGTTTGTGTTAACAGAGAAGAAATATAGCGGGAAATAACTGCAGAAATCAATTTGGGACGAAATTTGGCTTCAGAGAGCTATGGCAGCAGATAAAAGAAGCACGTGCCTTTGCTGACAGCACGACATCGCCTGCAGCGCCTATCCTGGCTCGTGACCACATCAGTTGAGCCCTAGACGACTGGAAAAGCGTGGCTTGCTTAGATTAATCCAGATTTCAGTTGGTAAAAGCTGATGGTTGGGTGGCGTAGACCCCACGAAGCCAAGGACCCAAGCTGCCAAGAAAGCACTATGCAAGATGGCGGTGGCTCCTTAATAGTCAGTGCCTTGTTTACGTGGAATGGACTGGGTCCTCTAGTCGAACTGAACCGATCATTGACTGGGAATAGTTATATACGGCTACTTGCAGACATTTACAGCCATTCATGGACTTCATGACAATGCATCTTGTTACCGGGCCCCAATTGTTCACGATTGGTTTAAAGAGCATTCTGGACAATGTGAGCGAATTGATCTGGCCACATCAATCGCCCGAAATTAACGCCATCGAACGTTTATAGGACGTAAACCAGAGGTCAGTTCGTGCACAGAATCATGCACCGGCAGTACTTTAGCAATTGTGGACGGCTGTGTAGCCAATATAGCTCAATATTTTTACAAGGGACCGTTAACAACGTGTTGAGTTCATGCCACGTGGAGTTCCTGCGCAACGACAGGCAAAATCCCCAACCCGGCAGGGAACTGAACCCGGGACCCCGTGATCCACAGGCAGCAACATTAGCATCTAGACCACGAGCTGCGGTCTCAAACAGGGTAGAAGTTTGAATCTGACTGGGGCCAATGAAAATGTTGGTTGATTAGGAGGGGGGGGTTGCTACACGATTCTGTTCTGCGTGCGTACGTTGCTGTTCTTCATATACAGGGTAGTCATAAAGAATCTGGAAAGCTTGTAAGGGTGTTGAGGAGCAGGCAATACCGAGAAATAATGTTCAGGAAAAAAAGCGATTCGTTGCACCGTTTCCGACTTAATTAAAATTACAATTTGCGAATAAAGCCGTTGCCTGCGCAGCTTCAAGCAGCCTGCCAGATACAGTTAATGTCAATTGTTTCACTGCGTAAATGGAAGCTGACGAGATTGATGAGGCTTGGCTCGGGTTCGATCCTCGCTACTGTCCAGTGTCCGATTTTTGTATCGCTCTCTCGTTCAGTTTTATGAAACCAAACAGAGAAGACTTTTGGCGACAGTTTGCGGCGGGCCACTTGAATTTGCGCCACAACGACGTGATTGACCACTTACTTAGTTGTGGTTTATGAAGTTTCTAATCAGTATTTTGCACACGATAGTTTCCATTCGAAATCCGAACAGGCCAGGATCTGTACGGCAATCAGGAAAATTCACAGTGAGAATTGCGGCAATATTTCCACCGACGCACCAGGTTGAAGATACCCATTTGGTAAAGCACTTTGTCTTGCTGCGTGATGTAACCCCCAATTGCCTGCTGTAAATCCTCGCCCAACAAGAATCGATGATGACCCTTCAAGGACTTTTTTAAGAGGCCAAAGGCGTGAAATCGCATGGGTAGAGATCAGGGCTATAAGGCGGCTGCTCCAATGTCTCTCTCTTCCGCATTACGACAGTTCCGATATGGGGATGTGGGTTATCGCTATGCAGCTCCGCCCCCCGGATGGTGGTTGTTGACAGACGTGCCTCATACACATTACTCATTCTCCGATGGATGTCTACTGGTGTTTCTGCGTCGCAGCCAAGAAAAGAATGACAGCATGTTGGTTCTGTTTGGACGCATTTAATAATAACGTCGCCATAATTCTTCTTTCGGCATTTACTGCACGCAGGTGAGAGACTATTGCCTTGGCCAAATGTCGGTGCTTATATACTCGCACCGGAATCGCTCTGCATTGCATGTACACTGCAGCAACGCCCTCGAACGGCAATTTCATAACCCCCCCCCCCCAATAAAAATTTATGTAGTTCCAACATTTCGTTGGTAAAGAATGAGCGTCTTGGATTTGATAATTCTTTATTTAAAATTTCTGTCACAATTGCGTGTATTTTATACTGGTGCCTAGTTTCGAATGTAGCCGTTCATTTGGCTTGATGTGAACTAATTCGTAGTACATGCAATCAGTATACCACCATATCCGTTTTGAGACACTGTTAGGCTACCCGAGTATGTCGGTGACGTTTTGCTTCGACAAGCACTTAAGTACAGATGCGATTTGAAAATGAACGGATATGTTCGAAACTAGTCACATTTAGAAAGTACTTGCGATTGTGACAGATTTTAAACAAAGGAATAAATATATATCAAGGCTCATCTACCGATGTACAAAATTTTCAGTTACAAAAGATAACTACACTGCAGTCCACGATCAATTCTTATCTCTTGGGTCAAGACCAGCGTCTGAAATGGCAGTGCTGTCTATAGACTGAGTCAAACAAAGGTGCTACAAACTTCATTTGGCAGTGGGCAGGATATATTACCATTTGTTCAGAAAATTTTGTTTTACCTGCATCGAACTGTTTCCAACTACATTGGGTTACGAAAGCAATAATTTTTCACAGATCTCCTAACAAAGGATACTCAATAATCGGATGTAAAGAAGTTCCAAAGACAAGGAATTCTTTGGCGGTAACAATTTCTCCCCCCACTCTTTCCCCTCACCCAACAAATAAACCAGTTTTATATTAAGGCCATGGAAGCATTAAGGAGGATGACTTGATAGTATATATTCCCATCAGCAGTTCACCTTCAAAGCATCATGAGAGCCACGTGGCCTTCTGGTTACATCAGAGGGCCTGGCAGCAATCAAGACAACCAGCGGGCGTAACTCTCGACGACTGTTTCGGTGGCGTCCTCCAACAAGATTTCTCTTGCTGTGACCTCCACGAACTCTTCTCTAGCGTGCCGCGATTGGACTCGCCACTTGCTTTGCAACGCACGTTCGACATCTACCTTTATTGTATCATTCAGTAGCTGTGTCCTCAGAGTGTAACTCGTTTTTAGCACTTCTTCCTCAACGCAGAAAATTCATTCACGATTGCAAAAGGCACTGCTTTCGTCATTCAGAAGTCTGGTATTGTGTATTTTTCCGTTTGTCGGTTTTTCACGTTCGTCCTTTATTGCACATACGTGTCTTTATTTCAGTTTCTTCAATCGTCATTTCTCCAGATGTGATGCGTATTTACACTATGGCGTCTTACTTTGATAGTCTTATTTTCCCATTCATTTGATCGTCTTATTTCCCGATTTGCTCTCATTTTACCCACTTGCACTTTTCTACTCTTTTATTTAGGTCAGTAATGTATCTAGTAACTTTACTGGCTGTGATCTGATTTTTATGTATGACAATAGTTTGAGTGTGCCAATAAAATGCAAAGTGTGACAGTGACTCTGTTTATACATTAGGCCGCCGTTTAATTGACTTCAAGAATGGGTTCACATGTTGGAGGCACACGGACACACTAGTTTTAAGTCCTTGCGTAATGAAATGAAAATGAAATGAGCGTATGGCATTGTTGGACGGGAGGCCCCATGCGGGGGAGTTAGACCGCCGTATTAAAAGTTCTCTTTTAGTTGACGCCACTTCGGCGAGTTGCGGGTCAATGATGATGGACGCACAACACCCAGTCCCCTGCCGGGAATCGAAGCCGGGCCCCCTGCGCGATTTGAGGGGGAGGGGGTGTTTCAGGTCCCTCCCCGCCAGCTCACAGTTTCCATTTCGTGTTGTTTCCCTAAATCACTTAACACCAGGATGATTCCATTAACAAAACATTGGTGGATTCCGTTCCGGACCCGTGTCCTTCAGAGCTAGTGCTGAGACCTTAATTTAATTATATCGATCTCTACGCCCGATAAACTCTTACCTTCATCGAAACTTCTCCCCCTCCTCTTCAGATGTTTCGATAACGAAGGAAAGTTTTTCCAGAAGCAGTCTTTCAGCGTATATTCTCAGCCACTCCTTCCTGTAAACGAAGCGTAAAAATTGATATAAACTCGACATCCCAGTCATGGTTGCTGAGGCCATCCTCTAGATCTGCTAATGGAGAAATAGACGTACTGTTTCGATTTGGGCCCACTGAAATTTTGTCAAAATTTTTGATTCGATGGATTTCATATGGTGGAAGGAGTTCGTATCTCCTTATGACTGACAGTGATTGCCTATTAGGATTTCGATAATTGTGAGCGCTGTTTTAATCCCTCAGGTCACCGGATGTGAAGCGACTGCTTGTCGCCAGTGGTGCTTGTGACTGAAGCTGTCGCTGTAGCCTGTTTTTTGGCCCTGAACCATTTAATCGGCAGGCATCTGGAATCGGAGGGGCGTCAAGGGATTGCCTGCCTACAGACTCCAAGAATTACTTATCTCGGCAAAGACACATTTTTAAAATTATCAATAAAGGTGGGCTGGTGCAACCAGTGGTGTTCTGAACTGCAGGGTCTTAGAGGGACTCTTTGCCGTTTTATTCACGCACGTGTAAACGTCGGACTCCTTCCCCCTTTCCTCATGATCATGCCAGGAGGGCGCGAAACAAGAGGGCTGAAAATGCGTAAGCATTCTTTGCTGCTTCGAATGACGTTCAAATTTCGTTGAATGGTTCTGAACGATTCATAGCGGTTCCAATCTGTATAAGAGAGCAAAAATTACCGTCGTGCTGCATTCCAGATGGGTGCGATCAAGTTCAATAGGTGTGTCATCGTCAGGAACATTTTCCTGTTGTTCATAAGAATGCGAACTGTCGTTTTCAACCACGAAATATGTGGTAATCAACGCCCCAGGGAAAGGGGTAGTTGCATCGACGCCCTTTACGTCACGCCCGAGACCTTTTCGTGTCTATTCTGAGGGCGGTGTATCTGAAGTTGTTTTTCTCAGCTGGGGTTCGCGGTTCTGATTTCCATCGCAGAGGCGTCAAAAGGAGGGGTGAAATGTGGGAAAGAGGGACAATCACGACTTTACCATCGTGTGGTACGCCCAGGGTGGCGTGAGCAGAAAGGTTGCGAAATTTGGTGCCATTGTGAGATTATTGACCCACCTTACACGTCACAAATGTTCTAAGCTATGTTTTTTTCCCCCCCAGTGTATTGGCATCTTGCTGTTGGGAGCATCGTCGTGCGTGAGGGGTGACAACGCAAGGCGTCACACTTTTGCGCTGTTACAAAAGAATGTTGTAGGCACGTTTGAGCCTCATTTCAAACTTCTGCATCTTAGTGATGGAGAACTACGTGTTTTCGAAAAAGAGTTCCCTTAATTGTGTTGCGCAGTGTTTATATCATGAAGTAAAATTTAATTAACTTTTTTGGTAACTCTGCATACTTTTTACTCATGCTGCAGAGGCCTGTGCATTATTAGCGTGGAAGCTTTCTTAAAATTCCGAGTAGTCTCAAAAAGAAAAGGAAAAAAATCGCAATATGCTGACATTTTGAGCCAGTCTGTTAAGTGCTCTCGGGTAGCTCAGATCGGAAAGTGTGTTGCCAGTGAAAGTGAAAGTCTCCCTTTTGGCTATTGGTTTGAGAGTGACGCGGATATTTACTGTTAATGTGTTTTCCCCACAGAGTCGAAAATTTCTTTCCCCCTCTTTATTATCGTCGTCTCGTGAGGATTGGCGCTGACTTGTTTATAGGCGGAAGACGCAGTCGTTGCCAGTCGGCAGTGTTGCTGGCGCACTGCCCAGCCGGCCGGCTTTCACCTGCGCCTATCGAATGTGTTGTCCCGCAGGGCGTATGCAGTGGCCAGCAGTGGGAGCGCATCCTTTCACTGCAGACGGCTATTCTCTCCCGGTGGGTGTCTCGTCCCTCAGGCAGTGTCGTCACTCCCCCTGACACCCGGGAATGTTGGCCAGCAGTACTTTGAAAGGTGAGCAGCTAGGGGAGTGGTCGGGTCAAGGACTCTAGGTGCCGCCCACCTGTTACTTTCACACATGTGCTGTGGAGAACTGGCCGAGTGCGCGTGGTTAAAGAGGCTGCTATCGTCTGTCTGGGCCATTTACTATTTCTGCTCCCTCTAGTCGATATTACGGAGATGTTTCGGGAGCTCAAATGGGAATCACTGGAGGAAAGTTGGCGTTCTTTTCGAGAAACACTGTTCAGAAAAATTAGAGAACTGGCATTTGAGGCTGACCCCAGAACGATTCGACAGCCGTTAACGTATATTTTGCCTAAGGACCATGAAGATATGATTAGAGAGATTAGAGCTCGTAAGGAGGCAAATATACACTTGTTTCCCCCACGCTGTATTTGAGAGTGGAAAAGGGGAGGACATTACTAAGTAATGCTGCAGGATACCCCCACCATCCCCCGCGCACCATACAGTGGCTTGCTGGGCATGTACAGGGAGACAATTATTGAACTATATGAAATAAAATCGTCATAACTTCTGAACGGTTTGCTTTAGGACGTTCAAACTGCACGGTTGGCCGCGGGGCACGATGGGGAATTATTTCCCATGAGTCTATTTGGTTTAGCGACGAAGCCCTATGTCATTTGGATGGGTTTGTCAATAAGTAAGATCGGCGCATTTGGGAGATGGAGAATCCGCATTTCATGAAACTCAAGTCTCTTCACCCTCAACGGGTGACAGTGTGGTGTGCAATGTCGAGTCACGGAATAATAGATGCGATATTCCTTGATGGCACGGTGACTACCGAACAGTAACTGAAGGTTTTGGGAGATGATTTCATTCTTATTATCCAAAGTGAATCTGGTTTCGAGAAGATGTGGTACATGTAAGACGGAGCTCGACCCCATCGAAGCAGGAGAGTATATGATGTCCTGGAGGAGTACTTTGGGGACCGCATTCTCGCTTAGGGGTACTCAGAGGCCACTGCTGAGGTGGAAACAGCCATTCAGGAGGTCATCAGCAGCATCGATTTTCCGACATTTAAGCGGGTCATGCAGAATTTCTCTATTCATCTGCGCCACATCATCGCCAATTATAGGAGGCACAGCGGAGATGTCATAACCTAAATCGGAATAATTGTAGCGACGTTTGCAGATTGAGGAAAGTATGTGCACGCCGTAGTTTGTAACTTTTTGCGCTTTTTTTCATATAGTTCAATAATTGTCACTCTGTATGTAGATGCAGATGATGCAGAACTTCTGTTACATATATGAAGAGGTTATTTCAATAGTGGTTGAAGTCCATTTTTGTTCATTCTGAGATACACAGTCCTAAAGTTAAATGAGCGCTGAAAAATCTGCAGTTCAGATACCAGAAGTATTCAGGTATATATACTTGAATATTTCTGGTATCTCAACTGCAGATTTTTCAACGCTCATTTAACTTTAGGACTCTGTATCTCAGAATGAACAAAAATGGACTTGTACCACTATTGAAATAAGTCCTTCATATGCAGGGTATTCAAAGGAAGTGTCAGGTATTCCGACGGGAGGCAGCCTGTTAGGACAGTTCCTCTCGTGTGCTTCGAAAACAATACCTGTTGAGACCTCGACCAGTCTGCCCTATTGTTCACACCTGTCTGTCGCGTAGAAAAGATGCTAAAGAAGCACAAAAGTCTTTGCCGACTAAGAAAAATAGAGAAACCAGCTGTAGCAGAGCATGCTCTTCAGTCAGGAAACCACGAAGTGACGTTTTCTGAAACAGAAATTTTATCTACATCATCAAATTATTATCCACGAATATTTAAAGAAGCCATTGAAATTTATAAGCATCAGGATAATTTTAATATGAAAGAGGAGGCAATGAAACTTAGCGACATATGTAGGATCGCTCAAAGATTTTATCTTTGAGAAGACGACGATCGATAGTAAAGTTTTATCTTTCACAAGGATTATCTCTGCTCATCACGCCCCCTCCCCTTTTTTTACTGTATATATGTCGCCCTAGGACGTCGGACCGGTCAGTCGGCAAGGCTCCACGGAGGAGTCCCGGACGAAACGTCAGGAACAGAAGAGTTTCTTGGACCACGACCTCACATTCCGGAAGGTTTACCAGCAGCCATACTAAATTAAGTGCTGCGTGTGGTTATTCCTTCAGTCCTTTTTTTTTTCGCAGTGAATCTCGCACTGTTTCGTATACGCCTTGCATCATTCGGAATGCGTAACATAAATTGGTCAAACGCTCCTTTAACGTTGGCACATTGTCACTAGGTTGGCCATGCGCCATTGCCTTCAAATTTTCTCATAGCTAGAAATCCAGCGGATTCGGGTCCGGTGAACGGGGAGTGATGCTACCTGATCTCCTCGACAAAGTCGCGCGTCCATGAAACGTTGCGATGAGGTGGTCCCCGGCCTGCATAAAGCACAGGCCTGTCGCCTTTCTGCAAGAGCAGCGTTCTCCAACAGTGCTGTTAGTTCATCGCGCAGAACAGCTCCTGTTAATCTGTTCGCTAACGTTTATAGCAGTATGAATATCTGTCACAAGCAGTTCGTGTCCATACATTGATACTGAGGCGCTGGAGATACGAGATACCTCACCTCCACGGTTGCTTGAAGATTTGCATCTGCCCACGTCTCTCTCTCTCTCTCTCTCTCTCTCTCTCTCTCTCTCTCTCTCTCTCTCTCTCTCTCCTGTGTGTGTGTGTGTGTGTGTGTGTGTGTGTGTGTGTGTGTGTGTGTATTGTGGTAATTTACTATGCCATCTCTTGCGAATCCGTATTTAAATAATATACCGGCTGTGAACCGCGGATTTTTAGGGTCGCACACAAAAAACTGTACAATTTTTGTCCTTACCAGTTTATACCGGATCGTATTTTTTTCACACACTCAAGTTTCCGTATTACGGTTGAATTAAAAATAATAATGATTATATGATGAAGCTTAATTATAACGGTAATAACAGCAGTGAAAGTATTACCTCGAGCATTCGTTCATGTCTGAGACAGACACAGTCGTAGTAATGTCGTTGTCAGCGCAGTAATTACTGCCGTTCTGAATAAGAGTTCTCGAATTGTACATCCATAGCCGGGCGTTGTGGCCGAGCGGTTCTAGGCGCTTCAGTCTGGAACCGCGCGACCGCTACGGTCGCAGGTTCGAATCCTGCCCCGGGCATGGATGTGTGTGATGTCCTTAGGTTAGTTAGGTTTAAGTAGTTCTAAGTTCTAGGAGACTGATGACCTCAGATGTTAAGTCCCATAGTGCTCTGAGCCATTTGAACCATTTTGTACATCCATACGCGGCGAGGGAGAGGCGAAGGTAGCACTGCGATTTACTGTAGGAGGAGTAGCGATAAACTTGCTTCGTTGCGTTATTTCGTGTGTGTGTGTGTGGGGGGGGGGGGGGGGGGGGGTGGTGTATGTGAGAGGAAATATCGAAAAAGTGTGAAAGTACGTGTAAAGTTTGTTCAAAGTTGCTTAGTGTTCTCATTCTCAAATGCGCGGTGGATATAGTCTAATTTGCGCGCACTCAGTTACTTACACGGTTCCTAACTTTGATAGTTGACTCCTTGTGTTAAACCTTTAATGTGAGATTATGCATCTTATTTGAGTAGATTATGACAGGATTTTACATTTTTAAATTCGATCAGTAATTATATGACATACTGAAAACTAATTTTTTTCGTCTCTGGAAACCGTTACGAAGGTATCCTGGTACGGTAATTGTGCGTCTCTTTTAGATGGTTTGTAATACATACCTAAGCAAAGTTAATTCAAACCGCCATTCACCGCACCAGGCAGAAATGTGTAAGACAGCCTGGTTCTCCCTAAAGTAACACGACGACGACGACGACGACGATGACGACGACAACAACAACAAGCACTCCCGTGTAGAACAGCGTCACCAGCAAAGAAAGCTCTCGACTGCTGCCGCTTCTAGGAATTACGGGGTACCCCTCGAGACGAGGAATCGGTCGGCCCGACGCTGCAGCCATTAGTGCTTGCAGACGAGCTGCCGGGCGCGGACTGCCGCCTTTGTGGGCGCTAGCACGTTTCCTTTATTGCCGGACGTTCTCTGGAGACCGGTCCCCTGGAGCTGAGGCGTCTGGAGCGAGGCGCTGCGCGCCGACAAGGCAGCGTGCTTGGCCGGCCTTCCAGAAAAGTGCTCCGTTCGTCGGCGCCGCGGATTTAACGCCAGGCGCCAGCCACGGGGGGAGAGGGCGGCGACCGCTGCTCCAGGTGAAACTTGCGGGCGCTCTCCCGCTAGGCCCAAACACTGGCTTCTGGCATAACGTACAGATACATTAGGCTGTTACTATCCTTCATGTCCGTTTTTATCGTGGTGGAACGATACAGGGCGAGGCAACTTAACAACAGAACGTTTATAGTACCTCTTGCGACGATGGGCAGCGAATCATTGTGCTGCTTCTGTGTCGTGAACACTGGTAATCTTTATCAGCGCTGGAACTAGCCTCGTCCTCCCGCTCCTCCTCATCCTCCTGCCCCCCTCCTCATCCTCCTGCCCCCCCTCCTCATCCTCCTGCCCCCCCCCCCCCCAAAATCAAATCATCGCGTCCATGAGAGCCGAGGATCCCAAAGTGAATCTGTATTATTTCCAATTTCAATTTGTCCATTTTCATAATCTGGCCATCATATGGTAGACATATTTAATTGTGCTTTCTGTTATGAGTGTTTCTCATACTAGTAGCACACCTTTGTGTAAGGGGCGATCGTAAAGTTCCCGTTCTACGACCGTTCAGTCCAGAATCTGTGTGCCAATCAGACTAAATCGCCGAGAGCACTGAGGGCAACCATTCCACCGACGCACGAGATTGAAGATAACCGTTCGGTGAAACATCGTGTTCTGCAGCATCAAGAAGTCCGTAACTGTCTGCTACACAACCTCATCTGGCAAGAATCGTCGACCCTTCAAGGACTTTAAGGGATCGAAGGGGTGATAATCGCATGGGGAGAGATACGGACTTACAGGGCTGGTGCTGCAGTGTTTCCCACTTGTGTCGGCGTAACGTCTGCGTTACGGCATTTGCAGTACTGGGGCGTGTGTTATCGTGAAGCTTTGCACACTATTCCACAACGTTGGTTTTCGACAGACGTGCTGCCCTGTACACATTCTTCCTTCTCTGATGGAGGGATTGCCTGCTGGAATTACTCGCCCGACAGGGATCGATGATCCTTCAACGAATTTTTCAGGGGACCAAAGGCGTGAAATCGCTAGGGAGGGAGAGGGAGAGAGAGAGAGAGAGAGAGAGAGAGAGAGAGAGAGAGAGAGAGAGAGAGAGATCAGGACTATAAGGCGACTGGCCCAGTGTCTTCCACCAGAGTTGGTGGGACTTGCGCATTACGACATTCGAGGTATGGGGACGTGTGTTGTTATGAAGCAGAGCAAAAGCTCCACCCCGAATGGTGATTTTACAGACGTGCTGCCCCATACACATTATTACTTCTCCGATGGATATCTACCGGTGTTTGTCCTTCGGCAGCCAAGAAGAGAATAACAGCACGTTGATCCCGTTAGGACACATTTGGTAATAACTTCGCCGTAGGTCACGTTACCGCATTTATCGCGCACATGTTGGTGCTTGTGTACCCCCATTGGAGTCGAGCTACATTGCATGTACGCTGCACCAGCGCCATCAAACGGAAATTTCAATTCACCTTAAATTCAAGCAAGTAAACAATGTTCTCTCTTTCACCACTGTTTCCGTGAATTTACGTCAAACGGCAGAAATGTTAGGGGTATCCTTAATTTCATAATTAGAGGTTGTTGTATGTACTTTACCCTTCAGAATGTGGTCATGCAGATCTAAGACCCATAAATTGAAACCAGTTCTTTTTAACATGTTTTTGTGACAGGTAACTACTTACCGTTAACTCGCCCAGTAAGTAAATAGTGGCGAGTCAACGGTAGCTGATATTAAGTGCACTCAGCCTGTAAGTAAACTATGTTAAGTACCCATTGACTTATTTTCAAGAACAAAGAAGAGAGAGTAAAATTTAAGGTTTTACAGACATATTGTTATTGTAGTATATTTTATTTAGGAGATTTTATTGAAACTACACTGCACAATTTCGTAAAACAACAGACTTACCCCTTGCCATTGCTTACAGCCGAGCTCTTCACATACGCGGTCCAGTCACATTAATGTGACCACCGCCGATGTTAAATATCAACGAACAAAAACCACTGGCAGATGGCAGTTGCCGGCACTAGCAGTGGATGGTATATAAAGCGTGTCGGGGGGATGTGGAAAACAGTGCAGTCGTTATCGTAACGCGGAAACGGAACGATTTACTGAAGTCCAAAAAGGCATCATCATTGGCTTTCGAGCCAAGGGTGAAAGAAATTCCGAAAAGGCAAAGTTTGTGAATCGTACACGAGCTGCCGTGGTTGAAGAATGGCAGAGTGTCGGTACCCAAAACCGCACAGGCGACAGTGGTGCACCACGGCCTATAAAGGACAGTGGTTTACGACGGCTGAAGAGACGTGTACGGGGGAATATACGTGCAGTTCTTACGCAGCTGACCTCCCAGATAATCCAAGGGGCTACCAACAGTCTCTTGTCAGCGAACGCTGGTTCATATGGGCCTCTGCAGCATGTGCTTGGGTATGCTACCCATGCTGATTGCTGTTCATCGGCCACAAAGGCTGGAATTCGCACGCCACTACCACAACTGGACGTCCGCTGAGTGCTGACAGGTTGTCATTTCAGATGATATGCGACAGATTGCCATTGGCGTGTACGGCTAGCAAAAGTCTGGAGCAAACACTGTAAGCAGGAGGGAACGTTATGGTCTAGAAAATGTTTTCGTGGCATTCATTAGGTGATGTCGTCATTCTGGAAGGCACAATCAATCAACATGTACGAGGTGCATTTGAAAAGTCCGTGCAATATCCGAGAGATGGCGCCACCGGCACGTATCGAGGTCATGTTTAGTTAGTAGCATCTTCGGAAAGAATGCACACCAAGTTTCAGCCATATTGGTCTATTTCTTTGTGTTTGGCATTCGTGTGAATCAAGGACGTCGAGTGATTGTCAAAAAATGGACGAAAAAGAATTTCGTGTGGCGATTAAACATTACTTTACGAAAGGCAAAACGCCTCAGGAGACTAAAGAGAAGCTTGATAAACATTACGGTGACTCTGCACCTTCGATTAGCGTAATTTATAAGTGGTTTCAAAATTTCCGGAGTGACCATATGGACACAAGTGATGCTGAACGTTCTGGACTCCCTGTGGAGGTTACGACTCCAGAAATCATTGATAAAATCCGTGATATGGCGATGGATGACAGAAGAGTTAAGGTGCGTGTGATTCCTAGTGCTGTGGGCATCTCGAATGAACGGGTATAATATTTTGCATAAACATTTGGACATGAGAAAGCTATTCTCAAGATTCGTTCCGCGATTGCTCACCCTTGACCAAAAACAGAATCGTGTGAAGTGTTGCAAGGATTGTTTGCAGCTGTTCAGGAAGAATCCACAGAACTTCAAGCGACGTTTCGTCACTGTGGATGAAACATGGATACATTACTATACTCCTGAGACCAAACAACAATCTAAACCATGGGTTACCTTGGGAGAAAATCGCACCAAAAAAAGGCGAAGACCATTCCTTCGGCCGGAAAGGTTATGGCGACATTCTTTTGGGATTCGCAAGGTTAAAAAATGGTTCAAATGTCTCTGAGCACTATGGGGCTTAACTGCTGTGATCATCAGTCCCCTAGAACTTAGAACTACTTAAACCTAACTAACCTAAGGACATCACACACATCCATGCCCGAGACAGGATTCGAACCTGCGACCGTAGCGGTCACGCGGATCCAGACTGCAGCGCCTAGAACCGCACGGCCACTCAGGTCGGCGATTCGCAAGGGATAATCTTCATCGACTATCTGGAAAAGGGTAAAAGTATTACAGGTGAATATTATTTATCGCTATTGGCCTTTTTGAAAACCGAGCTTCAAGAAAAACGCCGGCGATTGTACCGCAAAAAAGTCCTTTTCCATCACGACAATGCACCAGCACATACCTCAGCAGTTGTGGTCGCAAAATTGCTGGAAATAGGATTCCAGTTCGTTTCACATCCACCCTATTCTCCAGACTTGGCTCCCCCGGACTATTTGTCCCCAATTTGAAGAAATGGCTGGTGGGATAGAGATTTTATTCAAACGAGGTGGTGATTGCAGCAACTAATAGCTATTTTGCAGACTTGTTATTCGGAAAGGATCAACAAATTAGAACAGCGTTGGATCAAGTGTATAAGTCTAAAAGGAGACTGTAGACAAATAAAAAAAGGTTTACCGCAAACACGTAAGTAGTATTTATTTTTGCACGGACTTTTCAAACGCCCCTCGCGTGCATCTATCCGCGGGGGCAATGTCCACCCCAAACATGCAGTTATTTTTTCCTCGGCTCGATGGCATCTACTAGCTGGACAATGCAACGTGTAACAGTTCGCAGTGTACGTGTATGGTTCGAAGAGCACCAGGGTGGCTTTACCGTACTCCCTGGCCACCAAACTCCTCGAATTTAAAGTCAGTCGAGAATCTGAGAGACCATCTCGGGCGGTCTGTTCCCGTCATGAACCGAGAAACCTAGCGCAGCTGGGCACAGCAGTCGAGTTGACATGGCTCCACATCTCTGTCGTCACCCTCCCTCCCTCCCAGCGGTCCGTGCTGTGGGAGGTAGTTATGTAGACTGTAGAGTGGTGGTCACATTGAGTGTGGACAGTGTAGTGGTCCTGACGGTGCTCGAACTGTCATGACAGAGCAGTAGGGAGTGAGAGGCGTCGGTGTGAACGGGCGCCATCGGCTCCGTTCCCTGGGCTGTGGGCCGCGTCGGTCCCGGCCGCTGGTGGCTTCCCCCGTTGCGTCACGGCGTCCCGTTAGACGGCGCCCTGCTGCGTCCTTGGCCACAGAGCGCCGCGTCTTCCCGTTATGCAGATGCCGCACCGCACCCCACTCCATGCCACCGCAGCACGCCACGCCACACTGCGCCCGACTCCTCGCCATCGGGCACTCTCACGGCGCGGACGTCACACTACTTCCGCCGCTAATGCTTGCTTACATCTGCATACACTAGTAACAATAATAGCGTGCTGGCGCACGTTCAGAATGCAATACAGCAGCGGTTCTGCACCGCAGTCCAGTCCTTCATAGGTTTGAGGAAGTAAGTGGCACCGTTTGTATACGCACTGGTCACGCAGATACCGTAAATCGCGAACTGTTGGTTTCTGGGCTCGGAGCCGGCGTCAGATAGCGTTCCAGATGTTTTCCATCGGGTTCAGATCAGGCGTATTAGGTAGCCAAAACTTCAGTTTTAGTTCACTAGCCGGCCTTGGTGGCCGAGCGGTTCTAGGCGCTTCAGTCTGTAACCGCGCAACCGCTACGGTCGCAGGTTGGAATCCTTCCTGGGGCATGGATGTGTGTGATCTCCTTAGGTTAGTTACGTTTAAGTACTTATAAGTTCTAGGGGACTGGTGACCTCAGAAGTTAAGTCCCATAGTGCTCAGAGCCATTTGAACCATTTAGTTCACGATCACGCTGTCCGAAGCACTGTACCACGATTCTGGCCTTCTGGCACAGACGGTTACTCTGCTGGAAGATATCGTCGTTGGGGGACATGGCGCCTAATATCTTGTCGAATTTCCTTTCACAAGGCATAGCGCAACAACGCGACGTGGCAATGACTCAGCAAGTCGTTGGAAGACCCGTGCACTAATATTGAGCCATGCGGCCTCTATACCCGTCCATAATTGCGGAAGTGTTGCCGGTGCAGGTTTTGTGCACGGACTGACTGTCCCGTACATGCTCGGTGGGATTCATAACGGGCGATATGTGTGGCAAAATCATTCACTCAATTTGTCTAGAATGTTCTGCAAACCAATCACAACAGTTGTGGCCCGGTGACAATTCCTTAGTTGTTTGGGAACGTGAAGTCCATCAATGGCTTCAAATGGTCTCCAAAGGTCGAACATAATCATTCCCAGTCAATGATCGGTTCACCTGGACCAGAGGACCCAGTCCATTCCATGTAAACACAGAGCACACCAAAATGCAGACACTACCAGCTTGTGCAGTGCCTTGTTGGCATCTTGGGTCCGTGGCTTCGTGGGGTATGCTCCACGTTCGAACCATCCCATCAGCTGTTATCAACTGAAATCGAGACTTCTCTGATGAGGCCACAGTTTTCCAGTCGTGTACGGTCCAACCGACGTGGTCAGAGCCCAGGAGGGGCGCTGCTGACCATTTCGTGCTCGTAGCAAAGGCATTGGCGTCGGGCGCTCATTAACGCCAAATTTAGCCGCTTTGTCCTCAGGGATGCGTTCGTCGTACGTCCCACATTGATTAATTGAAAGCTGTGGGCCACTGCGTTGTCCGTGGTGACTGTGTCAAGAGTTCGCAGAAAATACCAAATTTCAGGCGAAATTTAGTGTTCTCTGCACACTCTTTATACAGTGGATCTCGGAATATAAAATTCCCTAACAATTTCCGAAGTGGAATGTCCCATGCGTCCAGCTCCAACTACCAATCCGCGTTCAAAGTCTCTTAAGTCCCGTCGTTCGGCCATAATCATGTCGGAAATCTTTTCAAATGACTCTCCTGAGAACAAATGGCAGGCTCGCCAATGCACAGCCCTTTTATACCTTGTGCGCGCGCTGCTAATGCCATTTGTATGTGTGTATATCGCTATCCTATGACCTCGGCTGTCTTGGTGCCTTAGATTACTGCCACAGGTCACATTGAAACCCTGGTGAATATCTCCCACCACATGTTACTGTCCCCGCTGGCGTTTGAAACGCAGGGCAATTTTCGAGGAAACGAGTATCGACCTGATGCAACATGGAATGTGATTGATTAGACGTTATAATAAAGATCATCCCATGCCCATAACTTCCAGTCACCTTCCTTTATATTGATTTCGTGTGGTCGTCCCGTTTCTAACAGCGTCTTACTAGCAGATTAAAACTGTGTGCCGGACCGAGACTCGGACCTTCGCCTTTCGCAGTCAAGTGCTTTACCAATTGAGCTACCCAAACACGACTCACGCCCCGTCCTCACAGCTTTACTTCTGCCATTACCTCGTCTCCTACCTTCCAAACTTAACAGAAGCTCTGCTGCGAACCATTCAGAACTAGCACTCCTGAAGAAAGGCAAAGGTCCCGAGTTCGAGTCTCGGTCCGGCACTCAGTTTTAATCTGCCAGGAAGTTTCTCACTCCGCTGCAGAGTGAAAATCTCATTCAGCTTCTTACTAGATCTCCAAAATACGATTCGATTTGTTCAAAAAGTCCGCTACCAACCTTGCAGTCGGGTATTTCGGGGTTCTTTCTTTCTCTGGTATGCATTATGTTGTCCACTTTTTAAGAGAGCTGACAGTCATTACACCAAATGGAAATGTAGTCAGTCTTCCTGACATTATTTACAATCGCCCAACGACGGTACTTTTCTGTCGACAGCGAAGCCGTCAGTGTACAGCCTGTTAGTGCTACTGATACTATCTGACATATTTCTATGTTGATAATTTTGTGGAATTGGCGACCCTCGACCGCAGTAAGCGAAAACTTGTACGAGGGGCGTCCTAAAAGCGTGCAACACTTTTTTTCTCAATTTCGGTTGAAAAAATGTCGAATTTATTGTGAAACATCGTGGAATATTCCCGCTTCAGCGCCTATAGCTTCCTGAAGTTCGGATAGATAGCGGTGCTATAAGTAGCTTTCGATACAGTGTCTGTAACGGAGATGAGTTTCAAGCAGAGAGCTATCTTTCTTTTTCTTTTGGCCGAAAACCAGAGCATCGCATAAGTTCACAGGCACTTGCAGAATGTCTACGGAGACTTAGGCAGTGAATAGTGGTGAGTCATTCGGCGAGGCGTCTGTCATCATCTCAAGAAGGTCGCGCAAACCCGTCCGATCTCCAGATGACACTCATTCGAGGTGATCGACGAATCGCAAACACCTCGCTGCACAACCGTCTCTCTCTGTATTGCTGACACTCATGTACCAGTTGGAATATTCAGTTGTGTGTCCGCTGCGTTTCTCCCCGCCTAATACAGGACCATCGAGAGCAACGAAGGACCGTCTGTTTGATCAAATGAAGAACACACACTGCGGGAAGCAGTAAGTGGATCCAGCAAGACTTTGGCTTAGAGGTCGACCGGTAGAGTAGTACCACACAGGCTCTCTTAATAAGGTGGCGTAAGGCCGTCGCATTGGACGGAGATTACGTTGAATAACAGAGTTTTGTAGCCGAAAGAGTGGGGAATAATACGGTGTATTGCAATCGTGGAAAAAATCGAACTTGATTTCAGGAAAAAATTGTTAAATTATTTACTGAACGCTCGTTGTAGTCTGCCGTCTTAGCTGATTACGCTAACACCGTGGCTTGACGGCTCTCGTATGGTATTCGGCAAGCTCGTAAAAGTCTGAACATCAATATCTTGAAAATGCTAGCGAAGCGTTTCCTACTACAGCAGCATTTTTCTCAATACAGTCGTGCAACTAAATGTAGAAAACCAAAAGAAAAGTCCCGTTAGGTATTCGCTTTCCTTGTTAGCATAGTCAAAGCGATATCGGGATCTCCTTGGCAACACGTAGAATGTGCAACATTGCAACGAAGGCCTTGCTGGGAGCTATGCAACAGGTGCCCGCCAGACGTTAGGGAAAGCGTCCCTCTGGTGCGGAACGGCCGGCTGTCTGCGAGCTAACAGAGTGGTCCAGCCCCGGCTGTTTGCAGACACACTCTGGTTAGCTCACCAGACTGCGAAGCCCTCAGCAGCTTCCCTACTGTTGCGGTGTCAGACGTCGGTGCGAAGGGCACTTCAGTATGGAACGTAGCCGAAAGCCGCTCTGCGTTTTCATGCTGCGCGAGCAGGCCGTGCAGCTTTCGTTTTCTCTAGAACCGGTAGCTCTCGACCCTGCAGTTCTTGCCGAATGTAACTTCCGTGTATAAAACGGCTAAGACCTCCGATATCTCTACAAATGAGTTAATGTGTTAAATATTTGACGTCAACCGCGTAAAAGCTTCATGGTTGCAGGCGCAAAACTCATAACTATCTTCTTTCCATTACTTCCTGATTAGTCGACCATCCACTAGTTGTAAAGTGAGAACCAAATCTGGCACTACTTCTGAAAACCTAATTATTCTCCTAAATTCTGTGTCATACAATGATATATAACTTTGCAGATATGTTACATGGGGTACGTGCATACTGGCTGCAAGAAGAGTAACAAATACAGTTACTACATACTAAAGAAATAATAAATTAAAACATCATGATTAATGGTGAAATCTACAGCATGAACGGCAAACGTCTATTACAACTTTTTCCCTTTATTATTTTATGTGGCAAAAGTTCAGGAAAATTTTGAAATTATTTATAAGTTTGTTTCAGGTCTTTTAGTGTTCCCAATTTCAAATATTGCATGAATGTAGTGTGGGTAATTTGCCTGCTGTGAGTTATGCTGCCTTCAAACCCACTGTGTTCAACTTAACTATTTGACTTCCTGTGTTAAATCGTTAATGTAAGATTAAACTTCTTAGTGAGGAGACTGTGACAGAATTTTAAATTCTGTCAATCACAAGAAACAACCTCTTGCGACCGCCAATGCTCACGTACCCCTATGTCAGATATATTTCACACTGGCAGCTGCCTGATTCTCTGCTGTTTTACCGACGCGATTCCAGAGAGACCATTAAATGTATCTGAGGTATTCAGCCACATGGCTTGATCTTCGGCACAAAAGCCGCTGACGAAATTTTTGGCTTGCTGCTGTGCTATTACCACAACACACCTGTATGCAGGGCAGCATACAGGTCAGGCCCCAGAAAACTGTTTCTTGCCCCTGACATGTAGGCGGTCGTGCAAAGCAGGTGGATCAATCAGGCCTATACTGATCTCGCTAAACATGAGTCATGCAGTGCAGCCTATACGCCAGGGGCTGGAGAAAACATGTTTTTGCCTGTATCTCGACTTCTGTTCGAGCTAGGGGAGCGACAAACCCCACATTGCTTATACTCATTAGGCCTGGTGTTTCCGTATGAAATTCGGTTGAAATTGATCGAGGTGTTTTTGAGGACGACGATGAGTCTGCAATTTCACATTTGCAGTGTACACTTGGTGTCTGCCCAAACAAATAATGCTCATCATGTCTTTCATGTAACGCCCAGCGTCGATGGAAAGCATCGGTTTGTTCCCTGTTACAAACAATATCTTATTTTAAATTGGAATTTCACGTGTTCATTCGATAGAGTGCTCCCAAATTAGCCTAGTCCAATATTTGTTTCATCGATGTGCATTAATAGGGACAGTAAAACCTGAAGAATAAACAGCATTTCAGCAGTGTTTCAGTAGCGCTGCACGCTTGGCGGTAGCAGTCTGCACAGGGCAGGGCAGTGCTGTCGCTGGTGGAGTATTGGATATTATTTTTGTTTTACTGCCCCTGTTAATACATACCGATAAAATAAATATTGCACTGGACTAACCTTGGATGGCTCTATCGAATGGGCATGTAAAATACTGCTTAAAAATAATTTCGTATGTAATGGGAAACAAACCGACGCTTTTCGTCGACACCGGTCGCCACATGAAAGACGTGATGAGCACAAATTGTTGGGGCTGACCCCAGCTACAGACTGCAAAACCGGAATCGCAAATATCTGCTGGAACACCAGAGGAAATGTGCTTGCCGATTCTTGGGAGGCACATCCTGTGTATGTATAAAACAGATAACTGTAGATACAGAAAGTAAAGTTTTTGTTGCCTGTGGAAGCTGTGAGACAGGCAACTTGCAACTGAAACTGGGCGACTGTGCTAGCTGTTAGGATCGCAGATTTACTTTGCTGCAACCATCAAGTAAGCTCAACTGTGGTCACAGAGTGATGTTCACCTTTCACTTGCGGATCAAACATCATTGCACCTAAATTTACATCCATACTTTGTAAGCGACCGTGTCTGGCAGATAGCACTTGGTGTATCAGTGTTATTTACTTCCTCTCCATTCTCCTATGCAGCGGTAGGTAGATGTTGCGGGTGTTCGTGATGTACTTTTGGCTGGTTTCCTTATGGCGTCCTACTCTGTACGAACGCTCGTGGTACTTCCTGCAGCCTATTTTCGAGGCTTGCTTGGAACCTGATTGTGAAACTGTACTTACTCTTCGCATCGATTTTTCAATGACTTGCCTGAGGAATTGCCCAATGAATGGGTTTGCAGCCTGATAGAGGGGCTAGAGAAAACATTCCAGCCACGAAAAGGCATTCGTCCATAAGCTTGAGCATGTATGCTGCCAAGAGGAAACGCATCATGCTTTGTGAGTCTACTAATAGATCTGGCAAATCGCAGGAAGTCGAGTTAGGCAAGACAAAAGGGAACGGTCTTCCACTAATAAATAAAATTAAAATGAATAAATAAAGTCTTCCCAAACCGTAGACGAAAACGACTGAAGGAAGCAGCATTTCCCCTAATTTCAGGACAGCACAGACAGTCTGTAGATCTGTGTTTGTAATCGTTGTGCTGGGTGAAACACTCATTATGGTGATTGCACCCATCAGTTTTACGTCGTTTAAGTCATAAAAACGGTGTCAAACTTGAGTTTGTTGCTTTTGCTGTTCCTAACCCTGTGGCTCATGTCCCCCCTGCAAAAGACCCCTGTTAATGGTCGCACATTTGTTTTGTCAGTCCTGAGTCTGCAAATGCACGCAGGGCACAGCGCCAGTAAGGTGTGTCCACAGGAGGCAGCTGAGTGCATCTGCAGGACTGATCGAAAACGTCAAAGAAGCCACCACTAACAGCTGCTCACTGCACTTCTAAATTTTTTGAGCGAATGCGTTTCGAATCGCAATGCATTATCTTGTACGTTGTGCTAAAGTAATGTGATGAACAGCGATGTATGTTTAGTCTCCCTTTTGTATGATCACAAGAACTGCTGATGGTTGATGTGGATACCTTTTGGATCACTTTAAATGTTTGTGTTTCACATGAGATGGATTGCCACTAGCACGTTCGAAAATAACAATTTTGAAATCGATCATGCGAATTAAATACCATCAATAACACATCTCAAAGAGTTATCGAATACTCATTTTTTCGAGTACAGAAGCCGAATTTCAGCCCAAACATGGGCTAGTCAAATACTCCATTGCATCCCTGCCTTCATGCATCGAGGGTACATTTACTGCGACAGTTACGACAGGTCCATATCTTGATATTCAACGCAGTGAAATCGGTCGTCACGTAAATCTATAAGGGAGGATGAAAAAGTTTCAGAGTGATGGCATAGCTGCAGCCTATATGCAACATAACGTGACTCTGATGAGGGTATATAAACATCCGACATGTAGGGAAGGGATTATGGCGTTCATGTCTTTCCGACGTGCGTGCAGTGAAAGCGGGAACGTGAACTATGGCGACGTTCTTATCAACTGCATCCAAACAGGATCAGCGTGCTGTTACTCTTTCCTTGGCTGCCGAAGGAAAAACACCGGTAGACATCCATCGGAGAATGAAGATTGTGTACGATGCAGTACGTGTGCCAAAGACCGCCTTTGCGAAATGGTGCGTCAAGTGGTACTGCTGCTTCATGGATGTCCCCATATCGCAAATGTTTTGACGCAGAAGTTAGGCCAACTCTGGTGGGAGACACTGGAGCTCCAGCCGTGCAGTCTTCTCTCCCCATGCGATTATCGCGGTTTCGTTCCCTTAAAATAGGCCATCAAGGGGCGACGACTCTCGTCGGACGAGGATGTGCAGCAGCAGTTAAGGATAGCAGGACACGGTGTTTCACCAACTTGGTGTCTCAGTGGTCAGGACGATTTTGCGTGATTGGCATACGGATTCTGGGCTGTACGGCTTTAGAACCGAAAGTTCTTGACCGCCCCTTCTGTAAGGCCCTCCCACTTGATCCAGTTTGACTTAGCTGGTGCTATGCCCATTCTGTCATGGTTCGGGCTCATCCAAGTCCTCCATCTCAAGTTCTCGCCACTGAGCATCTCTTGTAGTGGAGAGACGTCGTTCGGAGGCTCAGTAAGTGCTTTATTGTAGGATGTCTTGTGGGGTTTTTTAAGTGCAGAGAAAGCACGAAATGCGGAGTGACGTTCATCGGAGGTTAGCTTAAGCATCTCAGTGTATTCACGGACCAGTTCCTCGGCTGTTACTCTTTCCTTGGCTGCCGAAGGAGAAACACCGGTCGACATCCATCGGAGAATGAAGAGTGTGTACGGCGTCTGTAAATCAGGTCGCTTCTTATAGCTTATCGAGCGGCGTGAGTTTTTTTGCAACCAGTTACTAGTCGGCAGGTTTAATTTAAGCTTTAGATAATCTTTTTAGGCGTGTACAGATGTGGTCCACAACAGCGAGCGTATTTTCTCGAAGAGATACGCAGGGCCTGGGCTGTGGTCGAGCTCCCCACTTTCATCGAATTTTCACTGTCTTATTTCTTACTGTGATTTCATTACGGATCTTCCCGCAATGACATTGTACGTCAATGACTGGTGCATTACGACTATTAGATTAGTTCTTTTCTCTGTGTGTTCCACAATGATGCCATTCCAGGTAACTTTCAAATTTCGGTTTGTTTGCTTCGAGCTAAGATGGAAAGCGCTGACTTCAGTCAGTGAGGGACTTGGTTCGAGAAAATCTTCCAGGGAGTATTTTGTCACGGTGCTTAAAGCATGTTCGAGGTTTTGTTCTGCTCCCTTAGAACTCTTTCCTAGCTGTGATGTTGTATTAACAAAAATACCTGAACGATTCTAAGGTTCCAACCAAAAAGATGAAGATGAATCACACCAAAAAATACCATTTTATATGTATTATTATTGCCTCCGTAGCAGAAACCGGTCGCGCTGGCTCGTGCGGTGACGCTAGACTCGGAGAGCGCCGTTTCGAATCCTGGTGCTTGAAATTTTTCATGTCAGTATTTGATCTGCAAGGAGAGAAGAAGTGGTGCCGTTACGTTCCTCACCACCAGTCTTTGCACTTACGTCCCTGATTGAATTCCAGACTCCTCCACAGTGTTTGATGAAGTGAGGGTCTGTGTCACTGCTCGCGCTAATCCGTCCGTCGTATGGCCATGATAAGCTCCACGGCCCACTTCGTGCTTCCGGGAGGAGTAGAATATGTGCCGGTACCAGGTTTCGTTCTCTCCCTTCTCTTCATCCATAGCAATACAAATCCAACTCTACACTGTACGAGCTCTCCTCACAGTCATCCATATCATACTTACACACTTTCCACTTCATAACATCCTCGAGGAAGACAACGGCTGACGTCGCTTTAGTACGCGACGCGAGATTCGTGCATCTGCCCTGAGTGTGGGACTACTTCGACTTAGCTTAGCGTCAGCTGCTTCGCTCGCGTTTGCGTAGTAGTTATATCTACATACATACTCTGCAAATCACATTTAAGTGCCCGGCAGAGGGTTCATCGAACCATCTTAACAATTCTTTAATATACCAATCTCGTAAAGACAACGAACACTTACATCTCTCCGTACGAGCTCTGATTTCCCTTTTTTTTATCATGGTGATCGTTTATCCCTATGTAGGCCGGTGTCAACAAAATATTTTCGCATTCGGAAGAGAAAGTTGGTGATCGGAATTTCGTGAGAAGATTCCGCCTCAACGAAAAACTGCTTTGTTTTAATGATGTCCACCCCAATCCTGTACCACTTCAGTGACGCTCTCTCCCAAATTTCACGATAATACGAAACGTGCTTCCTTTCTTCGAACTTTTTCGATGTACTCCGTCAATCCTATCTCGTAAGGATCCCACACCGCGCAGCAGTATCCTAAAAGAGGACGGACAAACGTAGTGAAGGCAGTCTCTTTAGTAGATCTATTACATTTTTTTAGTGTCCTGAAAATAAAACGCATTCTTTGTTTAGCCTTCCCGCAACATTTTCGAAGTGTTCCTACCGGTTTAAGTTGTAATAACAGTAATAACTTTGTAAACATGTATTAGCCCTTAGAGCTGTTCCTATTTCTATGTAATTCTTACGTAGTCAACCTGTCGTGGCGGCGGTTAAATAACTTACATCTAGCACACTAATAGCAACTCCTTCTAAACTTTACACGTTAATCAAGGCCACAGAAGCATGGTCTCGGGTGATTTTTCCCTTAGAATATTTCACCCCCTGACAAGCATTTATTTCTAAGCGAGAAGTAAAATACCAATTCTCATACTTCTAGCCGTAGAAATGCATCGTAACTCTTCAATAATTCATTCTCCAAAAGAGCAAGCACCACTATTTCACCATCTTAGGGGCCGAATTTCCAAAAAAGCGAGAAGCTTTTTTTCTTCTGACTGGAAAACTTTATACCATTTTCCGTACTTCTAGCTTCAAAATTGCGTTGATAGCGACATATTATCAAAAAACGTCAGGCTAGTTTTTTTTTATGTTTCGGCAGATAGTTGCAATTTCGTTTTTCCAATGTGTAGCTGGACTCAGCGTAAACAAATAATGCTAACGAAGCCTTTCATGAGACGCCCAGTGTCGAAGGCAAGCGTCGGTTCTTTTCCCAGTAAAAGTAAATGAATTTAAAGTTGAATTTTACGTGCTCATTCGATAGAGGGGTCCGAGATTAGTCCAGTGCGTTATTCTTCTTAACGATATGTGGTAACAGTAAACTACGAAGAATCATCAATATATCAGCGACAGCACTGCTTGGCCCTCGCTGATTTCTGCCGCCATGCAGTAGTGTTGCTCAATCGCTGCTGGAGTACTATTAACCTTCTTGGTTTACTCTTCGTGTTAATACGTATCGCTGAAAAGAATACCGCACTAGACTAAGTTGGGTGCGTTCTGTCGAATTCCACTTTAAAACTCATTTATTTTGTAATGGGAACAAAACGTTTTTCGTCGACATTGGGCGTCGCATGAAAGACTCGAGCAGTATTCGTTGAATGCATGTATGCAAACGTGCATGCATTGTGTTGTACAGGTGCCGGGTGTCAATTTGTGGGGTGGAGTTCCTGATACACTTGGTCGGCCAGTACACCACTGGTCGGCCAGTACACCACTGGTCGGCCAGTACACCACTGGTCGGCCAGTACACCACTGGTCGGCCAGTACACCACTGGTCGGCCAGTACACCACTGGTCGGCCAGTACACCACTGGTCGGCCAGTACACCACTGGTCGGCCAGTACACCACTGGTCGGCCAGTACACCACTGGTCGGCCAGTACACCACTGGTCGGCCAGTACACCACTGGTCGGCCAGTACACCACTGGTCGGCCAGTACAGTTTATGGATGATGTTGTCGTCCGTTGATGTCGCATACTTGCTCCATTGGAAGCAGATCTGGTGATCGAGCAGCATGTCGACATTCTGTAGAGCATGTGGGTGAGCGTTATTCTGTTGGAAAACACTCCCTGGTATGCTGTTCATGAATGGCAGCACAACAGGTCGATTCACTAGACTGACGTACAAAATCGCAGTGAGGGTGCGTGAAATAACCAGTAGAGTGCTCCTGCTGCCATACGAAATGACATCATAGGCTGTAACGCCAGGTGTGGGTCCAGTTTGTCCTCAACTGGCGTCCTACTAATCAACACACGACCATCACTGACACCGAGAAAGAATCAGCTTTCATCAGATAACACAACAGACCTCCACTCTGCCCTCCAACAAACTCTTGCTTGACACCACTGAAGTTGGAAATGTCTGTGGGTTGGGGTTAAGTGGAATGCATGCTACAGGACTGGCTGTCGCGCAGTAAAGGTATTTACTGAGCCTTCCCGCTGGTTCACTTAACATAGGACCAAAATCTCTTTTGATTTTCCGCCACATTTCTAGAGAGACTTTCGTTGTGGAAACTATTAAATGCATCTCGCATTGAAATCCGCACCAAATTTCGAGCCTCAGTAAAACTTCGCCAATCTTGGAGATTTTACGTTTGTCTAAATTATACGTGCCTTCTTCGGTGCTCTTGCAGCAGCTTTCTGTCGTGTTTTGTGTACCATGGGGGATCAGTTCCGTCTCTTACTAATTTATTTGGTATGAATCTCTCGAGTGCTGTTGATACTATTTCTTTGAACTTAAGCAACATATGGTGTTCACTTACATAGTTTGGAAGGATTGGAGACTATCTTTTAGAAAGACGTCAACCGAATTTTTAACTGCTTATATAAATAGATATATTTCGCGTTTAGTTTTGGTGAATTTCTTTGTTACGGAATTAAGCCTCGCTCGACTGTGTGTTCACTAATCCCTGTATCTGTCGTGATGCTCAGCGTTATTTGTGGCTAAGAGGTCAAGTGTGTTTTCGTAACCATTTACAGTTTGAATGGCCTCGTGAACTAATTGTTCAAAATAATTTTAAAAAAAGCGTTTAGAACAATGACAGAAGTAGTTTTCTATCTATAATAGGGTCTGAAAATATATTTTTGGCAACATGTGGAAGGTAGATTGAAGTTACTGCCAACGATAATTTTATAATAAATTTTCGATTTCGGAAAAGAAGCTCTGTGTTTCACCAAGATGTCGAAGAAGGTTGTATCGAGTAAGATGTGGAGACGGCGGTTTGAAAGCGGAAGTAGTAGTACGAGGAAGGGCGTCCCTAACCTGAGGGAGCACTACTCAAGCTACCTGGCGAAAGGACAAGTGTGGCAAATGCCGGCATTCACAAAGTGCAACAATAACCGCTCCTCACCCCTCTTTCCGAACCGAACCGTGATCCCTGGCTAGGTCCTTGGGACTGCTAACGAGGAGAGACGGACGACGCCTGCTTGTCGCGGAGCCTCTGAGAGCGCGGCGCGGCGCATCGCGCAGTGTCCGGCAGCGGAGTGGAGAGGAGAGAACCCGTCGGTGCGCACCGTTACGTGAACTGAACTAGGTCCCGCCGCGGACCGCCGGCTCTTCCTCTGCCTCCGGCCGCCGAGTACTTCTCCCACAGCCGTGCCGTTTGCATGTCGGCGGACAAAGTTAACGGCGCTCGCCAGTTAAAGGCCGCACCACAGCGCGCCGTACATCGTCCTCTCATCAATCTTTCCCTGTCCTCTACGGAAAAGTGTCGTCCTCGGAGGGTCGCCAGTGAGTGCTGTACGAATACGACAAAATTTGCACATGGTGCAATAAATCGCACCTCTCATTAAATGCGTAAATCCGATATTATGCCCATAACAACAAGAAAGAAGCGGATGTTAACTGATCACAAGGTTAGTGGCGAAAATCGGAGCACAGCACGTTGTTGATACACTACTCGCCATTAAAATTGGTATACCACGAAAATGACGTGCTACAGACGCGAAATTTAACCGACAGGAAGAAGATGCTGTGATATACAAATGATTAGCTTTTCAGAGCATTCCCACAAGGTTGGCGCCGTTGCCGACACCTACAACGTGCAGACATGAGGAACGTTTCCAACCGATTCCTCATGCACAAACAGCAGTTGACCGGCGTTGACTGGTGAAACGTTGTTGTGAAGCCTCGTGTGAGGAGCAGAAATGCGTACCATCACGTTTCCGACTATTGATGAAGGTCGGATTGTAGCCTATCGCGATTGCGGTTTATCATATCGCGACATTCCTGCTCGCGTTGGTCGAGATACAATGACTGTTAGGAGAATATGGAAGCGGTGGGTTCAGGAGGATAATGCGGAACGCCGTGCTGGATCCCAACGGCCTCGTATCACTTGCAGTCGAGATGACAGGCATCTTATCCGCATGGCTGTAACGCCTCGATCCCTGAGTCAACAAATACGTTTGCAAGACAAAACGATCTGCACGAACAGTTCGACGGCGTTTGCAGCAGCCTGGACTATCAGCTCGGAGACCGTGGCTGTGGTTACCCTTGACGCTGCATCACAGACAGGAGCGCCTGCGATGGTGTAATCAACGACGACCCTGTGTGCACGAATGGCAAAACGTCATTTTTTTCGGATGAATCCAGGTTCTGTTTACAGCATCATGATGTCGCATCCGTGTTCGGCGACATAGAGGTGAACGCACATTGGATGCGTGTATTCGTCATCGCCATACTGTTGTATCACCCGGTGCGATGGTGTGGGGTGCCATTGGTTACACGTCTCGGTCACCTCTTGTTCGCATTGACGGCACTTTGACAGCGGACTTTACATTTCAGATGTGTTACGACCCGTGGCTCTACCTTTCATTCGATCCCTGCGAAACCCTACATTTCAGCAGGATAATGCACTAGCGCATGTTGCAGGTCCTGTACGGGCCTTTCTGGATACAGAAAATGTTCGACTGCTGCCCTGGCCAGCACATTCTCCAGATCTCTCACCAATTGAAAACGTCTGGTCAATGGTGGCCGAGCAACTGGCTCGTCACAATACGCCAGTCACTACTCTTGATGGAATATGGTATCGTGTTGAAGCTGCCTGGGCAGCTGTACCTGTACACGCCATCCAAGCTTTGTTTGACTCAATGCCCAGGCGTATCAAGGCCGTTATTACGGCCAGAGGTGGTTGTTTCGGGTACTGATTTCTCAGTATCTATGCACCCAAATTGCGTGAAAATGTGATCACATGTCAGTTCCAGTATAATATATTTGTGCAATGAATACCCGTTTATCATCTGCATTTCTTCTTGGTGTAGCAGTTTTAATGGCCAGTAGTGTGCGTATGTTCGCAATACACTTAGAGTCGCATTGTTACCGTCTGTGGAAAGCTTGAATAACCACGTTTTGGATCTAGGACCGCTGCGAAACGTACAGGAAGCGAGTCAGTGAGGTTCTGGAAGATACCCGTAGGGACAGGGAGCAATGCGACTTCCTTGCCGTGGCCAAGTGCGTTATGTTCATCGGTTGAGGATCCATGACGCGAACAGCCTGATCGAAGTGGGCCCGCAGACTCCCGATTGGGTTTTAATTCTGGGAATTTGGTGGCCAGGGGATTACGGTAAATTCATCCTGATGTTCTTCGAACCACATACATATACTGTGACGTGTGTGGTACGTTGGATTGCCCTGCTGGTAGATGCAATTGCGCTGAGGAAAAACAAACGGAGCGTATGGGGGCGGAAATGGTCCCCAAGGATAGACGCATGCTCGTGTTGATCCATTGTGCATTCCAGAATGACGAGATCACGCATGGAATGGCACGAAAACACCCCCAAGCCGTACCTCTCTCCCGTCCGGCGTGGGCCCTTCTGACGATTGTTGCAGGTGTTCGCTTCCAGACATTTCGCATCGTACACGCCAACGACCATCCTTTCGCTGGAGCATGAAACGTGATTCATCTGAAAAGGCCGCCTGTCGCCACTCAGTGGATGTTTAGTTGCGGTACCGGCGTGAAAATTCCAGCCTTCATCGCTGGTGAACAGGAATCAGCATGGGTGCATTATGCATTAACCAAGCGTTTGCTGAGGTTGCCCATACCCAGGAACGGTGCTCAATAGTCGTTCAGAAGACACTGTTGGCAGCCCCATTGTTCATCTGGGCGGTCAGTTACTCAGCAGTAGCACTTCTGTTCGTCTATGCACTTGCCCGCGCCGTCCGTTGAGGACGAGCGGTTCTAGGCGTTTCAGTCTGGAACCGCGCTCCTGCAACGGTCGCAGGTTCGAATCCTGCCTCGGGCATGGATGTGTGTGATGTCCTTAGGTTAGTTACGTTTAAGTAGTTCTAAGTTCTATGGGACTGATGACCTCAGATGTCAGGTCCCATAGTGCTCAGAGCCATTTGAACATTTCCCCGCTGCCGTCGTTCACCCTTGTCAAATACGGCCCGTGGTGCACCACAGTTGCCTCGGCGCCGGTTTTGTGTAGCACCGTTTTCTCATGCACATCATTAATCCCCAATCTGAAAAACTTACTTGGCTTTCTATTATTGATAGCGCGAATCCCATTTCCTGAAGCTTCAGTGGTGATGTTAGGATTTCCCTAGATGAAGATTTCATCGAGGAAAAATATTAGTTTTATATGTATTTTTTGTTCCTCTTCTTCCCCTTTTCTTTTCCCCCCTTCGGCTACAGGTACTGATGTCGAATTTATATTCATGCAAGTTTGACATCAGTAAAAACAGCTGAGAAGTTAAAGCAAACTGAAAGGGGGAATAAGAATACACTAAAAAAAAAACTTTTCGGTGAATAAATTCCATTAATCTCGCGACTGCACCACGTGAGTAACGGTATTTCCCCCTCCACTTCTTGCAATCCCTCTAAAGGCCTGAAGATACTTCGCGCGGTGTACATGTATTTACATCAGAGCTATGCATATTAGTTCCTCAGTGTGAATATTGTGTTCCGCAACATGTGAATACGCGACTCACTGCATGAGCCGTTCTGCTTCATCAGATGGAATTCGCCTATAGTTAAGCTAAGGAGGTGATGTATGCATTGTAATGTACAGTCATGTTTTGGTTAGTATTGTTTCAAATGAAGTTAGTATAAGGGAGAGGCAGAAAGTTACTGCCGACACATTTCAACCCTACGACAGAAGTACTCAGCGTACCCACCAGATTTTTTTTTTTTTTTGTTCTGTCTCTGCTGACTGTGAATCATAATTAACAGTGCCTTAGGTCATCGCTTCTGAAGAAAGTAGTCCACGGTTCAACGCAAGCTTTTGGTAACAAGGAACTACAGTCAGATATTAGTCCACTCTAAGCTGGTCACACCGCGGTAATGAGCGTTTGTTAGCCACTGGGACCAGAACGGGTTACTTTCACATTAACCATCACTGCCGTTTAGCGATTTCGGATGTTCCTTGTTGCAAAGAAATGCTAGGGTGATTTGCTTAGTCTGGTGAATTTCCATGAAACAATAAAACATTTTTGTTGTGCTTTCATGGTTGGTAAGCTTGATTATTCCAAGGATCGTATCAAGAATTTTATCAACGTAAAGGTTACGGTTTATTGCTGACAACTGTCTGAAATTGCCAGTGTGTCGACTGTTACTGAAAATCGAGAAAACTGAGTTTCGTGCTATTGTTAAACATTTTCATTTGAAGGGTTTAACTGCCGCACAGACCAAAACAAAACTGGGTGAAATTCACGTGGACTCTGCAGCGTCATTGGAGACCATTTACTTTTGGATTTATGAACGTAAACTTAGTCGGACAATCACCGAAGAAGCAACATGCTCCTGCAGTCCAGTTGGGGTCACCACAAAGAAAATCGTTGACAAAGTCCATGATATGGTAATGCAAGGATCCCAAATAGAGATTCGTGATACGGCTGAGACTGTAGGCATCTCAACAGAGTGCATAATATCCAGCATGGAAAATTGGCTATTAAGCTGTGTGGAAGGCGGGTGCCGCGATTGCTCAGTCATACAAAAGCGCATCTGGCACAACATTTTAACACTGTCTGGCCAGGTTTAATCGTAGTCTATAAGACTTTTTAAGCCGATTTGTGATTTTTGATGCATCTATCATTACACACCAGAGTCAAAACAACAGATGATGGCTGCTGAAAATGTACCAAAGGAGCCAAATACCGTTTTGTCATGTAGCAAGATAATGTGCTGTGTTTGTATGGGATTACCAAGGAATAATCCTATAGATTACTTGAAAAAATGCAGAATCATAACTAGACCCTATTGTGCTTCATTGTCTGTCTTTTTTCAGCCAACCCATGTTTCAAGAGATCTAAAATCGTCACGCAAAAAGCCATTTTTCACCAGAATAATGAATATCCCACACATCAGCACTGACAATGACCAAAGTGAATAAATTGGACTTTGAATTGCTCACCAGACTTGGGCCCTAGTGACAGCTTCCTGTTCCCTAATTTGAAATATTGGCTTGCTGGGAAGAAATTTTCAGCAAATGAGGAAGTGATAGTTGCAGTCAACGAGTGTTTCGCAGAGTTTGACAGAACCTATGTTTCCGATGGGGTGAAAAGTTGGAGTTTCGGTGGACCAAGTGTACATCACTCGCGAGGAGTTTGTGTGAAAAAGTAAAATGTGTTGTTTACGAAACAAACATTTTTTTCGTGCTTTTTACTACACTTACCAACTCACTCACGTAGCTATGTTACATTCAAGGTCATAGATTACTTTGTACACCCGGATGGTCACGCAACCGAAAAGCGTGTCGCTTCTTATGACTCTCTTAGCAGCTATGTCCTTGGGAGATCGTACAACAGGTATGACCGGGAAGTGGAGCCTCCCAGGCGATGTAACGATGCCAGCAGTCTCAGCAGCGTCAAGCTCTCACCAATGGAATGCCATTACGGTCTGTACGCAAGAGGAGAGCGTTCCCTATGCGTCATGGCAGTCTGCTGTGACGCCAGACCAAGCCGCCGCTGTCTCCATATCGCTATGTGAAGTTGCATGCACTGATGATCCGAAATATTACGACCGCCTACTTAATAGCGTGCTGCTCTGTCATTGGAATGCAGTATAGTAGCTATTATACGGGGCACGGATACGACAAATCGTTGGAATGTTTCTGGAAGTACGAAGGGTGTTCAGTGAAGACTGGCACTAACGTTCATACAACAGTGTATTGTAAAAAGCCACATATATCGACTTTTGTCACCCTCAAAATACTTCCTACAATTCAGTGCTCTTGTCCCACCTCTTCTGTCATTCCTGGAAGACGTGCAGGAAGCAATCCCTTGATATCCTCTTCAGGGTCGCCTCTCGTTGAACCGACGTCTCCTAAGTTCATTTTTTGCCATTGGGTTAAGACAAAAGTCACATGGAGTCAGTTTGGGGCTGTGAGCCTAAGGGGGTACCGTGGAGACGCGTTTTTGTGCCGTAAACTCGATGGCAGCGTTAGCAAATTTGGCTGGGCGTTATCGCGATGAAGCTTCCATTATCCTTCGTCTTTGGGGATGTGATCCTTTATCAGCCAACGGTCTTGCCGCAGTTGTAACACGGGCAGGCGGCGTGCACTCAACCCTTGTTAGGCCAATTGTGCAGCTATTTGACTGAGAAGTAGCGGCTCTGGTCACGTAAACTGACAACGGCCGGGAGAGCGATGTGCCGACAACATGCCCCTGCATGTCTTCATCCAGTGACGCTGATAGCTGAGGATGATACGGCGGTCGATCGGTACTGTTGGGCTTTCCGAGCTCTCTCTCTCTCTCCCCCTCTCTCTCTCTCTCCCCCTCTCTCTCTCCCCCTCTCTCTCTCCCCCTCTCTCTCTCCCCCTCTCTCTCTCGCTCTCTCTCTCTCGCTCTCTCTCTCTCCCCCCCCTCTCTCTCTCTCTCTCTCTCTCTCTCTCTCTCTCTCTCTCTGTCTGTCTCTGTGTCTGTCTGTCTGTCTGTCTCTCTGTCTGTGTGTGTGTGTGTGTGTGTGTGTGTGTGTGTGTGTGTGTGTGCGCGCGCGTGCGCGCTATCGCCAGGTAATCAAGTAAAGTTATAACCATTTTCTCCCTGGCTGAGTTCTGCGCTTGTGCCTTTTCTTTTGGTGCTGACTATGTTGCACCCATTCTGTGCTGTTGCGCTTCATCTGTGGGTCATAACAGTTCACCCATGTTTCGCCACAAGCATCTACCTCGTCCTCAACACATTGTTTCCAATAGTGGCACACACTGATAAGAGCTTGCATTTGCTGCGGAGTAAGCAGTCGCGATATCCATCGTTCATTTTCCCGGCCACTTCTGAATCCATGATGCCAACGGAAATATGGTCAACGATATATTGCAGAACCGCCATAAGCCCTTTTTAGGTAGTCGTAAGTTTCAGCTGCATTTTTCCCCCAAGAGAACACACAACTGTATAGCATAACGCTGTTCACGAAAATCAACTATGACGATGATCCAGCCAATTATGAAACACGTTCTGTCTCACAGGCTACCAACGCTCAACTGACAGAGCTGTCGCTGTGATATTTGCAGTGACTGGCGGTCAGATTACGAGGCTCATCGGCGCACTAATAAATGTCAAAAGCCGGCACTTATCGGAAGAAAAAATGTTTGGCGCCGCTCCTTACTGAATATCACTGTTATGTTGCAGCACATGTCTACGTACAGGCCACGCAGTTCACGTAAATTACGATCCTGTGGTTCGTTGGCGCGGAGTGGGCTCCCGATTGCGTCCTAGAAGTGTTCCATCGGATACAGGTCAGAGGAGTTCGGTGGCAAAGACTATAGTGTTCGTTAAATTGCCGTAGCACGATTTTGGGCGTTGTCACACTGACAGTTATCCCGCTGGAAGATGGCGTCGCCGCTGCAGAAGACATCAAGCATGAAGGAGTGCAGGTAATCTACGATTGTCCACGTTGTCCACAACTGCCGCTGAGCTGTCGTTTATCATCACACTTCCCATGGAGGCCCAGCCTACCACAATGTTCGAACACCCGTTCGCCTGGAACGTGACGTATCCGGACAACCTAATGTAACAAGGAACGTCTACATTTAAATCATACTCTGAAAGCCACAACACTGCTTGGCGGAGGGTACTTAAGGTACCACATACTATTCACCCTTCTTACATCCAATCGCGAATGGCACGTGGGAAGAATGATGTTGCTGAGCCTCTGCATTAGCTCTAATTTCTGGAATTTTCTTGTCGTGGTCATTCCGTGAGATGTATGTGGGAGGAAGTAATACACTTATGAGCCAAAACATTATGATCTCCCTCTTAATAGCTTGTTTCTCCGTTTTTGGAAGGAGATACATCACTGATTCTGCATATCAGCGATCCGACAATTCGTTGGTAGGTTTGTGGAGGTTTGTGGCATTAGATGTCTACGCACAGGTCATGTAATTCCCGTAAGTAACGGGCCGCTGATATGTGTACGCGGTGATGGCGCCCAATGGCGATCCAGATGGGTACCATAGGATTTACATCAGGCGGATTTGGTCGCAGAGACATCGTGAGTTCACTATAAATCTCCTTAAACAACTATAGCACGGTTCTGGTTTCGAGACACGGACAATTATACTACTGAAAGATGATCTCTTGTCTGATCACTTGCATCCATGTCCATTGTACATTCCGACGGACTTCGGCAATTCCAGCAGGACAATACCACACTCCACACGTCCAGAATTCCCACAGAGTGGTTCCAGAACCCTCCTGAGTTCGGGTGGCCACCAAATTCCCCAGACATGAACATTGTTGAGCACATTTGGAATGCCTTGCAACATGATGTTCAGAAGAGATCTTGACCCCTCGTACCCTTATAGCCCTGCAGGATTCATGGTGTCAGTTTCCTCCAGCACTATTACAGACCTGAGTCGAGTCCATGCCACGTAGTGTTGCGACACTTCTGCGTGTTCGCGGAGGCCGTACACGACATAAGGCAACCGTATCCGTTTCTTTGGGTCTTAATTGTATAAATAGTAATGTTACATCAAGGTAGCGCCTTGTAGTGTGCATTTGCTAACACTTAAGTCAGTTTCCGTATCATAAGGAGAACTGACGCACTTTGTCGAAAGTGAGTTCGATCGTCTGTAGTGGAGACATGTGTAAACATAAGCGTATTATTTAGTTTGGACGCACGAAGAACGTGACCCCAGGAGTGTAGCCGCCAAAGCCGCGGGGCGTGTTGACAGTGACCTAGAACGTAAACAGGCCGGCCTGTGGAATGCCGACGCATGCGGTATACTGCACATCTGCCCACGCAGCCGGCGACCCACGCCCAACGGCCGGCCTTACCTGAAAGCGAAAACCAGTCCGCCCCGCAGCGGACCTCCGATGGCGAAAGTCGACACCTCGCACTGCCCGCTGGTCGCCCTTCCCCGTACGCCACGCAGAGGAACTGCAGTCGTCCAGTTCCGCATACTGGACAGGGCTGAACGCCAGTTTTCACAAACGACCGCAAGGTGGCGCTATTTGCTTAACACAAGTACGGCTTTGCAAGTGAAACGTGGCTGGTAGTAAGTAGAGTGTGATGTTGACTCAAGGACCATCAGATTTCGTTCTCTCTTAGGTATGTTGTAAAGGGACCTGAGTATCTGGCTAGCCGTTTTTCATGCAACGGCCTCTAGTTTCCAAGAAAATCTATGAAGAAGTTCTACGCATACCTCTATATTCGTAACGTTAGTTCTGTTTCGATCACTTGAGTGCAGCACAGCGGCAAATGTTCAAATGGGTCTGAGCACTATGGGACGTAACATCTGAGGTGATCAGTCCCCTAAAACTTAGAATTACTTAAACCTAACTAACTTAAGGACATCACACGCATCATTGCCCGAGGCAGGATTCGAACCTGTGACCCTAGCGGTTGGGCGTTTCGAGACTGAAGCGCCTAGAACCGCTCGGTCACTGCGGCCGGCCGGCTAATGTTCACGACTGCGTTTGTCGGTACCTTTTCAAATCCCATCCGTCGCCCTTTTTCCCCCATTACCGGTTCATGTGGAGAGCAGACTCATCACACACTTCACGATCAGATCTTTGTATATAAAAGAGAAGCATGTGCCTCCATCGTTAAATTATCCCACCCATATCTAATCCATTTTGCCAATCCTGTAATATGCAGTTTTAGAGGCAGGTTGAAATTTTTACGGAAACAATCAAGATGTCGCGGACTTGCTAAAGGGTGAGAAATCGCTTCGAGCGAAGAGTCCATAAAAATACGTTCGTTTAGTCCACGTCAGTTTAGTGCACCTTCTTTCACAGGAATTGTAAACCACGCGTGATTCGCATGCAAAGTGATCGGAGGAGGAACAATCTTCTTGAATTTAAACGAAGTGTGCTTACCAGTATCGCTTCTGAAGGTTTCTTTGCAAGGCACTAGCTTTCATTAAATGTGCTTGGTGTCCTATGAATTAGTGTTTCAGTTGCTTCTACGACAAATACTATCAAAAATTCTGTTCCAGCAGGGGAAAACAAAAAACTGGTTCAAATGGCTCTGAGCGCTATGGGACTTAACTGCTGTGGTCATCAGTCCCCTAGAACTTAGAACTACTTAAACTCAGCTAACCTAAGGATATCACACACATCCATGCCCGAGGCAGGATTCGAACCTGCGACCGCAGCGGTCGCGCGGTTCCAGACTGTAGCGCCTAGAACCGCTCGGCCACCCCGGCCGGCGGGGAAGGGAAACATACAAGCGATAGCGAGTAAGATTATTCTGTGATGTAATCTGTAATAAACCTAATACACGTTTGAAGAAATTTTGCTCGTATGGTAGATTTATTAATTAAATTACTACGGAGAAAATGAAAAATTTTCGATAATTTTTCATGACATATACTGTTTAATGATACTCTGTACGACGAAATAGAAAACAAGAAACTCACTAGGAGGATGTGATCGCTTACCAGATCGGTAGTTGAGAACCTTAGCCGCTGCACTATGCTCGCTTGGTCGAAACATGACGGACGTTATGGGCATAGGAGATAAGCACAAAACTTGGACATCGATCGTCTAGAAGCTGGAGGTCGTCGCATGAAAAGCTGCTAGTCAGGTTCTCAGGACAGGCACATCTGCAGCATACCTGAGACTATAGTTGTAAAACTACCGTAGGTTGCAGCAGACGGTCTTAAGTCAGCGTAGTTTACGATAGTTTTTCTAGTAGCTTCTAACTGTTAAGATCGTACTCGCGCTATGTGTACATTGTGTTGCATACCTGTCGTTCGTTACCTATAACGATCACTTTCTTTGCATACGTTACCATTGTCTTTCTACACTCCCCTAAAAACCGAAAGTGGTGAACCGTCGGTAAACTGAATATGTAAACGGTTGGGTAATCCCGGGAAAATTTTTGTTCTGCATAGTTACCCTCCTGTCCGTTAGTTCAAAACGAAGTGTTTATAGCAAAATTCAAATTTTCAGTGATCAATTTGGGTTTTATTCGAAAATTGTTAATTTGTAACGTGAACCAGAGGGATGTCATAGGAGAAGTAAAGGAAACAATTGTGCCTCATTGTTTAGAGGCACAAAACGCGTGGGTGTTTTCAGCTCGTTACTAAATGCAAATAAGTAAAAGGCCGAGTTGATAGGAGCTGAAGGAGTCCAGGTTGCAATAATATGCGATACGGCACACATTTAGAGAGAAGGATTAATATTCAAGAAACACATAGTACAATGAAATTACTTATCTTCAGTAGTTTGTAGGACTGCAGCTGCAGCTATGAACTGACAGTCTCGTAACATGGAATACCATGAACTAATACAACATATTCTGAGGGACTGAGCCTGATGGGCTTCCTCAGAGACTCAATGCAAACATTACAAAACTGGCTGAGGGCCGATTACGAAAGTGCGTCTGCCTAGGTTGAAATCTAGCTAAGAAGTGAACGAGGCACACGTCAGTTCCGTCGAGATGCACAGCCCGCTAGAGTGCGCTGTGCTCGCCAGACGATGGGCTGCCAACCTTGTGTTGTAGTAGTATCTGTGGCAATGATATTACAGAAACCATACAGATTTATCAAGCAGCAAGCTCAACAAATCGATGAAATAAATAAAACTGCAAAAGAGAAACGTAAGAAAAATAGCTTCAATATTTTGTCGAACTTACATGAAATATGTTTGTTTTCCATAAACGGCTTTCGCATTTATCATTGATAACAGGAAACTCCTGCGTTTGCTCAAAACAGCGTGTTCTATTAATTATTATTTGTGTGTGTGTGTGTGTGTGTGTGTGTGTGTGTGTGTGTGTGTGTGTGTGTGTGTGTGTGTGTGTGTGTAAGGGGGGGGGGTACTGAAGTTACCCGATCAACTAATTTGCATTGGGTATGAAATGCAATTTATACTGTATATGATAATAAGATACGCAACGGACTAAAACGGAACGATGTGTGGTTCTGATTATGTGCAAATCAAACAAGCAAGCATACAAACAAAAACAAAGGGAAGGCGTCAGTTCCCAGTTTCTCTCTAAAACATTCATATATATTTCTCTCCCTGCCAATAATATCAATACTACCGGTGATTCTACAATTTACTACGTCGTTTGTATAGTGTACCAAAACCATCGAACGATTGCTTCGGTGGAGAGCAACTGGAAGACTCATCACAATCTGTTATTAAAAGGTGTGATGGTCCCCTGGTGAGTCATGGACCCATAAATAGCGTTGTAGCACTGGAGTTGATAGCAAGGCAGACGCCTCTCGTAGAATACAGATGTTTGGGCAGCCCGGAAGCGGCGAGGTGCCTCGGCCGGTCGCTCCGTTACTTGGCTTCCGGGACGCCACAAGGCAGCGTTCTTCCGGTATCCGCTTTCCTCGCACTCGCAGCTATAGCCGGCTAGCGGACGACTCTGGGACGCCGTTGCTCTTCCTGGCGGGCGATCTGTGACCCACACTGAGGTTCGTGGGATACCTCCCAATATCGTGTCGGACCTCCTCCTGCCCAGCGTAGAAGAGCAGCTTGACGTGGCATCCACTAAACAACTCGTTGCGGGTCCCTTGCAGAAACATTGAGCAGTGCTGCCTCTACAGCCGTCCATAATTGCGGAAGTGTTGACGGCGCAGGGTTTTGTACACGAACTGACCCCTCGATTATGTCCCATAAATATTCGGCGGGATTCATGTCGGGCGATCTGGGTGGCCAGATCCTTCGCTCGAAATGTCCAGAATGTTCCTCAAACCAATCGCGAACAGTTGTGGCCCCCAGTGAAATGGCCCCATTGTTCGGGAACATGAAGTCCATGATTGACTGCAAATAGTCTCGAAGTGACCGAACATAACCATTTCCAGTCAGCGATCGGTTCAGTTGCAATGGTCCATTCCATGTAAACACAGTAATGGAGAATGCTTGAAGTTTATTATTCCTGGCACTCTTCTGACACTCTGGAACTCGGAATATTGGATTCCGTAACGATTTCCGAAAAGGAATGTCTCATACGTCTAGCTCCAACAACTATTGCGAGTTCAAAGTCTGGTAATTCTCGTCGTGCGACCATAATCACGTTGGAAACCTTTTCATATGAATAGCCTGAGTACAAATAACAGCTCCGTCAGTGCATTACCCTTTTATACCTTGTATACGCTATACTACCGTTGTGTGTTTATGTGCTTGTCGCTATCCAATGACTTTCGTCACCTCAGTGATTGTTGGAATCAAAAAGGGTTCCGAAAACAACGATCGTGTGAAACTAACACCCAAAACTCCAGATGTCTCCCATGTAACAATTTCACGTGTAAACTGTAACAAAAAAAATCGCCGTCAGTGGGTATCGAACTCGGGACCTCTCGCTCGACAATCTGACGCTCTACCAACTTTTTTTTTTAAATCGCTTTTGTTCGTTGCATCTGCTCGGGGCGGACGTCGTAAGATGTCAGTCAGATCGATACCAAACGATGTGTGTCGGTAGAGTATCAACCAAAACACTGATTTAGTTTGTGCTGCGTACTGTGGTCCAGTAGAACATGTGTAAATGGTAATTAAAAGGAACACCAGAACTACAGAGTGTAGGAAAGGCGTATCAGACAGTTGAGAATATACACACACCTGGTAGATTAGTTGACAGTCGGCACGGTAGCTCAGCGTGTTCGGTCGGAGGGTTAGCTGCCCTCTGTAATAAAAATAACTGAGTTACTCGATCACCAATCGGTTTGGCACTTGTAACTAACGAAACGAAGGTAGGCTGCCAGAAGAACATTGCTCCAAACTCCGAAACGTCCTTTTACATGTCAGAGAAATGTTTTCCCATATAACAATTTCACGTGTGAACTGTTACAAAAAAAGTCAGCGTCAGCGATTCTCGAACTCGAGACCTTTCGCACGACGACCTGACGTCCTGCCTACTCACCTACCACACATCTTTCTATTCAGAGTTCATAGAGACGCTTTCCCTATATTCCATAGTTTTGGTCTTTTAATTACCGTTTATACATGTTCTACTGTTCGACAACGCACAGTGCGAACTAAATCGGTGTTTCGGTTGATACTCTATAGACACACGTCGTTTGGTACGGATCTGAGTGTCTGAGATCTGGAGGTTTGGATGTCAGCTCTGTTCGGCCACGGGATGCAGAATGCAGTAGATACAGATGCCCTGGTAGATAGCGTTTTTCTTAACTGCCGGAAAGCATTCGATATGCTTTCCGGAACTGTTAGATATCGTACCACACTGCCGCCTAATAAACAAAGTAATAGCGTACGGAATGTAAAGTTAACTCAGTGACGGGATTGAAGTGATCCAAGCTAACATAACATAGCATGTCTTTCTGAACAGAAGAAAGTCTCCGAACGAAAAAGTTACTTCGGGTGTACTCCAAGGGAATGTTAGGACATTAGTTTTTACAATATATACGAGGTTGTCAGGAACAGTCTAAAAAGCTTTTAATGATGATGCAGGATAGGTTGTGCTGAGAAATAATTTTTGGGAAGAATTTGGATACTTTGCGCCATTTACGAGTTAATTATCATTGAAGTTAGCCAATCAGGCCGTTGTGTGCGCAATTTCAAGCGCTTGCACGGGCAAGAATTCTGTAATGCTCAAGTATCTGTGGGTTCGTGAGTTACATGTTCACATGCTCATCACCTGTTAAAACGTGCCTTTTTCGGATGTAATAAATTTAAGTTAAATGAGGAAGACCTACGTTTATTTGATTTCGAGAAGCAAACAACGCGCGTGGCTGGATTGAACTGTGTGTATTTAAAAAAAAAACTCGACTGTGAAAAAATTGGGACTTTGCACGGGCGCTGATGACCGCGCAGTTGAACGCCCCACTAACAAATCATCAACAACAACAACAACAACAACAACAACAACAACGCGCGTGGCGATACTGTCCGTTTTTGAATTCGCGTACACAACGACCTGATTAGCTAACTTCCGTGAAAATTAAGCTATAAACGGCGTAACGTATTGAATGTTTTTTAACATCCTTACAAGCTTTTGAGACAGTTCGTGACCACCATATGTGTGGTAAGACGAGTAAAAACACTGCAAGAATCTGAAAAATACGTGTAGGATGTTAGGACTAGAAGTGCACATATTTTTTATTGGTGGGTTAGGACAGTGTACTGAACAGCACTACACTATTTACGTCGTTTGTAGATTAATAATTATAGCTATTCGGAGTAGTAAGTTTTTAGGTTGGTTAGTACCTCCTAGTGTATGTGGCAAGAGCAAGCCTTTAACACTTATTTTCCCTAGGGCAGCAGGTCTACTGTAAAAGTGTGGACACGTGGACGCAAAGCGGCAAGTCTGTATTGACAGGCGTAGCCCACTTACAAGGGGAGGCCATGATTTTGAGATTGCGGATCTACTTCAAAACTTCGTACATCTTTAGTAGACGAATAAAACAACGTAACGTGCAAGGAGTAAGGTGCCCTACTTAGGAAATTCCGAGAAGTGGTCAGAGGGCTGGCTGTCCTCTGTAGTAGTAATTATTATTATTATTATTATTATTATTATTATTATTATTATTATTATTATCATAAAAACTGAGTGAAATATTCAACGATCAACTAGAACAGGTGTCATATGACGTCCGCCCCCGACCTGTGGTCGAGAGGGGAAAAAAAAACAGGTGGGTAGCAGTCGAGCTTCCGAAGACGAACGTGTATGAGCTGACGGTTCGATTCCCACTCAAACCTTCATTTTTGTAGTACAAGTGTAAATTCTGTGGTGCTCGAAAAATTCGCACCTACACTATTCGTTCTTGAGACATTAGAGACGTCTCACTGCTAAGCAGGTTAACTGCCAAATTGAGCCTACCTCTGTCTCTGCAGCTCGAAGCGTCGAGGTGGAAAGTAATTGTGGGTACCTTACCAGATTGCATGTATAAAGGAGTTCGCAAATCATGACAGGCATACATTGTCAGGAAAAGTCTGTGTTACTTTATTTACTTGTCCATAGTTATTAATATGTTTGTTCTAATAATTATAATTTTAATAATAAATTAATAATAAATTATAATTCTAATAATTATAATTTAAGTAAAAATAGTAATTAGTCCAGTAACATGGAATTATCTAAAACTTCATGCAAATGCATGTAGCTTTTTTAAATTATATTATCTCTCAAATGTTATGACGAGTGGCGAAGAAAAATGTAGATTAAAAATTAAGTTCGAGCGTGGATCGAACCGTCGCATTCATGTTCGTCTTACGAAGCTCGAACGCTAACCGCTTGAACACCACGAACTCTTAAGGTCCGGCACCTACGCACAGATACTTCATACGCAATACACGCGTAAAACTTCTCTTGCGATTTTCTCGGAAATACCAGAGTGGAGTACCTTATCGCTTGCACATTATGTTGTTTGGCCTACTAAAGGTGTACAAAGTCTGAGGTAAATCTGTGATCCCAACGTCGTGGCTTCCCTTGTCTGTGGTGCAGCTACGACCGTACAGAAAACATCAGGTAGTAAATTGTGTGAAATGTTTGTGGGAAGACGTTAGATACAGAGAAAATAACTATCCTCGCACTGATCTGTGTACATATTAGGGTACGACATACACAAACATCTGCATTTGCACCCTTCACACCATTTATATTACATTTTGGGCGTAATAAACGAACGAACAGAAAAAATAGGAGTCACACTATCGGTGCTTGACGGAACCATGCTTACTTCCACGTAGGGATCTCTCTCTCTCTCTCTCTCTCTCTCTCTCTCTCTCTCTCTCTCTCTCGCCCCCCCCCCCCCCCCCCACACACACACACACACACACACATTACGTAACTGCGTTGGGCTGCTAGTCAGGTGTCACTTTCTAGCGCCTGCCTCTTTTCCGCGGTCACCTGATCCTATTCCGGTGTTTCACGGCGATCCTTAATGGGTGTTAATGCTGGTTCCGCGCAGCAGATAATCTGCTTTTCCGAACGACTGACGCAACGCTGGTGGCGTCAGCTTTCTCTAGCCCGGAAACCACAGACCGCCTCCCGCAGCGACTTCCGACCACTTACCAGCGACACTGCGACTTGCCAGCCAGCAAGGTACATAACCGCCGCATCAGGAAGAGGCTGCGCTCGCCTCGTTCCGAACCTGTTTCGGAATTACTCCAGTAAAACAGCCCGTACTGTCGATTCAAAACACTGTTTCATGACGGTTGCTTCCCAGAATGGACCTTATTATACCACGTCTTCCAGTGTTTTGTTCACTGTTTAACATTCTAGTCTGTGGCTCTTTATGCAAGGATGTTATGAAAATGTTTACATTTAATTTCAGGAGCAGAATCTTAGTTCAGTCTTAGCTAGGAATCTGAAACACTTCGGAGTGTTTGAGTTTGTATATTCCAGATTTACGGTAGGGACTCTTGGAGGTATTTACATCATAGATTACTTTTTGCTGTAATTTATTATTTGTGGAGAAGCTGATTGTGATATGTTTTCTTTTAAAATAAGTTTGCTATTTGGTATGAAAATGGGCCTATGTATGGGAGAGCAGCATATTTAGGTTTGGCTTCTGTGGCTCACTCATTCGGCTTTTAAGTGACTGCTGTGAAGTAGCTCTGTGGTTTTTGTCTGCATTTTGTTGTGGAGTTTTTCTATTATTATGGGTGTATATCCATTATTATGAGCAACTGTTTTAATTATATTGGTTTCATTTTGTTGGTCTGTGTTACTCATTGGTACTTTTTTAATTCGGTGTAGCATCGTTCTGAAATATGCCGTTTTTTGTTAGCGGGGGTGGCAAGATGAGTTGTCAATACTAACATCTGTGGTGGTAGGTTTTCTGTAAATACTAAATTGATGTTTATTGTTACTACCGCAAATTTTCAGGACAAGAAAGTTAATGCTTTTATTAGTTTCATGTTCAACTGCGAAATTAATATTTTTGTGCATTTTGCTTAGATCTGCTGCTAATGTATCTATTTCATTGCTTCTACCATCAAAAAGCAAGATTGTATCATCAACATATCTTCTCCAGTAGATTATTTTGTTTGAGATGTGCTGGTTGTTTCAGAAAAATTTGTGTTCTATATGGTCTGTGTAAATGTCAGCCAATATCCCAGCTAAGCTACTTCCCATTGCCAAACCATTTTGTTTGGGGGGGGGGGGGGGGATCAGTACCATCTCTTTTAATTTATGTGGTTCGTGTGTCTCAATTGCCGTCGATACTATTTATTTGAAGTTAAATCAGATGTGCTCTGCGATTACATATTCACAGTGCAAGGCGTGGAAACTGTCTCTTAGGAAGGCTTGTAACTAACTTTTATATGCTTTTTAAATAGATATATTTTGCATTTACTTTTGGTGGGTTTGGGTGTTACGGTATTCAGACTCCCTACAACGACCTTGTTGTCACTTATCCCTGTATCGACCATGATGTTCCCTGTTTACTGAGGATTATTCATTGCTAAGAGGTCAAATATGTTTTCGCAACCATTTACATTTAGAGTGGGTTCCTGAACTAAGTGTTCAAAATAATCATCTGAGAACGCTTTTAAAACGATTTTTGATGAGTTTTATGTCTACCTCAGACACGTATTTTCGCCAAGATATCGAGAGTAGGCTGAAGTCATCACAAACTATAACTGTTTGAGCGGGGTACCTATTTGAAATGAGACCAAAGTTCCTTGTGAATTGTTCAGCAACTGTGTCACCTGTGTCGGCGGGGGTGAGGGACCGGGAAAAGGAAGCAATTATTAAATTATTGAGGTTGTCACGTACTACCTCTACCCTTACTCACAGTAACTATCTACTTTGACTTTATTACTATGTAAACTACATGTGACAGCAGTAAACACTCCACCACCCACTGCGTTTAATCTGTCCTTTATGGACACGCTTTCGACCTTTGCAAAAACTTCGGCTGAACGTATTTCCGGTTTCAGCCAACTTTCCGTATTTATAACAATTTGAGCCTCAGTGCTTTCTGTTAGCGCTTGGAGTTCTGGTTCTTTCCAAACACAGCATCGACAATTTACAATTTATGCTTCATGTTCATGTTTCTAGGTATCCTTTTCTGTATTTATCCTGCACTCTTTCAGACTGACGCCCGTTCTGTAGTTTCCCTAGACCCCGTAACGTAAAAAAAATTAAAAAAAAAAAACAAGCAAAAAACACCCAGTTCCGTCTACACAGTCCCCGTTACCCTTGTAGCTGTTTTCTGTGCGTAGTGGACCCCTGACCTATGAAGTGGAATCCGCAAACCCACCACCTTATAGCACAAGTCGAGGAATCCCAAGCGCACACGGTTGCAGAACCGTCTGAGCCTCTGATTCACACTCTCAACTCGGCTCTGTACCAAACGACGACAGTCGGTTCTGTTAACAATGCGACAGATGGCGAGGTCCGCATTCATCTCGCAAGCGAGATTGACATTCTTCACTAGTTCATCTAGCCACCCGAAACTGGAGAGGATCTCTTACGATCGAAAGGGACACACATCGTTAATTCTAACATGAGCCACCACTTGCAGCTGGCTGCAACATGTGCTCTTCATGGCATCCTGAAGCTCCCTTTCCACATTTGGAATGACTCCTCCGGGTATGCACACAGTGCACTCCTTCTTGGCTACCATATCCCTAAGAGGCCCCATTACGAGCGCCAACGTTGGAGCTATCATTGACACGTCTCTACGTACACAATATCGGTCGCTTAAGGCTGAGGCTCATCCTGGACTCTGATGTATTTGAAAAGGGCTCGGTGGGTTCTCAGCTCCTTTATACCCAAATCCAAGCTATGTTCTGTTTGTAACAAACATGTCGTGAACGAAACGTTAAGCGCTTAGCGTCCGTCCTTCCTTCGTTAGTGCAGTTGAGTCAATGGAGCGGTTAAGCTATTTAATGAAATGGGTCAACTTCTTAGTAGTCTCGACCGTGGATACCGCCCTACAATCTTCTTGCAAATAATGAGTGTTGCTCCCTACTAGGAATGATGTCAAGGGACCTGCCGTGTCTACGGTCTCATGATTAATATTCATTTCCCACGAAGTGCCTGGTTTACCGGTTTCTCATCGCCGTTGATCCTGAGCAACCGTGACAAGACAGGGAGGCCTACCAAGGTTAACTACGGTCTCCATCCGAGGCCCTTTCGTCTGGCTATTATTCCGCGCCGCGACGCTTCATGTAAAATGCATATTTTTGTATTCTCGAGGTTGGCTCGCATTGTTGTACGGGCTTAGGTCGCGGCTGTTTTTTTTTTTTTTTTCCTTGAAACTTCCTGCCATTACAAACGCGCATCGCATTTCGCACGCTGTAAGCGTAATTCTCCCTGAGTACCGTGTAGACTCAATGACCGTTGCCGTTGCCGATGATTGCAGAAATGTTCCGATTTGCAATTCCCCCTGTTCCTTACCGATCTGAAGGTTTGGTCCTTTAATTAGACGTGACTGATAAGGAAGTTGTGCTTATCATTTACGAATTTCCCTTCAGACCTATTCCGATTTGCATGTCATCACAATGACCTCCTTTTTGTAGTTCTGTATCAAAATAATTTTGTATTTTTTTCAAACTACACGCCCTACATTAACTATTTTCTCAGGACATTGTTCTTGGTGATTATGTCAATCAGTTATTTCTCTATGGATTGTTACAGAGTGCGTAAAGCATCTACATGGAGTGGATGAAACATGGAAAAACAAGAAACAAACATACTACCAAGCCTAAAAAAGGGTTCAAATGGCTCAGAGCACTATGGGACTTAACTTCTGAGGTCATCAGTCCCCCAGGACTTAGAACTGCTTAAACCTAACTAACCTAAGGACATCACACACATCCATGCCCGAGGCAGGATTCGAACCTGCGACCGTAGCGGTCGCGCGGTTCCAGACTGTAGCGCCTAGAACCGCTCGGCCATACCACGCCTAATATGGGTAGGCAAACAGTTGGCATTCGAAACATCTTCCAGTCCTCTCGTAACGTATAAATGAAGGCCCTGTAAGGCTTTCAAGGGCATCTTACAGCTATACAAATTAAATGGTAATAAACTTGTTTTGGTCGCCAGTACAATTTTTGTTATCTCGTGAAGTGTTTGGGGATAAAAATCATAATTTTTTTATAGGAAACATAGAAGATACTTAATAGCATACCTTGCAACAATGGCTTAGAAAGGTGACTGTTAAAACCATGTAAAGTAGCTGGTCGCCTCTTAACTGCATTTAGTAACGCCATCAGTGCACAAATTGGCATAGGCCTTTACTGTTTGTATTAGATTTTTAACTAATTGTTTCATATTTTTGATTCCGGCGATTTACTGCAAACTACACAACATTTTCTGTATCCTGAAGAATTACTAGGTAACCGTCAAAGAGGTGGAAGGGGGGGGGGGGGGAGCGAGAGCGAGAGGCATAACTTTCTCTCTCCTCAGGAATTAGTAGTACATTTATTGGGTGATTAATTAAATTGCAGCTACTCACAGAGGTGCAGTAAGGGCTGTAATTATCGTATGGCACCGAAAATTGGTAGATGTACTTATGCGTTAATGCGGAACCGATTTATGCTGGAAAAATATTAGTTCAAAGTTTGACCACCAAGTGCAAATTTGGCCCTGTAAATGCGAGAAAGATACGTAGAAATGTTTCCATTGTGTATTAGGAACGGGACGTGGACAGAAAAGGTCGAACAAGTAAGAAAGGTATAATACTGATATTATTGTTTATTGCTGGTTTCACAGTTAGTTAAATATGAACATAGGAAACGTCGACGAGATGCTGTACAGCGCCAGGTGGCCAAAATTGAAACTACTTTTCCAGCGTAAATCGGTTCAACATTAACGCATTTAGCATATCTAAAAGTTATCGCCGCCATACCGTAGTTAGAACCCACAATGGACCTCCATGAAGAACTGCACTTAAATCATAACCACCCGGTAGCTTGCAGCCCGTGTTTTGCCATAGTGGTTTGCAATGTATAATGACCGTGTACATCGTATAGACATTGTGATTGTGTACCCTTTGATTACGGTCACCTGCAAGTGTTGCGGCGCCATAGCAACTCTTCTTCCCGTCACTAGCCGCTAACGACCGCCTCGTTGTGTGTTTCAGGGTTCCGACCCGCGGGTCGCTACTTGCAGAGGCAAGCTCCAGAGCAAGCGCTCCAAGCTCAACCAGGAGATCAACAAGGAGCTGCGTCTGCGAGCCGGCGCGGAGAACCTCTTCAAGTGAGTACCCCGCCTGGAACAGCCCAGTGCAAAAGCATTCACTCATGAGCAGCTGCCAGTAACTAGGAAAAGAACAAGGTTGGAACGTCAGTTGCCGGACTAGCATTCGTGAAAGTAAGGTGGGCTGGTGCGGAAACGTATGCACCAGCATATTTAGGCTCCGTAGAGCCTAGGCCGAACAAGTGCTTTGGATCCAACAGGGGAAATTTTGTGATAACCCCTAAACATATTAACTTTGAACTATTGTTTTCGTACACTTGTAAATGAAAGCTGTTACCTACACGAGGTTTGTTGAACACCACATTGATTTACGAGACATTATCTTATTGCAGCTAATATGAGCGTACGTACCTCCGTACTTTGAATAATTCCTCCCCATGTTGGAAAACGAAAAGGCCGGAAATACTTTTTTCATGTTGTTATTTCTGACTAAGAAATTAATTAAAATAACCATATATCGTCTTTCACCCGGAAAAAATTAGTAGTGAAAGGGTTAACATGGATTCAACGGTGCAGCCCGCCATATTTCACATTAACAAACGTTTCTAGATACGAAAAAAGTGGCGAGTGGCACAAAAAACCCTGAATGGACGAGTATTCGAACTTGAAACATTTACATGCCGTTGTTCACCATTTTATCACTGTCTTATATAACACAGTGTTTAAATTTCGTTTAATTACACATTTATCTATGGAATTTCCGATTTAATGAAATGCTGAAATTAAAACAACTTCATCAGTTTCAATCATTAAAGTATTCACCAGGATTTATCAGTGTCTATCGCAGTAAAAAGAAACACATTTTTGAAAAAAACAAGAAAGTTGTTAAAGTACATGTAAAATTTCGGTTTTGACAATAATGCAGTAAGGAGGTTGTGTACTAATTTTTGGAGTTGTTTCCAGTTGTCATTAGTGTAATTACTACAAAGAGACATATTTATAAAAATACATACGTAATGTAAAAAGAAACATAGCTTGATTTTTGAATTTCCCACTAAAACGCTTCCTGTCGACTGGTAACCGTCCTATGACGACGAGAATCGGTAAGATACGTCAGACTCTATGCATCGTAAGACATTGTACGTTTCCGCTAATATGTTTTTAACGAATTACGTTTATCGAAAATGAGTTCCTCCAGCTTAAAGAGCTCAAGAATCCGCGTCTGACGTCAGGAAATAAAAAATAGGGACTGATTTGGATGAAACTAAGTATGGAACACCAAGGGCAGAACAACCTCGTCTCTGATATTCAGCAGTCCAGTCTTGTTGGGAAACATTGCCTTACACGACGACGGAATAAGCACCGGTGACGTTACAGTCTGTGAGAGTACTGTAAGGGCGAGAGCAGCAACCACAATGCAGATCAGTTACGGCTTGACTGTGGTAGTAAAGTATTCGTCCGAAAGCTCATGGACGTACAACCACTTGACTCAGCTAGAAGGCCGTGAAGATTTTATTCAGTCATATGTCGCTCCGAGACAATGCTTTTTTACTCGTAAAGCATTTTTTTCTCCACAGACACGGAGTATGGCGTGGGAGAAGATCAAAGCCGTCTTCAAACGGAGCGAACTAGGTGACGTTTACGTGGAGCTGTAACAGTTTCGTGTCATAACTTTCGCCAGTTTCACGTTCAGGAGGCATTGTTGCGTGTGAATTACACAATACGTTCTGCGATGTTTTGGCAACGTGCTGCTAAACATTAGATTAATAAAAGGCAAAGGACGCTCAGTACGTCACAAGCAGAACATGGAAGACGCCATACTGGACTTCATCGTTTTCAGTTGAAGCTCATTTTGGTGGGTTTTATATTATAATTTCTATCCTAGGAATATATGCTATTTCAAAGCACAAGAACACTGAGAATCTCTCGAAAACGCGTGAAGAGAGATAGTGTCAAATGGCGTAGACGGCGTCCTTCCATCTCTTCGGTCTACTTTCAGACTCACGTTCAGAATATCTGACAGGCTAGATATTGTTCTGGAAGTTCGTAAAGACTCCCCAGTGGTTTTTTTTTCCCCACGCTAAGACGCCCGAAACTCGGTACGCACAACGTTGACGCCAAATGCACGGTCCGTGTGCCGACGGTTTAAGGGTGGTTGCAGAGAATTGCGGGCGGCGCACTCGCAGTGCGTCGCTCCGGGAGGTCCCCTGGCCGCTGATTGGGTTGGCCACGGTATTATTTTCGCACATAATGTCGCCCCTTAATTGGGGCAATTTTCTCCTGCGAAGCGCGCCGCGCCGGACCGGCGCAACAACTGCGCAGCTCGGCTTATTTGGTGTGGACGCGCGGCCCTGCGCCGAGATTGGATCTTCCTCAAAAGGAAGCCCCCAACTCTTAATTATTTCCCAAACGCTGTTATTTACTAAATAACTTACTCGTGATCGGGGCTATTTCGCTCAACTCGCGGTGGCGCCCGAAACTTTGGGGAGTCCGATCACCTAGTGCTGATCACTCCATCAGCTTTTTTCTTTTAGCCGAATGCGCGACCAGTTGAGTCCTTTCTTGACAATGGAGCGCTTCTCAAGACTGTTCATAGAATAGATTCAAGTTACCACATATTTTCCTATCAACGTGATATATTATTAACACTTCTCGTCCTACCACAGTCACCAGGAAAGAGCACTGTGAATATCACCTAGAAACTTTCATCATTGTATTTCTCAAACATTTCTGTGACGGTTAGGTGTAATTCTCAGTCAGCACTGTCCATGATTGGAACGGGAATGTAAAAGAATCACGGCCACAGTGGTAGTTACTTTTAATATTCGACAAATGACCACATATACTTACTGAATGTGGGATTAGTTTGCTTCTCACATTGATTACTACCATAGACCTGCATTCGGCAGTGATGGTTTTCGACAGAGTACTACCCACATACAAGTCCTTCATTCCCCGATGAATGTGTACCGTTGTTTGTCATTCGGCAGCCCAGAAAAGAATAACAGCACATTGGTCCTATTTGGACGCATTTGGCAAGGAGCTTAACGTGATCATCGGACAGGCGGATCACCACCAACAGTGTGACACACCTTCATTCCTGAGAGGTTTGGAATTTAATCCAAGGCATTAGCGCAAAGATTGGTGATCAACAACTTTACACCATCACTTCTTGTCCCCTTACCGACCAAATAGTGGCAGTGAAAATATTCGACCACTAGGATATGATCCGGCTGACGTCAAAGTCGAGACTGTACTGCACAGGCATGTGTTAGCCATCCCGTCTGCGGCGTGGTAGGACACTTCAAAGGCCAGAAGAAAGAAACGCGTGTTAACCTGCAGTAGGACATTACTTAGTTAAGCAATGTGGTGCTCAGGGTTGTGGGCAGTGCTGTCTTGGTGCAAATAATTAATGTGGTGGTGGTGGTGGTGGTGGTGGTGGTGGTGGTGTATTCTGACCATTAGGGAAGTCCATCACTGCAAGTTCAGCTTTCGGTAGTACTTCCGTTTTTCTGCCACACTTTTTGTAGCTGTGAGTGATGCATTTATCCTGGTGGTGTGAATTGATTAGTTTCTTCATCTTTTGCTCTTCTTCGTGCTTTGCCCCTCTTCTTCTTCGTGCTTTGCCCCTCTTCTTCTTCGTGCTTTGCCCCTCTTCTTCTTCGTGCTTTGCCCCTCTTCTTCTTCGTGCTTTGCCCCTCTTCTTCTTCGTGCTTTGCCCCTCTTCTTCTTCTTCGTGCTTTGCCCCTCTTCTTCTTCTTCGTGCTTTGCCCCTCTTCTTCTTCTTCGTGCTTTGCCCCTCTTCTTCTTCTTCGTGCTTTGCCCCTCTTCTTCTTCTTCGTGCTTTGCCCCTCTTCTTCTTCTTCGTGCTTTGCCCCTCTTCTTCTTCTTCGTGCTTTGCCCCTCTTCTTCTTCTTCGTGCTTTGCCCCTCTTCTTCTTCTTCGTGCTTTGCCCCTCTTCTTCTTCGTGCTTTGCCCCTCTTCTTCTTCGTGCTTTGCCCCTCTTCTTCTTCGTGCTTTGCCCCTCCTCTTCTTCGTGCTTTGCCCCTCCTCTTCTTCGTGCTTTGCCCCTCCTCTTCTTCGTGCTTTGCCCCTCCTCTTCTTTGTGCTTTGCTCTTCTTGCTCTTCTTCTTCTTCTTTGCGCTTTGCTCTTCTTGCTCTTCTTCTTCTTCTTTGCGCTTTGCTCTTCTTGCTCTTCTTCTTCTTCTTTGCGCTTTGCTCTTCTTGCTCTTCTTCTTCTTCTTTGCGCTTTGCTCTTCTTGCTCTTCTTCTTCTTCTTCTTCTTCTTTGTGCTTTGCTCTTCTTGCTTTGGTCTTCATCCCATACATCATTTCTTTTACTGAATCTGTCATAATGCACTCTCTTGACATTCCATTATTGTAGCCAATTTATTTTCCTCCTCTTAAATATTTCCAGTATTTGCCTTCCCTTGTTCACTCTTTGTAACAGAACCTCATTTCTTACTTTATCTGGGCATACTCCCCATTCTTCTCTAATCCAAGTCTCAATACCCTCCAAGCATTTCTCATCTCTACACTGCAGTGTCTGATATTTCGACACCATTTAGGACCAAACTACATACTAAAAAGTCACAAATATTTTTCATAATTGTTTATTCAAAGAACTACAGAAAATTCTACTACTTGTGTAAAACATTTATTTTACAAGAGCTATTTTTACTTCGTAGCTGTTATTGGATTGGATTGTTTGGGGGAAGAGACCAAACAGCGAGGTCATCGGTCTCATAGGATTAGGGAAGGGCGGGGGAGGAAGTCAGCCGTGCCCTTTCAAAGAAACCATCCCGGCATTTGCCTGGAGCGATTTAGGGAAATCACGGAAAACGTAAGCCTGGATGGCCGGACGCGGGATTGAACCGTCGTCCTCACGAACGCGAGTCCAGTGTGCTAACCACTGCGCCACCTCGCTCGGTTTAGCTGTTATTATTTCTTGGTTGTATGTCGTGTAAGTGATGATTTTGCATCATAGTTACCTGAAGTTATCAGTCGGCTTGTTCGACTGACTAATTAGAATTTTCAATTTTATGTTCCTTCATTGCCTTGTGAAGTTGTCTCAGTCTTCTTCACGTTTTTCTTAATTCCACATTCTTCACAGGGAATATCATGATGCAGTTTGGCCAGGGATTCATAGAAACAACGCCAGCTTGATTACAGAAAAATTGAAATGGGAACGGTCGTGATCCTCTGGGACGAATCATCCTAGCATTCACATTATAATATTAGGCAATCAGAGATAGTTAATTTTTACCCAGATTTGTTCGTCTAACAACATCAATGAGGGCTGATGTAGTTCTACTAAAAACATGTCAAAAAATCACATTTCTGCATCTGTGTTTCCTAAATAAGCAACCGTCCACTGACGACGCCACAAGTGTGGTGCAGTAAGTTTCGGTAAAAGCACGAAGGAATGTCAAATCCATGATCACTGTTGTGTGTTACCATGCAACAGAAATTGCGCATCGATGACAATCCAGGTCTTGCACAAATAAACATATTTATGCAATATGGCGATACTATTTTGTCACGAACGTAACTCATACGACGAAATTCATTGTACCGGAGTAATAACAATAAAAAGCAATCGCTACAAACGTCAAAGCAGACCCCCCGCAGTCAAACTTGTTCCCTTGTGGTTGTATTTGCAGGTGTACTTTAAGGGGTCTGTGGCCGTTCATTTTTTCCGCTTACTTTTCTTATTTTCGGCAACGTCCCGTCCCTGTTTGTGGCGCGGTGGGAACCGAGTGCTGTTTTTAGCTTGTTTAGCATTCAGAGAGCGCCTAATACTCGCACCTCTGGGTAATTTGCATAAAAGAACCCGCAGATGCCACGCCGTTCTCAGCGTGGTGCCGCTATGGGCTTCGCTAAAAGGGGAGAAAAAGAAGGTAGTAACGAAATGAGCGTAAAGTACTCACGACGCAAGCTATTGTTGAAACTTTGCTGCGTAAAAAGGAGAATACAAGTAGAATCCGTGAATTGTGGACACAGGCGTCGCAATATCTTTCCACGCGAATGCACACTGAAGTCTGTGTGAGAGTAGATAGTTTCCCTGCGGGAATATCAACAACTGTCACTTCCATACGGGGACCAACAACGCCGGCCAGAGTGTACGCTCCAGTCACATTAAAATGACCTCCACATCGACGTCATTCTTTTGGCTCTGCGTACTAAGTACAGACGTCCCCGGACTTTACCTTTAATGTTGGCTGACCATTCCCGGATAGTCGAACTGGTTCTCAGTTTCCTTCGGGAAAGTGGTTTTTATTCTCAGTTTTAAGGTTTTTAATCTTACTCTGGTGTTGGGGCAGGGCGGTGAGGGTTGGGGTATCTCCCACTGTAAGCTGTGTTTGGAGATTACAGACTCCCCTCCTTGGCCAATATCCTCTTTTCTTCCCCTTTTAATCTGTTTTTATCACTTTTTAGAATTGGTTAGTCTCCTCCTACATTCTAGCGGTTGAAGCTTTTAAATAGCAGGTGGTGTAGCCTCTACTGCTTTAGAGGTGGGATATTCCCTGCCTCCAACATAGCCTTGGGGTCGCTCTTTTGCTGACTTCCCTCATTTTGTTTTTACCGTTGACGACACGACTGCACTTTTACGTTTTTAGCCTTTTCCCTTTTATCATTCTGACTTTTCTGAGCTGTCAGTGTCTGAATGGACCACATTTGAAACAAGGAACTGATGAGCTTGCTGTTTGGTCCCTTCAACCCCAATCAACCAACCAACCACGTCGTCGTCAACGTGCAATTACCAGCATTAGCAGTTGAGGGTGCATGAAACGTTTTGGGAGACGCGGAAAACATTGCAGTACTTGTAATGCAGAAACGGAGCCATTTATCTGACGTACAAAAGGCCATGATCATTAGCTTCGCGCCAAGGGTGGAAGCGTTTCCGAAACGGCTCAGTTTGCAAACTCTTACTATGCCTCCGTAGTTGAGGTATATCATGCGTGGCAAAAGTGGCATAGTCCAAAAGCCTCGCCGAGGCAACTACGGTGCACACCGGGCCCTAGATGACAGGGGCGAAAGACGGCTGCGGGGAATATGCGGGCGAATAGACGTCCAACTGACTGCGTAGATGAATCGAGGAGCTACCGACAGTGTCTCCCCAACGTTGCTGCGTATGGGCCTCCGCAGCGGGTGCCTGGTCCATCCACCCATACTGACGTCTGTTCATCAGCGAAGAAGGCTGGAATTCGCTCACCAACACCGCAACCGGACGTCCACATCGTGGCGACGGGTGGCATCAGATGAATCATATTTTATGCTCCATGGGACAGGCGGCTGCTGGTCTATACGGCGTGATACATGTAAAAGCAAACACCCTGCAACAATCGTTGGAAGGATCCACGGCGGAGGAGAGAGCATGATAGGGGAATGTTTTTGTGGCAATCCCTTGGTTATATCGTCACACATACATGCATCCATCTTTAGGGACAATGTTCATCCCTACAGGCAATTTGTTTTCCATCGGCATGATATCTACCATCAGGACAGTGCAACGTTTCACAGAGCTCGCAGTGTGCGCGTGTGGTTCGAAGAGCACCAGGTTGAGTTTACCCTACTCCCCTGGCCACCGAACTCCCCGCTTTGACACCCAGTCGAGAATCTGTGGGACCATCTCGACCGGACTGTTAGCGTCATGGAACCACAGTTGAGAAACCAAGCGCAGCTGGGCACAGCACTGGAGTCAGCATAAGTCCACGTCCGTGTCGTAACCTTCCAGAACGTCACTGACTCTTCCTGCACCTCTTGCAGCGGTCCGCACTGCAGAAGATAAGTAAGTGTGTGACTAGGGCCTTCCGTCGGGTAGACCGTTCAGCGGGTGCAAGTCTTTCGATTTGACGCCACTTCGGCGACTTGCGCGTCGATGGGGATGAAATGATGATGATTAGGACAACACAAGACCCAGTCCCTGAGCGGAGAAAATCTCCGACCCGCGGACACTGCAGAAGGTGTTACTCTGGATTTTGACATGTGGTCACATTAATGTGACTGGGCAGTGTAGTTAGTTATGGAAGTTCCTCTCACCGCAGATGAACTCTGATGGAGCCATCTTTTGCTCTGTGAACTGCGTAGCGACCTGAAACATATACTACTACCTGTCATTCAATTATTTCTCATTGCTGGCATCAAACAGTGCTTTGAGTGCCCCCATGCCGTCATCCATATACCACAGTTCATGAATTTCTGGGTGATGTCACTCACTCCAGATTGACTGCTGCTTGAACGAGGAATTTAAGCTGTCACTGTTCGATCCCTCATCCACATTAGTACTAAGAGGAGTACGTCAAATTTCGGTTATACGATAAATCTCACAAATATAAAGACTGTTAATTCAGTTAAATACCGGGGATTACAATTACGAACAGCTTAAACTGGAACGATGGCATGTTGTGGGGAAGGATGATCAAAGACAGCGATTTTTTTCCCACAACCGTTGGAAGATAAAACAGTCCTACTAGAGTGTGCTTACAGTACGCTTGTCCGTCCTCTTGTGGAGTATTACTGTCTTGCCAGATGCGAATGACACGGAGGACATCCAGAAAATTCAAACAACGGCAGCTCATTTTGTGCTGTCGCGAGAGGATATGATAAACGATGATGGATGGCAATCATTCAAAATATTGTGTGTTCGTTTTTACCGCGCGCTGTTCGGGAGTGGAACAGTAGAGAAAGTCTGAACTTTCTGCCAGGCACTTACGTGCGAATCGCAGAGTAGTAATGTAGACGTAGAAATGTTTGAATTTGGAATATGTGGGCACCGTAACAGTGTCAGTAGGGACTTACTTTTTCTGAGAACGTACACTGTATTTTTTTCTCCCTCAGGAGATGATTTTGGTGATTGAAGTAGCTTCCTGTAAAAAAAAAAAGCTTGCCTGGAGTCGGCTAATCGGCACATTCTATTGGCGCCGCTCACTCTGCGCGAAGCGTGGTTGTGACTGTTTGTTTTTCTTCGTATGCAGAACGAATCTAACATAGGATACAGACATAAGAACAGCATTGGTTGGTATAGTTAGACTGTGTCAGAATATTACCGGTACAAACTTCTAGGTCTTGTAGACGGGATTGAGTACGTACTATCTTGAATAGGAACACATGCTCGGAGGAGTTGAATTAGGCGTTCATCGAGCCGCTGTTATAATTCATCATTACTGTTCTGTACATACACTATGCTGGGTTCGTTTTGTTTTGGAATAATTTAAACACGTGATGTTGATACAAACAAATGTGCTTAAGTGATAAATAGATGTTTCGTTCTATTTCCTTTGGGACTGTTACCTAACATTTGTACTGCATTACGCCTAATTCAGTTCCTCAAGCAGAAGTGATTTGTTGTTGTTGTTGTTGTGGTCATCAGTCCTGAGACTGCTTTGATGCAGCTCTCCATGCTACTCCACCCTGTGCAAGCTTCATCATCTCCCAGTACTTACTGCAACCTACATCCTTCTGAATCTTCTTACTGTATTCATCTCTTGGTCTCCCTCTACGATTTTTACCCTCCACACTGCCCTCCAATGCTAAATTTGTGATCCCTTGATGCCTCAAAACATGTCCTACCAACCGATCCCTTCTTCTAGTCAAGTTGTGCCACAAACTTCTCCCCAATCCTATTCAATACCTCCTCATTAGTTATGTGATGTACCCATTTAATCTTCAGCATTCTTCTGTAGCACCACATTTCGAAAGCTTCTATTCTCTTCTTGTCCAAACTAGTTATCGTCCATGTTTCACTTCCATACATGGCTACACTCCATACAAATACTTTCAGAAACGACTTCCTGACACTTAAATCTATACTCGATGTTAACAAATTTCTCTTCTACAGAAACGATTTCCTTGCCATTGCCAGTCTACATGTTATATCCTCTCTACTTCGACCATCATCAGTTATTTTACTCCCTAAATAGCAAAACTCCTTTACTACTTTAAGTGTCTCATTTCCTAATCTAATTCCCTCAGGATCACCCGATTTAATTTGACTACATTCCATTATCCTCGTTTTGCTTTTGTTGATGTTCATCTTATATCCTCCTTTCAAGACACTGTCCATTCCGTTCAACTACTCTTCCAAGTCCTTTGCTGTCTCTGACAGAATTACAATGTCATCGGCGAACCTCAAAGTTTTTACTTCTTCTCCATGAATTTTAATACCTACTCCGAATTTTTCTTTTGTTTCCTTTACTGCTTGCTCAATATACAGATTGAATAACATCGGGGAGATGCTACAACCCTGTCTCACTCCTTTCCCAACCACTGTTTCCCTTTCATGCCTCTCAACTCTTATAACTGCCATCTGGTTTCTGTACAAATTGTAAATAGCCTTTCGCTCCCTGTATTTTACCCCTGCCACCTTCAGAATTTGAAAGAGAGTATTCCAGTTAACATTGTCAAAAGCTTTCTCTAAGTCTACAAATGCTAGCAACGTAGGTTTGCCTTTTCTTAATCTTTCTTCTAAGATAAGTCGTAAGGTTAGTATTGCCTCACGTGTTCCAACATTTCTACGGAATCCAAACTGATCTTCCCCGAGGTCAGCTTCTACCAGTTTTTCCATTCGTCTGTAAAGAATTCGCGTTAGTATTTTGCGGCTGTGACTTGTTAAACTGATAGTTCGGTAATTTTCACATCTGTCAACACCTGCTTTCTTTGGGATTGGAATTATTATATTCTTCTTGAAGTCTGTGGGTATTTCGCCTGTCTCATACATCTTGCTCACCAGATGGTAGAGTTTTGTCATGACTGGCTCTCCCAAGGCCATCAGTAGTTCTAATGGAATGTTGTCTACTCCCGGGGCCTTGTTTCGACTCAGGTCTTTCAGTGCTCTGTCCAACTCTTCACGCAGTATCTTATCTCCCATTTCGTCTTCATCTACATCCTCTTCCATTTCCATAATATTGTCCTCAGGTACATCGCCCTTGTATAAACCCTCTATATACTCCTTCCACCTTTCTGCCTTCCCTTCTTTGCTTAGAACTGGGTTTCCATCTGAGCTCTTGATATTCATACAAGTGGTTCTCTTCTCTCCAAAGGTCTCTTCAATTTTCCTGTAGGCAGTATCTATCTTACCCCTAGTGAAACAAGCCTCTACATCCTTACATTTGTCCTCTAGCCATCCCTGCTTAGCCATTTTGCACTTCCTGTTGATCTCATTTTTGAGACGTTTGTATTCCTTTTTGCCTGCTTCATTTACTGCATTTTTATATTTTCTCCTTTCATCAATTAAAGTGATTTAAGCATCTGAAATGAAATTATCGTATAACGGAAAGGGTACTCACTACAAGTCCCAGAAGTTTGTAACTGGAATTTCCGATTTCCCCGTATAAGCTCACCGGATACAAAAAAAAAAGACCTACAGAAATTATTAAAGATCATTTATTACCCTGTAGTTCCTCCCCTGGACTTAATGTGTCAAAAAGTTTGTGCAGGTGCGTCGCATTCAGGCCAAGCCACTCGCTGAGGGTTATCGCGCAATTCCATCAAATAGGGGAAGCTGATGTCTGCGTTTTATCTGCTATTTGCCATGTTCCACAGATTTTCTGCGGGGTTCAAGTCAGGTGATCTGCAGGTCAGTCGAGATGTAATAGGGTGAGAGAGTGTTCATAAAACCAGTCACATATTCTTCCAGCGCGCTGAACTTCGTTGTTTTCTTCAAAAAATAGGTGTAGTAACAGCACACTCATCATTCAGATGGTGACTGAAAGGCAGTACCTGATCGTTGAGGTTGTTTAAATAAACGTGCCGGTTCACGATAGTGGGCACCTCTTTGAGTGGCACCACTTCATGACACGGTAAATACCCCTGACCTTGCACACATTCAGGATGAAATGGTCCATTTGGGTTCCGGTGCACTCGGCGACGTTCGGCACTTGAATATAGGCAAAAATCTGACTCCATAGACCGCATTACGTTCGATCAGTCAGCTCTGTCGCCGTTCGATGATTTCTGGACCATTGAAAAAGCGCTGCTGTAGGTGCCTGCGAGATGACACTCCAAATGTTCATTGTGTGCAGTTTGCGTCGCAATATTTTCTCCTGACAGGTGGGAATGGACCTTCATTTACTACCTGCACGCCGGCCGGAGTGGCCGTGCGGTTCTAGGCGCTACAGTCGCAGGTTCGAATCCTGCCTCGGGCATGGATGTGTGTGATGTCCTTAGGCTAGTTAGGTTTAATTAGTTCTAAGTTCTAGGCGACTGATGACCCAAGAAGTCCCATAGTGCTCAGAGCCCTTTAAACCATTTGAACCTCTGTCAGGATCTTTTTCCGCAGACAGTTCGGATGACGTGTTTCTTACCCACGTGTGTTGCCGTAAGGCCATGGGCACGACCAAGCACAACGACTCATTTGTGTCAGTCTGCCACTTCCTTACATTTACCCATGTCTACGTACAAACGTCTCATTGGTAGCTACTGCGTATGCTCAAGTAGAGGCAGAAGGCACGCATTTCAGTACATGACTGGATCGCTGCGCCATCTTTAAAGGCTTAACGATTCAACTGTGCGTACGCACTGGGGTGCCTAATTTTTTGTTCGGTGAGCTTGTCCTTACATCATAATCTCCTTATTCCTTCTTATATTTATTCTTCGCGCTGGCGTCATTAGCTTGGAATGGGCCTTAATTTACGATGTCTGCTTCATCGCTATAAAACCTAACAAACCCGGACAGACCGGATTTATATATATTTGCCTCAACACGACTGTAAAAAGGTGGACACCTGGCAACCGTAGGCTCGTCACCTCGTGCTAGGGATGGAAACCAGGCGGGATCAGGGCGGCGAGGCTAAGTGACCATAGTGCAGCAGGAAATAACTTTGGACTTTGAGGTTGTAAGAATTCATCAGTTTACTGTTGTTTGACACACAGTTGTATCCCAAGTTCGCATTGTAATTAACAAGTACGGAGTAGAAAAACCACTGATAAATCCATAATTATTAAAATGTGCGTGCGTGCGGTACGTCGCACGAGGTTTTTTTCACCTCTCTTAAACGACTGGACCAATTTCTACCAAACTTCGTGAACACATCTGCCAGGTAGATGTGGGCGTAATAACCACCTACCTATCATCATTCAGGAGATGGGACCGCATAAGCAATGAAAAGTGTCAGAAAATGCCGCATCATGCATGAAGTTCTGTACAATTATTCCTTACTTCTGAGACACTCCGACGGTCGAGTCAACTTAAGAAAATCCCTGACACCTGGCAGCTCTATTGACAGCTTTCAAATGCGTAGCGCAAATGACTGTTAGCGAAAACTATAGCACTGTACAACGCTATGAAGAGGCGTTGCGACAGAGACGTTCGGCCGGCCGATGTGGCCGAGCGGTTCTAGGCGCTTCAGTCTGGAACCGCGCGATCGCTACGGTCGCAGGTTCGAATCCTGCCTCGGGTATGGATGTGTGTGAATCCTTAGGTTAATTACGTTTAAGTAGTTCTAAGTTCTAGTTGACTGATGACCTCAGATGTTAAGTCCCATAGTGCTCAGAGCCATTTGAACCATTTAGAGCCAGGGACGTTCACAAAATCGCCTTGCAAACACACTAAGCAGCTGCACCGAGCGTGCGGAAACTGTCCGGAATCTCGTTTCTCAGTATTTGGGTACTGTACTCATACATTTGTACGTGATGCATGTTTCTTTATACGACTGTTTCATAATTTCAAAGCTGTTTCCAGGAATGCATGGAAATGAATTTTTCTTCCGATACTTACCACAGTTCATTTTTCGTTTTCTTTTCTAGTAGAAAATTGACAAAATGAATACTCCACCATGCCGGGTTTGTCAACTAGTGTATCTTATAAAACAAGTAAATTTATGTGACGATTTAGACCCTGGTAATGTAAAGCCGTGTGACTAGGGCCTCCCGTCGGGTAGACCGTTCGCCGGGTGCAAGTCTTCCGATTTGACGCCACTTCGGCGACTAGCGCGTCGATGGGGGTGAAATGATGATGATTAGGACAACACAACATCGAGTCCCTGAGTGGAGAAAATCTCCCACCCAGCCGGGAATCGAACCCGGGCCGTTGGGATTGACATTATGTCGCGCTTACCACCTTTTTTTGTAACGTTCGTTGCGTTTGGTATGGGCGGACGTCATAGGACATACGTTGAAGTTGATCTTTGGTTCCTTTACTCAGGTTTTTTTTATTAGAGAGGGTTGAACACACTGAGCTACCGTGCCGGCACCACTCAGCTACCGTGGGCGGACAGCCCGGTAATGTCCGTAGGTGACGGGCTTGTAAAACGTGAAACCAGTCTATCTTGAGCACAACGAGCTTACGGAAGAGCTGGTAAGTTTACCCGCAGCCAGACATGGGTCGTGGCCACAGCATAATGCCGGATGCCGCCGGTCGTTGCCAAGCGCCGAATCGGTAACGTACCGGCACCCGTATGCGAAGTGAACGCCCTGCTGCCGCTGTAAACCGATTCGGAGTAGAATTTGCGGCGGGAAGCGGCGCCGTTACGTGAGTCGTGCCTCACGAAAAGATCCCTGCCTCAAACGGGCTGTCCGCCCGCCTTCCGAGAAGCGGGCCGCCATCACGGCGCTGCAGCTTGTCGTAAAGTCCGGAACTCCGCCGTTAATCGGATCGGCCGCTCTGTTCCTTGTTTCGCCATCCCCCCCCACAGCATTCTTGTACGTGTGGTCAGTGAACGACGAGCACATTATCTGATGCTCGTAGCTCCGGGTTCACTATTCTGCCAGCCGCAGGAAGATTTAAAGAGTCGCCGCAGAAGTCCGCTACTCTGCTATCAAATTAAATGACCAAATCGAAAGCCGACAGGCGAAGAGATTGTTTTAGGAATAGTGTTATTCCCTTCATAAGCTTTGACTTTCCCTTCATAAGCTGGTTTCACAGATCTTTAAATACAGTATCATTCAGCTACGCCTACCAATGTCATTCTTTGCAACGCGGAATGTTATATCTGGCCTTCAAAAACGACGCACGAAATGTTCATATTCTCTCGCTCGCTGCGCCCAAACTATTAATCGTACTGAAAAACGAACAAAAAATTCGGTAGGAAATTTAATATAATTACATTTTGCAGTAGAATACTTTTTCGCTGGAGGCCACAGTGTTAGAGTTACTCAGGAGAAACGTTCGAAAGTGACTTTCAAACGCACCTCCATCCCCACTCTCATCCCTCACCAATCAGGATTTCTTGCATGTTTTTGATGGCACGGCCTCCTACCACTGTAAAAAATAAATAAATAAAATAAAATCCAGACCGCGCGAACTATTCCCGACATTCTACCTGCTTTGAGCTATTACGCCACCAACATAGTCAGCTATTTCGGTAACATTATTAATTTAAACGCGCCCATGGGGGCAATGAAAGAATAACGACTTCCATAAATGTTACGCTAAAACTAGTTGCGTTGACAGTTTGATCCAAAGTAACCCCTTCGAGCACAGTAGTTTCGCAGTTAGATGGGCTGACAAATACAACGATGTAATTGTTCACTTTACGCTGTTGAAATTCACAAAAGTGTTAGGTAAAATTTACGCAAACGTCAATTTTACACTCTGTAAGTGCTCGACTAAGCCGCACAATGAAGAACTAAAAAGTCGACTCATCATCATCATCATTTAAGACTGATTATGCCTTTCAGCGTTCAGTCTGGAGCATAGCCCCTCTTATAAAATTCCTCCATGATCCCCTATTCAGTGCTAACATTGGTGCCTCTTCTGACGTTAAACCTATTACTTCAAAATCATTGTTAACCGAATCCAGGTACCTTCTCCTTGGTCTGCCCCGACTCCTCCTACCCTCTACTGCTGAACCCATGAGTCTCTTGGGTAACCTTGCTTCTCCCATGCGTGTAACATGACCCCACCATCTAAGCCTGTTCGCCCTGACTGCTACATCTATAGAGTTCATTCCCAGTTTTTCTTTGATTTCCTCATTGTGGACACCCTCCTGCCACTGTTCCCATCTACTAGTTACCTGCAATCATCCTAGCTACTTTCATATTCGTAACCTCAACCTTATTGATAAGGTAACCTGAATCCACCCAGCTTTCGCTCCCATACAACAAAGTTGGTCGAAAGATTGAACGGTGCACAGATAACTTAGTCTTGGTACTGACTTCCTTCTTGCAGAAGAGAGTAGATCGTAGCTGAGCGCTCACTGCTTTAGCCTTGCTACATCTCGCTTCCAGTTCTTTCACTATGTTGCCATCCTGTGAGAATATGCATCCTAAGTACTTGAAACCGTCCACCTGTTCTAACTTTGTTCCTCCTATTTGGCACTCAGTCCGTTTATACACTCCTGGAAATTGAAATAAGAACACCGTGAATTCATTGTCCCAGGAAGGGGAAACTTTATTGACACATTCCTGGGGTCAGATACATCACATGATCACACTGACAGAACCACAGGCACATAGACACAGGCAACAGAGCATGCACAATGTCGGCACTAGTACAGTGTATATCCACCTTTCGCAGCAATGCAGGCTGCTATTCTCCCATGGAGACGATCGTAGAGATGCTGGATGTAGTCCTGTGGAACGGCTTGCCATGCCATTTCCACCTGGCGCCTCAGTTGGACCAGCGTTCGTGCTGGACGTGCAGACCGCGTGAGACGACGCTTCATCCAGTCCCAAACATGCTCAATGGGGGACAGATCCGGAGATCTTGCTGGCCAGAGTAGTTGACTTACACCTTCTAGAGCACGTTGGGTGGCACGGGATACATGCGGACGTGCATTGTCCTGTTGGAACAGCAAGTTCCCTTGCCGGTCTAGGAATGGTGGAACGATGGGTTCGATGACGGTTTGGATGTACCGTGCACTATTCAGTGTCCCCTCGACGATCACCAGTGGTGTACGGCCAGTGTAGGAGATCGCTCCCCACACCATGATGCCGGGTGTTGGCCCTGTGTGCCTCGGTCGTATGCAGTCCTGATTGTGGCGCTCACCTGCACGGCGCCAAACACGCATACGACCATCATTGGCACCAAGGCAGAAGCGACTCTCATCGCTGAAGACGACACGTCTCCATTCGTCCCTCCATTCACGCCTGTCGCGACACCACTGGAGGCGGGCTGCACGATGTTGGGGCGTGAGCGGAAGACGGCCTAACGGTGTGCGGGACCGTAGCCCAGCTTCATGGAGACGGTTGCGAATGGTCCTCGCCGATACCCCAGGAGCAACAGTGTCCCTAATTTGCTGGGAAGTGGCGGTGCGGTCCCCTACGGCACTGCGTAGGATCCTACGGTCTTGGCGTGCATCCGTGCGTCGCTGCGGTCCGGTCCCAGGTCGACGGGCACGTGCACCTTCCGCCGACCACTGGCGACAACATCGATGTACTGTGGAGACCTGACGCCCCACGTGTTGAGCAATTCGGCGGTACGTCCACCCGGCATCCCGCATGCCCACTATACGCCCTCGCTCAAAGTCCGTCAACTGCACATACGGTTCACGTCCACGCTGTCGCGGCATGCTACCAGTGTTAAAGACTGCGATGGAGCTCCGTATGCCACGGCAAACTGGCTGACACTGACGGCGGCGGTGCACAAATGCTGCGCAGCTAGCGCCATTCGACGGCCAACACCGCGGTTCCTGGTGTGTCCGCTGTGCCGTGCGTGTGATCATTGCTTGTACAGCCCTCTCGCAGTGTCCGGAGCAAGTATGGTGGGTCTGACACACCGGTGTCAATGTGTTCTTTTCTCCATTTCCAGGAGTGTATTTCTTTCCCACTGACATTACTTTCGTTTTGGAGATGCTAATCTTCATACCATAGTCCTTACATTTCTGATCTAGCTCTGAAATATTACTCTGCAAACTTTCAATCGAATCTGCCATCACAACTAAGTCATCCGCATATGCAAGACTGCTTATTTTCTGTTCACATATCTTAATCTCACCCCGCCAGTCTATTGTTTTCAACATATGATCCATAAATAATATGAACAACAGTGGAGACAGGTTGCAGCCTTGTCTTACCCCTGAAACTACTCTGAACCATGAACTCAGTTCACCGTCAACTCTAACTGCTGCCTGACTATCCATGTAAAGACCTTTAATTGCTTGCAAAAGTTTGCCTCCTATTCCATAATCTCGTAGAACAGACAATAACTTCCTCCTAGGAACCCGGTCATATGCCTTTTCTAGATCTATAAAGCATAGATACAATTCCCTGTTCCACTCATAACACTTCTCCATTATTTGTCGTAAGCTAAAGATCTGGTCCTGACAACCTCTAAGAGGCCTAAAGCCACACTGATTTTCATCCAATTGGTCCTCAACTAATACTCGCACTTTCCTTTCAACAATACCTGAGAAGATTTTACCCACAACGCTGACTGTGGGAAATAATTCCTGCATTCGGCAATTTTTGTACAGTGGTAGGGGGGAATGCCACGAACAATGTCCAGACCGGTGGGGGCTGAATGTGGGAGTGGAGGTGCATTTCAAGGTCATTTTTGTACTTGAATAATTCGAAAATTACGCCCTCTAGGGAAACGTATCCCAGTCCAAATTTAACTACACTAAATTTCACATTGTAACGTCCTGTTCATTTTTTCTGTAAGACTAATAGTTTGCACATCGCAAGCGAGAGAATGTGAAAATCTTGAGCGTGTTTTTTTAAGACCAGAAATAATATTGCGGGTTGCATAAGATGACGTCGGTGGGAACAGCTGAATACCCTGTACACGTGACACAGGAAGGCAGCCGTGCGCCACATATTGTTTAATCTGCACGTCGAAGAAGCAATGGAGGAAAGGAGTGGGATTAAAATTGAGGGTGGAAGAATATCAGTGGTAAGATTCGTTGATGCCCTTAACGACCGCCCACAGAACGCTGCGTGGCGTTGTGGGCACGTGATGTGCTAAAGAAACTATGTAAACGGAACACAGACGAATGTGGAATGATTCTAGCGATGTTACAGGCCGCAAAGAAGACCGCATATCGGACATCAGTACGCCCCAGTCTTGAATATGGCTCAAGTGCTTGTGGTCCGCACCAGGCAGGATTAAAGGAAGACCTCGAAGCAATTAGAGGCGCGCTGCTAGTTTTCTGACCGGTAGAATCGAACAACCTCAAGTGTTACGGACCTGCTTCGGGAACTCGAGTGGGAAACCTTGTAGGGAGGGCGACATTCTTATCTAGGAACACTATTGAGAAAAATTAGAGAAATGGCATTTGCGGCTGACTGCCTGAGGACCACGAAGATAAGAGAACTTAGGTCTCGTACGGAGGCATATAGACAGTCGTTTTCCCCTCTCTATCGAGTGGAACAGGAAAGGAAATGACTAATAGTGGTACAGGGCAACCTCCGCCGCACACCGTACGATGGCTTCCGTAGTACGTATTAGATGTAGTAATGGCAAACTTGACTGAGACAAGTGATTTCTACATAGGGCAGATTGTTAATGGCGAGGTACATGGGAACGAGCGTCTCGGAGACGGCAAAGCATGGCGGCAGTTCGGCGTTCTGCTGTACTGGTTGTGTATAGAAAGTGGTTGGAGAACGATGAAACGACGGATGGGCGACAAGGTGTTGGAAAGCCTCGCCTCGTCAGAGTAAGTGGAGGTCGGAGGCTTGCTTGTTCTGCAAATCAGGATCACGACGACAGAGTTGTTCTTGCAGGTACCAGTGTTCCGTAGAACACCATTCAGCGCACATTACTGCAAGTGATGCTCAGCTGCATAGGACCTCTACGTGTTCCCATGCTGAACCGACGACATCGCCAACTGAGATTGCAATGGGCATGGGAGCATCGAAATAGGAGCGTGTATCAGTGAAAACGAATTGCCTCTGCGAGGTGTCCTTCTGAGTCGTTACGCTCGTCATCTGTCTTCCATGCCTGCTCATTCGATCCATGCCTTTTTTTTTTTTTTTTTTTTTCGACGACTCCTTGGATTTAGGGAATGCAGGCAGTCCTTCCCCTTTACTGCCACCGGGAGTCCGCTTCCGTCAACTGCTACATTCACTTTCCTTCCAATTCCCTAAAACTTCCTTGACGAATGGGGGGTGGGGGTTACGACACCGCCTTGGCTTCGCCCCGAACCCGCCTTTTCCGTGACCTTTGTCAACTTGCCAAGGATAGTACCACCCCCACCCCGCATGTAGTTTACCATCATGCATTTGATACTCTATGCGCACAAATGAAGGATGCAACATTTATTTACCCTGATGTCTCAAAGACCACCTTTGGTATCGGGAGCGCCAATATTATTGACGACACCCCTATAAGATTTCGGCTTCCCGACCAGTGTTCAGTTTTTACTGAGGAGCCTACTCTGTTCTCAAGGCTGTCCAATACATCCGTCGCCATCAGCGTATCCAGTATATTATATGCTCGGATTCATTCAGCTCTCTTCTCAACCTCCAAGCTCTTTATCCGGTCGACCCTCTGATCGACCGGATTCAGGACTGCCTCCACATGCTCCATTCGGGGCGCATATCTGTGACATTCCTCCGGGTCCCAGGGCATGTTGGTATACGCTGAAACGAGGTAGCCCGATATAGCGGCAAAGGCTGCAGTCTCTCTTAGCATGGTTCCCTTTGCCGATCTACAGAGCGTTTTATGTCGTCGTGTTGCTCTTTTATGGCACACACATTGGTATGCACTTCAGGGTAATAAATTACGGGACATAAAACCTGTTCCCTGTGCTTGGACCTCTTCCTCCCGGCCTCGTCGTCGGGAGGAGGTAATTTTAACTAGACTCCGCATTGGGGACTGTCTTTTTAGCCATCGATAACTTTTAAGTGGTAATCCTCCCCCGCTTTGTCCCCACTGCTCTCAGTCGTGGACGGTGAGACAGCTTTTACTTCAGTGCCCCTATTTTAATCCGCTACTCGCCCGTTTACAGCTGTCGCCTGAATGGTTCAAATGGCTCTGAGCACTATGGGACTTAGCAGCCGTGGTCATCAGTCCCCTAGAACTTAGGACTACTTAAACCTAACTAACCTAAGGACATCACACACACCCATGCCCGAGGCAGGATTCGAACCTGCGACCGTAGCAGTCGCGCGGTTCCGGACTGCGCACCAGAACCGCGAGACCACCGTGGCCGGCTGTCGCCTGATAAACGAGTACGTTGTAATCGATGGTGAGTGTTCATCGGAGGTGAGAGTATCATCTGGAGTGCCCCAGGGAAGTGTGGTAGGTCCGCTGTTGTTTTCTATCTACATAAATGACCTTTTGGATAGGGTGGATAGAAATATGGGGCTGTTTGCTGATGATGCTGTGGTGTACGGGAAGGTGTCGTCGTTGAGTGACTGTAGGAGGATACAAGATGACTTGGACAGGATTTGTGATTGGTGTAAAGAATGGAAGCTAACTATAAATATAGATAAATGTAAATTAATGCAGATGAATAGGAAAAAGAATCCTGTAATGTTTGAATACTCCATTAGTAGTGTATCGCTTGACACAGTCACGTCGATTAAATATTTGGGCGTAACTTTGCAGAGCGATATGAAGTGGGACAAGCATGTAATGGCAGTTGTGGGGAAGGCGGATAGTCTTCTTCGGATCATTGGTAGAATTTTGGGAAGATGCGGTTCATCTGTAAAGGAGACCGCGTATAAAACACTAATACGACGTTTTCTTGAGTACTGCTCGAGCGTTTTGGATCCCTATCGGGTCGGATTGAGGGAGGACATAGAAGCAATTCAGAGGCGGGCTGCTAGATTTGTTACTGATAGGTTTGATCATCACGCGAGTGTTACGGAAATGCTTCAGGAACTCGGGTGGGGGGGCTCTAGAGGAAAGGAGGCGTTCTTTTTGTGAATCGCTACTGAGGAAATTTAGAGAACCAGCATTTGAGGCTGAATGCAGTAGAATTTTACTGCCGCCAACTTACATTTCGCGGAAAGACCACAAAGATAAGAGAGATTAGGGCTCGTACAGAGGCATATAGGTAGTAATTTTTCCCTCGTTCTGTTTGGGAGAGGAGCAGGAAGAGAAGATGCTAGTTGTGGTACGAGGTACCCTCGGCCACGCACCTTATGGTTGATTGCGGAGTATGTATGTAGATGTATCTTCCCTTTCAGGAGATGACGCACGCTCAGCTGATCTCGTCCTTGAGTTTATAGGTGTTAGTGAGATGACATCGGTCATTTGAAGCTCTTTTCGGGGAAAACAACCCCCTCCAGTTGCACTTTTCTCAGATTTCCTTCCGGTTTTAGTTCCCCTCCCCCCCCCCCCCCCCCTTCTTGAATTTCGCTCCCATAGGTGCTGATTTAAATTCCTGTTTTTACCCTTCACTAAGCCACAGGATGGGCGCTTATGACCATAGGTGTTTTGCGCCCTAAAACGAAAATAAAAAAGAATTGCCGCATAGGACGAATCACATTTATTGTTACAGTAGGTCGATCATCGTGACCAGATACGCTGCCATTCAGCGAGCGGATGCTCGAACCGTGCACCACGCCACGAATGCAGGCCACTGGGGCAGTATTGTGTGTGTCTTGAGGTAGCAATCAAAGACACCATGTCTGCTACGGAGCCGGCCAATGTGGTCGAGCGGTTCTAGGTGCTTCAGTCTGGAACCACGCGACCGCTACGGTCGCAGGTTCGAATCCTGCCTCGGGCATGGATGTGTGTGCTGTCCTTAGGTTAGTTAGGTTTAAGTAGTTCTAAGTTCTAGGGGACTGATGACCTCAGATATTAAGTCCCATAGTGCTCAGAGCCATCTGAACCATTTTTTCTGCTACGGACTACCCGAACATGATAGTGGTGTACCTGCAACTCTTCATGCTTAATGTCTCCCACATTGGCGATGGCATGTTCCAGCAGGATAGCTGCCGGTGTCCCAAGGGCAGAATCGTGCTAGAGTTGTTTGAGGAGAATGAGAGTGAACTAGTGTTGAAGTCTTGGCCACGAAATCGGGCTGATCTGAAACCGCTGGAACATACCAGTGTCGCCACCGGGGGATCTCCCGCGTCTACGAACTTGTGGCCCATAATTTCCGCGAATTACGTGACGTGTGCGTGGACCATACCTCCGAAAAGCTGTCAGGGACTTGTCGAAGATGTGGCAAGCAGGATCGCGACTGTAATGCGTCCCAAAGGAGGACCAACACGGTATAAAGCTGGTAGTCACAATGATTCAGCTCATCAGTGTCAGTTCGCTGTATGGTCAGGTTAGCATATGCGACCATCATGAGATGTTCTAGGGTATGCGGTGAGACTATTTACCATAGGATTAAAATAATCAGTCGAAAGTGTATATAAATACGGGATTGCAGTACTGTCCAAAAGGAAATGGAAAAAATCCGAATGGCAAAACTGTTATCCTTTAGGTGGGAAAAAATATCTTGTCAGCATTAGTGTACAGGAACCCATCTGAAGTGGATCAGCACGTTCGTCGTGTTCCGTGAGGAGCTTCCGCCACGTCGGGGTCGTTTCATTCGGCACGCGCATTGATCTGCAGACATTGGACACGCGGTGCGGTCGATCCGTGTCGCGGCGGTTCTTTCCGCGCCGTAAAATAGTGCCGCTGGCGTCTCGGCCACCGAGGGCCGGCGGTAAGCCGCCGACCGGACCAGCACCTAACGTGCAGATGCCATCGACGGTCGCTCAACCACAACGTGACTTACCGGAGGCACCATATGAGCATAACCGCGAAGATCTGCTAATAATATACTGGTTCCATGGCTATAAAATGTGTCTGTCGAATGGGTAGTGAGGCGCATTTTCTCTGGTGTTTCGGTACATATTGGCTGTTGTGTTTTTGCAATGTGTAGCCGGATTCAGCGCAAACAAATGCTTACTAATTTTGATTAACTTCTCATGGTTGGGATTCACAGTCATATAATATTTCTTAAAAGACATCATAGTCGCCGTTGACTGTATAAAATATTTATTGTTACTATTGCAATTTCGGCCTTAAGACCATTTTCAAGTAACACTGCAAAGTTACATTCTGTCGGAATATAAAACTGGCATGAGTACATGTCGTCGTCAAAATGCAGCCTTTTGATTGTGAGAGTCCCCACAAGATCTGACGACTAAGACACTTATGACATCGTAATATGTTGTTAAATATATACTGAACTGTCGATGTTACTGTCGTTTTAATAATCTATCACACATACAAGTTCAGGTGTATTATGATGTAATAAGTGTCGTACTCGTCAGATCTTGTGGGACTCTCACAGTCAAAAGGCTGACGACGACATGTACTCATGTCAGATAGTTTTATATTCCGACAGAATGTAACTTTGCGGTGTTACTTGAAAATTGCCATAAGGCTGAAATTGCAATAGTAACTATAAATATTTTATACAGTCAACGGCGACTATGATGTCTTTTTAATTTTATCCATATATGCAGCTTCAAACGTGACTGTACTTAATATACTCGAGATAGGAATTTAAAAAAAAAGCCTTCAGTCACATTTTTTCGTGTTTTATTCAGTACGCGATTCGTTTCGGACCCTGTGGGTCCATCTTCAGGTGTAATTCGTCTTAATACAGGCTTTATTTGTTCTCTTGAATGAGGTGAAATGCACATTCCTGTCACGAAAAGGTTTGATGTTAGGTTACGTATTTCTAAGTCAGACGCCGAAAATATGTGCGAAATAGTGGAAAAGATCAGTAGTGTAAACTTACCAAATAATCCAAGGAAAGCGTTTTTAACGTTTTAACAACAGCATAAGTTTTTTCCTCCGTCGTTTTCAAACGTTAAAAACGCTTTTCTAGGATTATTTGGTAAGTTTACAATATCCATCTTTTCCACTATTTCGCACACATTTTCCGCGTCTGCCTTACGAAATTCGTAACCTAACATCAAACCTTTTCGTGACAGGAATATGCATTTCATCTCATTCAAGAGAACAAATAAAGCATGTATTAAGATGAATTACACCTTAAAATGGACCCAGTGTGTCCGAAATGCATCGTGTACTGAATAAAACACGAAAAATTGTGACTGAAGGCGTTTTTTTAATTCATACCTCAGACAAATCCTGTTCATAAAGTCTTTCATGCGATGCTCAGGGCGGTCAGAGAGCGTCGATTTGTTTCTCGTTACGAGCAAAATGATTTTTAAAGCGGAGTTTTATGTGCCCATTCGATTGAGTGGTTCCAAAGTAGTGTAGTGCGATATTTATTTTATCGATATGTATTACCAAAGACAGTAAAATGCGAAGAAAATCCCGAACTCCAGTAGCGACTGCACTGCCCTGGCACGCACTTACTTCCACCGCCACCCGGCAGCTGCCCGTTCCTGCTGCTGGAGTAGGGGTTTTTTTTCGTATTTGCTGTCCTTGGTAATACATATCGATAAAATAAATATCGCTCTAGGCTATTTTGGGACAGTTCAGTCGAATGGGAACGTAAAATTCCGCATTAAAAATACTTTTGCTCGTACCGGGGGAACAACTGACACTTCCTGTCGGCACTTGATGTACAGGATTTGTTTCGGCTGTCTCTAGCTACGCATGACAACAACGAAATTGCAGATATATGGCGAAACACCAGAGAAAATGCGCCTGACGACTCTTAGGAGAGACTACCTGTGTAATTGCCTTTTACTATCAGTAAAGTAACATAGTCAACAACCTGGAAATTGCTTGGAACAAAACAGTGCCTTTGTAACAATGATGATACTGCAATTGGCTGCGCCCTTGCCCCTGAACGACACGAAAATCAAATGGGTTAGGAAATCATCAGTTTATGACGTGGAATTCAGTAAGACTGAAATTTTTCGAAAGTCCACCAGCAGTTCGAACACCGAACTTTCCGGACTAAAGAGCTAACAGTTTACGGATCGCAACGTAATAACGAATTGAGCTGACAATTAAGTTTGTCCATAATGAATCATACAGTATTTAGTGAAGTGTTCACTGATTTGAAACTTCCTGGTAGATTAGAACTGACCAGGATTCGAACTCGGAACTTGCGGCTCCCTTCCTCGAAAAAACTTAGAGGCTGAATATCGAGCGCTTAAGTTCATGTAATTTGAGTTATTACAGTCTGTCTCCCATGAACCACCACTGTAAAGACTAAAATAAAAGTCCCTTGGAAAAATTAACTCCCCTGTCTAAAGTCATAACTTCTACATATACTTACATACTCCACAAGCCAGTGCAAGGTGCGTGGCAGAGGGTACCCTGTACCACAGTTAGCCATTTCCTTTCCTGTTCCACTCGCAAATAGAGCGAGGGAAAAACGAATGTCTTATAAACCTCGTATGAGCCCTAATTCTTCATATCTTGTCTTCGTGATCCTTGTAAGTTGGCAGCTGGTTCTCTCAATTTTCTCAGTAGTTTTTCTCGAAAAACAACGTCGCCTTCCCTCCAGGGATTCCAGTTTGAGTTACCGAAGCCTCTCCATAATACTTAGATTTGGTATGGGTCCCAAACACTTGAACAGTACTCAAGAGTCCTACATGCGGTCTGCTTTACAGATGGACACTTCACTAAAATTCTCCCAACAAACCGAAAACGACCATTCGCCTTTTTTTACGACAGTCCTCACGTCTCACGTGCTCGTCTCATTTCATATCGCATTGCAACATGACGCCCTGAGATTTAAACGACACGACGCTGTCAAACAAGACACTACTAATGCTGTACTAGAATATTATCGGTTTGTTTTTTACTCATCTACATTAACTTATATTTTCTACATTTAGAGCTATCTGCCATTCATCACACCAACTAGAAATTTTGTCGGTCATGTTATATAGTCCTACGGTCACTCTACGACGACACCTTCTCGTACACGATAGTGTCATCAGCAAACAACCGCAGATTGCTGTCCATGCTGTCCGCCAGATCATTTATGTATTTAGAAAATAACAGCGTTCGATAGCCTTGTCTCTGATGAACATTCGCCGTAGAGGAAAACATACTCGGTTCTATTGCTTAAGAAGTCTTAGTCACCCTATTCCCATAACAAGGGCCCTAGAGTTCAGTTTGACAGTTTTCCTTAATGTTCCGCTGCTGCGTGCACCGACAACGCACAGAATTAAATGACATAACAAAGAGCAAATAATTCCGAGCTTTATGCAGGAATTAATTAAACTACACTGCACTAAATTACTGGAAAGAAAATTAGAATATGTTTTTGTTAGTTCACTTTGTAAAGGAAACTATGGAATGCTGAGAACAAAACAGAATATACAGGTGTTTCAAAATCCTTGCATGGAACGTCTCATGGTGATTGACAACGTCATGGGGAACAGCTTTTGTTGGAGGTGGTGATCGTTGCGTCATTTCGTGCCGAGGATGGCCTGAAAGGTGATGGGGCGTAGGTGGTCTGCGTTGTGTATTGCCTATAATCTAATCATCTGCTCCGCATGAAAAATGGTTGGCCGAAAAGAAATTGTAGATCCTGGTTCGCTTCTAAAATATCTTCCTCCGCTTGGAATACTTTGTTTTTGAAAATCGCTATCACTTTGTCGAGATAGGTGGTATGCAGACACAACTCATCTAGTTGGGTGAAATCTCGTCGACCCAGGGTCGGCGAATATTAAAAGGACGCATAGAGTCGCCGGGAACTTCAGCGAAGATTTTTCCTCTAACAAAAGTTGTTCCCCGCGAGGTGACTTATGTTTGATGCAGACTTTGAAACACCCTGAGCGTAAGGTTTTCTGTCGCTCGCCGCTTTTAACTTCTCTCCATTGTGCTGTTCGTTGACAATAGATTGTAAATAAGAACGACTAACCACTGACAAAATGTGATGCTGCATGTAAAACTGGCTTCATAGGGAACCTAAACGTGGGTCTGAATATTTGTCCAAATGGCTTTCTCAGATTTTAATATCATGATGGATATTGCGAATGACACACTTATTTCTGGTGCAGAGGGTTGCTGGGGTGCTCCTTATTATCGTGATGCACCCTCCTACTCGTATTCTTCATGTGAGTCACTCATGACCTTTTGTAAATCATAAACTCCGCGGTCGTGCCACTCTTGGTCAGCAATGGCGTTGCTTTGTGTGGTCGACAACCTGCTCGTCTGACTGGATGAATTGTCTTCTTCGTGAATATGTGCTACAGCTAAACTACCGTGCCGTGCTATGGAGGGAGAACACAGCGTGCACACTTTGTTTTCCTAAGGCCCCGCTGTCGCATAAATATTCATTTCTTAAAAACAAGCAGTGGATGATGCAACACGGCAATTTTTTTTACTATATTCCGTACTTCGTGAGGTGTTAAGATATACAAGCTGCCAGAAGGAAATTTGAAAGCATTATTTTCAAAATTGTTCAAATACGGGGGTGGGAATTGTGATTACGTATTGTTCATCGTAGAAAAGGAAAACAAAACAGGTATCATTGTGGAATACGTCAAAGCTGTGGCTCGATGAGGAAATGGCGTACTACAAATCCAAACGCCCAGAGTGCGAATCTAGAATTTTCTGTATCAGCCACACGTCTTTCATCTCTGGCAGTAATTTCTTAATGTGAAAAATGCTAAGTTGTTCCGTGATAGTGAGTCTTCGCCAAACTGTAGGCCTGTCTGTAACTGTATACGTAACGCGCTTAAAAGATGGGAGGAAGGCAACATCATACTACCTCGAACGTGACTCTCCTTAATAAAACGCTGCAGCTATCAAACCAACTTTAGGGTTGAGAAGAGATTTCCTTCGCCTAGTAGTACTTCGGACTACGTGTTTCCGTGCACAAGGTGTCGTAAAGAAGTTAAAGGATGGCCTTCTCAAAATTTTTCAGATACTGCAGAGGATGACGGGTCGCTTAATCATTGACAACGGAATCGGCCGCAAATGCTAACACACACATTGTTTAGTGCAGCAAAACAACTAAAGAAGGTGTGATTATGAAGAACGTTCTCTATATGCGTCCAAAGGAAAGAAGAGAGTTTCATGTATACCAAAGATGCGTTGTAACCGGATAACAAAAAAAGTGAAGGGACGAGGCATGAGAAAGGATGTTTGAGAGTTTAAACTTATGGATACTGTTTATTCAGTTTTCTTGTGGTTGACCACATCAGAGCGTGCGAGCAAATGGCCTGTTTCTGTGTGAGAGCGACAGCGATCGTAATTTTCTTGCCTCTCTGCGCAAACCTGTCGATGAACTGGAGTACAGTGAGTGAAAGGGTTGAGATTACCAAGAGGATCCGATCTCATTAGCTCGCAAACGTGACTCCTTTCACTCTTTCCATGTGGTGGTTAAGAGAAACGGGAACATGACGAAATTAAACAGTTGCTAATATGCAATTTTTAATCATTATCTGAATGTACTGATGAGGTCGGACCGAGGTTTGAGACCGGCTATGTTGTTAGAGAATAACACAGATCTAGATCTACGATTTGACACCAAACAAGTGATGAAATTCTTACTGAACTACCCTGCCTGTAGCTTTCACTGTTCGAAACGACGTAAGAGGCGATGACGAATGCCACTCTACAATTCTGTGTGTTAATTCCATTTTGCCGTAATTGAAGTGCACTCCTTGGTCGAAAATTGTTGTTGTGTCGTCAGATTCCCAAGAGATGGAAAGATTAAAAGAAAAGATGAAGGGTTTATTCGGTAATCAGTCATTGTTAAAACCAAATCATTATTCTTGAAACACCATGTACTTGATTCTTTTTTACACCAAGCTGTAGTTGGAATATTACATGATAATTTTGCCAGCACTCTTGTGAGTTGAAGTATTGGCTTTTCGAGAAACCTTGCCTCAAATTCCCCCCCCCCCTCTCTCTCTTCTCTCTCTCTCTCTCTCTCTCTCTCTCTCTCTCTCTCTCTCTCTCCCGCATTCGCCACCAACCCCTCCTCTCCCATGGCACCGCTTCTGGAATAAGACCTACCTACCAATGCTGTCCTCATTCCCGGTGGCATGAGAAATATATATCCGAATTAAGCTGTCGTGTTACTTATCCTCGATATGATGGGTTAGGTATCGCAAGCAGTAGATGTAACCTTGGGCGTATCCAGCGGGTGCCAGCTGACCCATCCTTCACACCCCGTCTCCCTCCAGAACGAAAATTATTCTCACAAGCCGCTGCGTCACACAAACTGCCACGCCATACAGACAGACCTATAAATTTGTCGATAGTTCCAATAAAGAGGGACCATATGATGGACACCTGATTAGCAGGCGCGGACCCAGTGTTCTGTTGGTGGGGTTGGAAGCTTCACAGTTTGACACAGCCTCCTCATCCCTCCCCAACGGAACGTAAGTTTTGGTCATCACCCTTTTAACATGCCACAGATGGGTTCTGTTTTATTAACAATAATAAAATGTTTTAATATAATAATCGTTTACGTCAGTGCTTAGTATTTCGCTTCAGCGTAACTTCCAAGAAATTCCATTTCAGAAAAATACTGAGTTTCAAAATTTGGGAACTGCTTGTCTCTTGCAATTGATTTCAGAACTGTAATAGCAACAAATTCTCAAAATTTTACCTACGTCAGTGTTTACACAATATAAAATCGTAGTGTGCACTCGTCATTACCATTATTTCACTTTGATCCAGAATAGTAAACGCACGTCTGCAGACTGTGGCTCTGTTTACATTAAATGTGGGGGTTACCTGTTCTGTTTCGATCGCTTCCGCCTACGTCCGGAAAGTTCGTCTTCTCCTCCGCGTAGCCAAGAAAGTGAAAAGTAGTTCCGTAGATTTTCACATACTGACAGAAAAACACATGGGGGTCTTCAGTTATCTAGAATTCCTTACCATTTTGTACTCTGTTTTCATGCTGCTTTATTCTCAGAGGGGTAACTGAGAAATAGGATTTTTTTTTTTAGTGGGGGGGGGGGCATATTCTCACTTTCAGATACAGTCTCCGGTTCGTTACTCCTTGCAAGAAATTTGCCTAGTGGATAAGCACTTGTAATGATTCCTTAGTTTGATAGTGATAAGACTGTGTTGTTGCCAGCCGCAAGTGATCGTATAACACGTGAATCCGTGCTCTCAATGCCAAAAGGCAGTCCTCCTCCGCTTCGTAATCGCATCTTCCACAAATTAGTGGGCTGCAGTTCCTTTTTGGCACCCAAAAGCAATAATAAAAAGTACTGTACGTAAAATGCGTTTTAGAACTCGTGGGTTGTAATTGCGAATTTATTGAAAAAAGTCATTTACAATCGATTAGTCTCTCCTTTAAATTTATATGGTTCCGTCAACATGTAAATTAACTTCCAGTGAGGGGAATCATGCCAATCCAATCAATCACTCTAGCGCACCGTTTTAGGCGTAAAGTATACGCCTGCCCTAACAGTCCTCAAAGTCACTTGAAAACCTATTTATATCGCACAGCCAGCGATGACGATGTATGTCACAAACGCACGAACGCATTTCTCCATATATAGTTATTATTACTCCTCAAAGTTCTTCTGTACTACTTAGCTGCGAATATTTAGTAGAATTTAGGAAATCTGAAACCTGTCCGCATTATCTTGTACTGAAGTCTCATCAAAGTAGCAACAGTTAAACTGTGATCACCGATTTTGTAGCTGTGTGTGTTAGTACTTAACACGTACGAAATCCTCTCATAGTCACTGGCGTTGAACCATTATTCCTCTAAGAAGTCACCAAAACCTTTAATGACCAGACTCTCCGAAACCATGTAACGAGTTAGTTAGATAAGTTTCACAATAGCAAAATTTGGTAGTCAAAGGTATTGTTTTATACTTCGCGCTCGTACTAACTCGCGCCTAAAAATATTTGTATGTACTGTTACATGTTAGTATGAGAATCTTCGCGTAGAACTTCAGACTTTCTATCCGCCTTCTGAGAATTAACTCTCGAAGCATTTTGAAACTAAATCGTAATTTTTTGTATTATATCTGCTCAGTGCTTCATATGTCTACATTACTTCTCTTCATAACCATCTCCAGTCGCTACTCATCATAGGACGAAGATTTTTTTTCTGAGAACAACTTTTTAATTATCTTATCTGTAGCTCAGATATTACAGCCTAATAACGTTTTTACACTTCATTTTTTTCACATTTAATCAGAGAAATATGGTAATGTAGGAACTCGCCGGCCGCCGGTCAGACAGCGATAACACCCAATACCTGTGACGCAGCGACACCTATAGCCGGCTGCAACACTTTGTCGTCAGTCATGATGGATTTGAAACAGATAATGCACACACACAAAATACAATAGTTGAAGTATGATTAAAATTGTAGTTACACAAACTTATATCAATACCTAGCTGGTGTCGCTTAGTGGAAATTTAGTACGTAATATCCCATGAACGTTTCGTTTAATAAACATTACTCCACTCTTCCCCACCCCCACCCCCTCCCACCCCTCCACCCCTTTGATCCGAGCGTGCTGACCTGTGACAAGTACGCCCACAACAATTTGTCGTAAAATATAAAAACTGTGTCACCATTCACTGTCAGAAAGTATGAATTCTGCTTCCCCTTCCCCCACTTTTTTCATAGCTCAGATCATGCATCCAGAAACAGCACTTGATGTCTCGGCAATATCCTTTGTGAAAAGGATCGCCTTGTTGGGAAGCTATTGTTGGGATGGGAGTGTTGACCGCCGTTGTTGCGGAGGAGGTATGCAGGAGATCTCCCCTGGGCGCGCCGACCCCTGTGCGGTGTGCACGCTATCTGGCGCCGGCATCTGCGGACCGCTGAGTTATGGCGACCCTGCCAGGACCCCCGTCCGGACCGTGCGCAGCTGCTGGAGGGCGCCGTCTGGAATTCCGCGCTTCTGACCATTCGCGCCGATACGCTGCCCAGCTGCCTCGACTCGTCAGCCTTTAAAAGGAAGCTTTGTCTCTGCCATTTTTGGCTATCACCATGAGGCTTCCACGTGGTTCTGCACTAATGTCCAACGGTATTAATGATGGGATTGTTGAAATAAATGGGTTATCTGGAGCTTTTATGGTGTGAATGTGAAGTGTAAGTTCTACCAGAGAAGGGAGGAAGACGAAGATATCAAGAAGGACGTGGAAACGCATAGATCTACAGCTAAGGCACCCTTATTCTCATGCAGAACCGCTGGATATGTGGTTTTAATATGTAAGTACACAATGTACAATCTACCTTGTTACCTAGGGTCTCAGGGGTTTCTCAGACACAATGTACAGTGCAGAGTGGAGGATACTAAGTCATTGCATCACCTTTCCCATTCCACTCAAAAATGGAGCGAGTAAGAAATTATTATTAACTGGGCCTCTGTATGAGCCCTAGTCTTCTTTACTTTCTCATTACGCGGGATGGACGTTATAGGAAGTAGAAACATTATGTAGTCTGACACAAATGCTGGTTCTGTAAATTTCATAAGCGTTTCTCGAAAAGCCCGTTTAATACTCCCCAACGATTTCTGTAGAAGCCCACTTAGCATTTCCGTTACTCTGTCGTACTGATCCAATTGGCCGCAAGCAAATCATCTATAAGCGCGTGCAAGAAGTAGCAGCATCTTGTGGACCTACCGGCTGGCGTAGATGAGACAGCCTAAACTGCAAACATTGGCCCACTTACCACACTTTCCTAGAACTTGCCCACTCAGCCACTCACCTTCCCTGCTTCTGATATAATTAGATATGGAATGGAGAAGAAAATCTGTTGTATCCTCTTTTGTTGCAACCATCCAAACATTGACCTTAACAATCATCCCCCTTAGTCAGCCTATAAAACAAGCTATTTTTAAGATTTAATTTTTTCAAAAACTAATGAAGCAATCAGTCAGTCTGTTTGCAGATTTTTTTATTGGTTATCGGACAATACTTCCTGATTTTGTAAAGAAATTGTCATCATTAAGCTCCCTATCTGATGAGTTAAAATTGCTGTCCAAAATGAGGTGTGTCCATGATGGAAGCCTTGCAGCCTTCAAACATTATTATTATTACAGAATTAATACAGAGCTCAATTAATAACAACGTTGTGTTGTACTCCTATAATCTTACGCCAAGCGTACCTATTCAGTGCCACCCGTTTGCGTATCACGTGACACTCCATTATTCCGTTGATGTGGTCATTCCAAGAATGTCGTGGTCTCCAGCGTTTAGATCTGGTCAGGTGGTTTCCATTCAAAAACTTTATTTGGCCATCTATGATCTGGCATTCTCAAGAGATGTCCATGCCACACAAGAGATTGTATTACAATTCGGTATATCAGTGTTTCATTTGCCTTGATTCGAGTCCTCAGTTTGTCATCAGTTCCCTTTTCGAGTCTTGATGGTCTAGCACTCCATAAATAATTCATTTCCACAGCTATTATCTGAAACAAAAAGTTTTCTTAATCTATACGACAGAGCGCACGGATTAATTGCAAAGTTTTATCAAATTTGAAAAAAAACACGCTTTGAAACAAAGTAGTAGTTTTGTCGTGTTTTTGATAGTTTTTTACAATAAGTAATGAATAAATTAAAATCTTGAACATGGCTGAAGCAGCATCAGCAGGATAAATCTTCGTGAAGAAAGAACAAATAGCCGATAAATTGCAAAATGGAAGGTTTATTTAAATCCCTTCACCATAATTTTAACTGTGCATGTTATTCCTCAGGCATGCCCGCAGGTTATTTTTATTTTAATTTTTATTCATTAATTATTGCAAAAACCCTGATGAACACAATACAAAACTACTTCTTTGTTTCGAACGTCCACCATTTTATTGTTTTTTTTGCCTTCAGATGTGATTCGCAGACTGCAGGACTTCCGTCATGGACACACCTTATTTTGGAAAGAGTAACTTTAACTCATCGGATGGGGGCTTAATGATTACCGATTTTCTTTAAACAATCAGAAAGAATTGTGCAAGAATCAGTACATAATATACAAAAAGATTTACATTGATTGCTTCATTAGTTTTCCAAAGAAATAGGAAAAATCGTTTATTTTATAGTATGATAGAGAAGAAGGTACTCTTAAGTTATACTGGGAAACCATGTAAACCTAAGTGGGAGATTTTTGCGTTAGACCTTCTCTTTGTCTTTACCAATCCATCGCCTCTCCTAGTGTTGAGTAGATATACTAGCTGCCTGTATGGCACTCTTACTTTCCAGGAAGACCTAAAACTGAATTAGTACACACTAGCGACCCTATCTTGGCTTCTCATGGGATAACGGGCCGGACGACTTGGCTGGCATGGTAACAAATTATGTACACAAACCTTTCTCGTTAATCAGTCTCTCTGTTGGTGGAAACCATGTCAAAATCCTCGCAGTAGTTCCTGAAATTAACCTTCACTCACAGAAAAACGCGGCAGGGGATTTTGATTTATAATGTGTATGAGAGACAATCCTGCATTGCTTCCTATTCAGTCGGTAGTTTAACTGTGGTTTTCACATGGCTCTCTTTTTTACTGTTGATCGGCGGTATAACTCAGTCCAAAGTTTCTCAAATGGCCTGTATAATAACTTCTAGGACTGCTATTCAAATTCATTCTCTTGGTTTTGTTTGACGGTCTTCATATGTCGATCGTATGAAGTAGAGCATTATCATGTCGAACGTGAAAAGAGCTCAGGTACAAAAGGTTGCTGCAGAGTTGATTGAAAAAATTCAGCATTAATGATGTAATTGTCGTGTGACTAGGGCCTCCGGTCGGGTGAACTGTTCGCCGGGTGCAAGTCTTTCGATTTGACTTGTGCGTCGATGGGGATGAAATGACGACGATTAGGACAACACAACACCCAGTCCCTGAGCGAAGAAAATCTCCGACTCATCTGGGAATCGAACCCGGACCCTTAGGATTGACATTCTGTTGAAGTGTATTGCAGGGTGTCTGAACGAGGTGGGTGCAAGCAATTTAGGCTGCGAAATTTGAACGATCTCTTTACACAAGAAAAGCTCGAATACTTCAACAAACCGTGTCATTAGGGTTTCTGTACAGGTTTTTGTGTATGACCCCCTAGCAATGTGCCCTGTCAAGCTTGTTCTCCGCAATTTCATTTCCTGCACGATGTTAGGTAGTTTCGTCAGGTGGTACAGTTCTTGGGTCTTTCCACATTTCCAGACGTTTTCTTTGCGTCTTGATCCAGAGATCTTTCTCATAGTTACTCGATTAAAGTAAAAGTTCTCTTCATTTTTATTTGTACTACTTAAGGTTGCTGTACCATATACAAGTAACAACACTGGTTCTATCATTGTATTAAGGGCTTTATTTTTGGGCTTAATTGATAATTTTTTGATGGAATCATCTTATTCATACTGAAAGAAGTTTTAGGCTCATTGACGATTAACTTTTTTCAAATTATGTCTCTTGAACCAGCTCTCAAGATATTTATCGTTGTGTTCTATATTGCTGCCTGTAATGGGGCGTTATTAGTGACTTCTCTGGATCCTTACAACATTACTGTTTTCTCCGTATTAGTCCACAATCTGTAGTTCACCCCTTTGCCTTTTCCTTTTCCTTTCATTTCCAGAATTACTTGCTCCAGGGCCAAATTAAAAAGCAATGGTGAAATGACGTCACCTAGTCTCACACTATACTGATGCTGAATTCATTGGACAGCTCCCACTGCTATTACACGTTGTCTTTTGTTACACACCTCCGCAGATTAATTAACTTGCGTGATATACTAAGCTCCATCAGGATGATATACATACTTACCCCTTCTGTACCATTTGTTTCGATGATGATGATGATGATGATGATGATGATGATGATGACACAAACACCCAGTCCCTGGGCAGAGAAATTCCCCAACCCGGGCATCTGTGATCCAGAGGCAGCAACGCTATCCCCTAGACCACGAGCTGCGGACATTTGGTTCGACGAAATCCGTTGTCAAGCGACTGGAGACGGCGCATGCAAAACGGGCCAGCGTGTTGCACGAGACAACCGCAATACAAACTGACGTGCGGGTACCTGGTACATAGCTGCACGTGTTTCACGTCGTACTGCTTTTGTAGACGCTAACACTACTTTAATTCTTGTTCCTTATTTATATTTTTTGTAATACAATACTTCAAACAATACTTTAAATATAAACAATACTTAAATAGAAATTATAATATTCGCGGGCGTATTTAGGTTTGACTTTCTCAGGAGTAGTGTAATAAGACAACGGGTAAATGGAGAAATTGGCATCAAAATGCAGTTACAAGAAGAAATTCTCTCCTTGTAATAGGAAAACACCTACAGCTGAAAATTTAGGAGTCCTGCGTGGCATAGTAGTTTCGAAAGCTTTGTGGTAGGTAGCTGTAACGCCACTTTACGCCCCGTACATTCCCACGTCGTTTCGCTTTGCACTTCGTATTTCATGCGAACTTTGCAGATCCTAGTTGGTTTTCTATTTCAGGCGTCTGATATGTTTCAGGAAATGGGCCCAATATTGCGCTTAGTTGTAGAGCTGTTTCAGCCAGTGGTTGTTTTCAACGCTTTTTGAAGTCTGGCAGTTACATATTTTTTAACATTACCTATGTTAAATTGTCTCGTTAATCGACATGTTTCCAGTCGTTGACGTGTAGGCCTATTGTTTTTTATAATATAGGTATTGAATTTAGCCATATCCGACACAAAAAAGGAAATGTTTGGTCAGACTTCTGTTCCCACGAATATGACTCGTGATGTTTACATCTGGCCTGCATTTGTTCCCACGAGTCGGACTTGTCAAGCAAACAATGCAAGGGGTTAAACTCTGTACACCGTTCTAAGCCTTTGAAAAATCAGCAAATGTTATCAGAAACAGATGGTTGAATTCCCAGCGCGGTCTAAGGCGCTGCAGTCATGGACAGTGCGCCTGGTGCCGGCGGAGGTTCGAGTCCTCCCTCGGGCGTTGTGTGTGTGTGTGTGTGTGTGTGTGTGTGTGTGTGTGTGTGTGTGTGTGTGTCCTTAGGATAATTCAGGTTAAGTAGTGTGAAGCTTAGGGACTGATGGCCTTAGTAGTTAAGTCCCATAAGATTAAACAAACAAACAAGCAAAATTCCCAGCGCTTCTGCCAGATATTTGCATTTGATACCCAGTGAACTATAGTAGTAACCCCCCCCCCCCCCCACCCCTGGAGATACAGTTTGTGCAGTCTTCCCCGAGCGCAGCGGCGCCTGTGTCGGCGGCAGCTGCAGACCTGACGACGTGAGCGTCCGGAGAGTGCATCTGGCGGCGGCAGAAAGTGCGGCCTTAATGTGCGGTCTGGAGAAACTGGCCGGGCGAGGCGAGTGCTGGGTGGATGCACGGCAGCCGGACCACTCACGACGCTGAGTGAAGGGCGTGTGCCAGGATCAGGACCAAGGACTGGCTCTGCACTCTCAAGTACCATGATAGGACAGGCAGCGCTACAGTCCAGATACAGTCCAGTGCAGTCGTCCTCGTAATGCGGAAACTGAGGGATTTACGACCTGCAACGCGGCGGCCGAACTTTCCCAGGTCATGCTCCCGGCCATCAATGCCATATGACCACTTCATTTCATTTTTAACTGACGTCCAGAAGGGCATGATCATTGTCTTTCGGGCCAAGGACGATGGCATTTCCGAAACCTCTGAGTTCGTAAACTGTTCGCCTACCATCCAATCTACCGTGCATGGGAAAATGGCGCCATCCAAAACCGGCGCCGAGAGAACTGTGGTGCACCACGACCTATAGGTGAAAGGGGATGAACGACGGCTGTGCAGATGGGTACGGGCGAATAGAAGAGGAACTGTTGAGGAACTAACCGCCCAGATGAACCAAGGGGCTACCAAAAGTGTCTCCTCAATTAGTATTCCGTGCTGAGAGCTGTTCATCGGCGACGAAGGCTGGAATGTGCACGCCAGTTCCACAAGTGGACGTCTACTGAGCGAGTGGTACCAGGTGGCCTTTTCCAGTGAATCTTGTTTTTGCTCGATTGGACAAATGGTCGTTGGCGTGTGCGGCGTGAAACGTCTGAAAGCAAACACCCTGCATGCGTTATAGTGTGAGGAATGTTTTGGTGACATTCTCTGGGTGATATCGTCATTCTGAAAGGCACAATGCATCAAATCTAGCATGCTTCTATCCTTGGGGACCATGCCCACCGCTAAAGGCAGTTGGTTCTTTCCTCGTGATTGATTCGAACAGCACCAACATTAGTTTATCGTAATTCTTTGGCCACCAAACTCCCTGGATTTAAACCCAGTCGAGAATCTGTGTAACCACATCGACTGGACTGTACGCGCCACGGATCCTCAACCAAGAAACCTAGCGCAGCTGGCAACGGCATTGGTGTCGGCATGGCTCCACATCCATTCGGTACCTTCCAGAAACTCCTTGACACTCTTCCTGCTCGTGTCGCAGCGCTTCACGATGCAAACGATGGTTATTTAGGCTTCTGACAGGTGGTCACGTTAGTGTGATTGGATAGTGTATATTACTACATGCAGAAAGTCATGGCACAGCAAGTAGTAAACGATTCGCTTCAATTCTTCACACAGTCGTGAATAGAGCGAGACAAGTATGGCTGTCAGCGTTCTCTCGACGCACCGTAACCTCCCTCCAGTGAAATACAGGGTGGTCGGAAATTCCCGTTACAGACTTCCAGGACTTGTAGAGGGGAGTGAGTACATAGTATTTTTGAATAGGAACCCATGTCCGGAAAAGTCATCCAACGAGACTACAGAGCGTCAAAGTTACAGGCGCGGGCGTCTGTGAATGTTCGTATACACGAATTGGTTCCGTGATGATGTTACAGACTTTCTAGGATGATGGAGAACGATAAATGTATTAATTTGAAGTAAGGGTCCCTGTACCGGAAACGAACGAGTCGAAAGTTATAAACGAAAACCGTTCTGATACCTCTGACAGTTTAATACATGTACCGGTTTTGTGTTGCGAAGAGTGTAGGGCTGGTAACTTTCAGTGGTGGTAGTGTGGACAAAAACGAGAAAAAAGTTCAATAAACGTGGGCTCTAAATTGCATACCTGAGGCGCTATGACCATTCGTTCATCTTCGCTAATGTGGAGCACATCTTCTCTATTGAGCAAGTGTTCATAGCTGTTAAGGTCCGCACTTTAGAGCCCACGTTTATTAGACTTTTTTTCTCGTTTTTGTCCACACCACCACCACCACCACTACCACCCACCACCACCACTACTGAAAGTTACTAGCCTTACACTCTTCGCAACACAAGAACCGGTACATGTATTCAACTGTCAGAGGTATCAGAACGGTTTTCGTTTATAACTTTCGACTCGTTCGTTTCCGGTACAGGGATCCTTACTTCAAATTAATACATTTATCGTTCTCCATCGTCCTAGAAAGTCTGTATCATCATCACGGAACCACCCCATGTATATGTACATTCACAGACGCCCGCGCTTAGAACTTCGACGCTCTGTTATCTCGTTGGATGACGTTTCCGGACATGGGTTCCTATTCAAAAATACGATGTACTCACTGCCCTCTACAAGTCCTAGAAGTCTGTAACGAGAATTTCCGACCACCCTGTATATTCTATTACAGTCATATACGAAGATTATTCCAAAACAAGATGCCTGCCGCTTATACAAAAGACACAGAACTCGCAGCAACACATTTAAGAAGAGCATGATTTAAGTTACTTACGACTATTTTTTCCACATACATACCACAATTAGTTATGCACTTCCGCATCTGACGAACAAGATCCTGCATGCCCTTTCGTAAAATCCTGAATCAGCTGAAGCTAGACACCGTCTTACAGCTCTGATGACCTCAGGATATGTATCCCATTTTTAATAATCCGAGAGAGATGGAAGTCTGAGATGCTAAATCAGGACTGTGGGATGAGACTCAATGCAAATCTGACATTGATTTCCGCGGTCGCAAAGCTGTTACGGCGTCTGGCGTTACCGTGTTGCAAACGGAAGTTTGTCTTCTTCTCTGGCCTGACTGAAAATTACGACTTTCAGTCTAGTTAGTGGTGATTTGGAGTGTTCTGAATTGGCAAATTGCTTCAGGCTCCAAGCCATCCAAAGACCCCGCCCACAAGCATACAAGTGTGCACGTCACTTCCTCCTACAGAAGGATGTGTCTTCAACTTCTTCATTGTCGGAGACTATGCACGTCGTCACTCTTTGAAATGTCGTTTGGATTTCTGCCAGCAGTAGCAACCACGTCTTATTTCTCGTGGTGATAAAGTAAAGGAGAGGTCCACGTTTTGGCCGTAAACAGGGACAATCTGACCCGGACCGACCACCATGTCATCCTTTATCAGTGATGTCATCGGATGCGTTATGGAAGGGCATGTGGTCGGCACACTGCTCCTCTGGTCGTTGTTGTGTTTCTTGAGCTTGTAATCACTGTTAATCAGTCGAGCGGCTCCTCAGGCCTCAAGAGACTGAGTGCATCCCCCTCCCACCAAGGAAAAATTTCTGTCAATAGCTGGAATCGAACCCTTGACCTCCGCATGGCAGTCAGCACCATAGGGCGCTCAGCTGTGGAGGCAGACACTCCGGTGACGATGGTGTTCAAAAATTGCCCCCCTAAAACATCATACTGACCCAGAGATCCAGACAAATTTTCATTCTATGTGTGTGTGTGTGTGTGTGTGTGTGTGTGTGTGTGTGGTGTGTGTGTGTGTGTGTGTGTGCGTACGTGCGTGTAAAAGAATTGGCGTGACGCAAAAGGTTTAAAATTATATGCAAAATTTGTTTGAAAGTCGCAAAGTGCTCTCGTTCCAAATACTGAATGAATATAGTCTGGGTAATTTCCGCGCTGCCAGTTACACCGCCTCAGAGTGTACATACAGATTCTAAAATTAATGCTGGACTTCGGTTCTACCCATAACCTAAGATCAAACCTCTTAGTTAGTAGACTATGACAACATTTTAAATTCGGCCAGTAATTAAATGAAATGTTGGAAATCAATATATTGACGCCTAATCGCTGTTCATAAGCAACCTGAAATTGGCTCCGTGCGACCGTCTCAGCCGTTTAATAATATATACAGAGTGGTCAAGAGGAGTGGTCAGTGTTCTGAAATATGGCAGGAACGATCATTCGAAGCAAAAAAAAAAAAGTCTAGTAAACAAATAAATTCGTATAGTTCTGTAACGACTGATTCCTTCATCTTGCACTGAATCCGCTTCGTTGAACCAAAGTAACTTGAAAGTAAAGCTGTGAGGACGGTGCGTGAGTCGTAGTTAGGTAGCTCAGATGGCAGGGCACTTGGCCGCGAAAGACAGAGGTCCCGAGTTCGAGTCTCTTTCTGGCACACAGTTTTAATCTGCCAGGAAAAGTTTCATAAACAGAGTACACTCCGCTGCAGAGTGAAAATCTCATTCTGCAAAGTAACTTGGGATTATACGCGTTTTCAGCTCCGTTGCCACTTTTCAAGGGTACTTTACTTTAATGCGTTTGCGACTTACATTTTTTTTCCGCCTCGGATGTTCCTCAGAGGGAACCTTTTCAATCTAGTTTCGTTTAATGCTACAAGGAATGTTCTAAAACTATTTTTTCGCGCATTCTTCTTCATTTACTTAGTGTTTTTGTGTCCCACAGCGGTTCATATTTCCGATAAACATCCAAACGTTTCAACGTGTCGCTGCGTGACCACTTGCTTACACTTCCTTCCTGGTTCTTCATCAGGCTGACAGACATTTAACCCATGAACAAAGCACGTCTTACAACAAGGGAGCGACTAGTAATTGCAGCAGCGCTGTGTAGCGGCGACTGGGTCACATGACGCCACACGCAGTTACTAGAATTGAACATGCTCAGTTCCAGTCGCCTCTCGTTTTTCAAAGCTGCTTGTCGAGTCGGTAGCAGCGAGTACGTTGTAACATGAAGCGATTACTCGCTGCTATTGAAGTAGCAGCGACAAAGGTCGCCTCGTGTGACACAGCCTTAAAAACTATGGTATTCATATTCATTCTCTCTCTCTCTCTCTCTCTCTCTCTCTCTCTCTCACACACACACACACACACACACACACACACACACACACACACACACACACACACAAAGGCGCGCTCGCACTCTGTTCATGCAGTAAAACTTCAGCATCACTCAAGACATTTCAGTTTATTATTTCTTCATTAGACGCTCTCTTCTCACAAGGGAACCTTCCCATCGCACCCCCCCTCAGATTTAGTTATAAGTTGGCACAGTGGATAGGCCTTGAAAAACTGAACACAGATCAATCGAGAAAACAGGGAGTTGTGTGGAAGAATGAAAAAAAAAATAAGCAAAATATACAAACTGAGTAGTCCTTGCGCGAGATAGCCCAACATCAAGGATAGTGTAAGCTCAGGAGCGCCGTGGTCCCGTGGTTAGCGTGAGCAGCTGTGGAACGGGAGGTCCTTGGTTCAAGTCTTCCCTCGAGTGAAAAGTTTAGTTTCTTTATTTCGCAAAGTTATTATCTGTCCGCTCATTGACGCCTCTGTTCACTGTAATAAGTTTAGTGTCTGTGTTTTGCGACCGCACCGCAAAACCCCAGGGAATATTTCTCACGTATTTAGTGCACTCTCGTCCAAAGTAGCGAACAGTCAACTGCCAGTCAGGAAGCCTCGTTAGCAGGAACACTCTCTTCCGTGCGCTGTAGTCGACTGACGTCGTGTGTTTCGATGTTCAGTTTAGGTGTAGCGTCCCCATACTACGGCGCATTTACCTCGCATCGGACGGAGCAGATAATAATTAAACTTGTCACTCGAGGGAAGACTTGAACAAGGGACCTCTCGTTCCGCAGCTGCTCACGTTAACCACGGGACCACGGCGCTCCTGAGCTCACAATATCCTTGGTGTTGCCTATCTTGCGCATGGACTACTCAGTTTGTATATTTTGCTTATTTTTTTTCATTGTTCCACACAACTTCTTCCTGTTTTCTCGCTTGATCTGTGTTCAGGTTTTCAAGATCTATCCACTGTGTCAACTTATAACTAAATCTGAGAGGGGTGCGATTGGGAGGTTTCCTTCTCAGCACATTTTGCAGACCGTATCCACATGTGCCACTGAATGTAGCTGGAAACGTATATCGTCGCACGATACGTGGTTCAGGAGATACGACGTCATAAATATTCCCTAAAAACACATTGATTCGATTGTTTAAAGAATCGGGTGGTTAGGGGACGGGAGTGGGGGTGGGGAGTGTGCTATTGGTTACTTACGTTTATTTCAGTTTTGTCAGATCTTATTTTTGTCGTCTCCTGGGTGTTCCGCTTACTGTCTCTTCGTCCAGAAGAAAGTTTCATCAATTTTATCGAAAAGTTTTTCATAGTCGCCGCATGGGATGTGTGACTGTAATTAAATTCAGCTCTTTCAGTTGTGTGAAGGTGATTACTTTAGTCGTCACCTGTGGCGGCTTCAGAGAGCATACTTGGCTCTGTTCCGGTTGCGTGTGCTTTTTGGCCACACGTCGTATTTTTGTGCTCCCGACGTCGCGGCTTTCCGCATTCGCCGCACGGCTCTCACTGCACATGCGCAGGAATCCGTCTCCCCCAAAAAACGACGGCCAGCGCTCCTGAATTATTTAACATCCGGCCTGGAACCGAACGGAAAGAAAAACTCGGTGCATCCAACTCTGCGTCTTTGTCCTGCACGCTCGCAACAAAGAAGATACGCCGAGAAGCTTCTGGGCGCGTTGCGCCCGTGGAATCTGGGAGATAGAACCCCATTGTTGCTGGCGCCGTGTGCCGGAGGGCGAGAAGTCGCCCGTTCTGCGAAATCACCACCGTTCTTGCTGCACCGCGAAGAGCTCTCAATGCAGGAGGTGCCCGCAGACATCGTGGTTCGTAATTGAATTTAAATTGAACCGAGAGGCGTTGGATTTAATTTTCGATGCAGAAAAACAAAATTTTCACGCTCGTCACTTACATTATAGTCGGAAGAGATCGATCACGCGAATGACAGTATAGATCTGTTTTCTGAGTCCACGCCGTGAAACTAAAAATACTGAGTTCGCCAAGGGACACAAATTCTGTCAGAGAGCAAAGAATTTTGAACGGAAGTTGAGTGGAATGTATGGTGCTCTGAAACGAGGTTTTGAGATGAACGTCAATAAACGTATAACACGGTTAATGGAATGTTCTCGAATTAAATGAGGCTACACTGAGGGAAATAGATCAGGAAACATGACACGTAAAGTGGTAGAGGACTTTTTGCTATATGAGCAACAGAATAACTGATGGTGACCGAAGTAGAGAGGATTGTAAATACACACTGGAAATAGCAAGAAAAGAATTTGTGAAAAAGAGGAATTTGTTTAAATCTAATAGAAATCCGAATAGTAGAAACTGTTTTTCTGGAGGTATTTGTGTGGGTGTAGTCCTCAACAAGAAGAGAATAGAAACTTGTGAAATGTGCTGCTACTATAGAGTGCTGAATATTCGATGGGTAGATCGCCTAACTAATGAGGAAGTACTGATCGGAACTAGGGGAAAAAAGGTTTTTTTGTCACAACGTGACCAAAAGAAGGGATCAGTTGAGAGGAATCATTAATTTAGTGTTGGAGGGAAATGTGAAACGGTAACAACTGTAGGAGGATACAAAGAGACGAATACAGTAAGCAGTTTGAACTGGACATCGGTTACAGTAGTTATTCGGAGATAATGAGGTTGCGCAGGAGAGAGTTGCGTTGACAGCTGCATCAAACCTGTCTCGTAAAGCACATACCCAAACGCCTATAAGGTTTCGTTAAAGAAAAGTACCGATCTTGTTCCCAGTCTCTAATGACCTAGATGACGCGACTCAAAACTTCAGTATACCTTTCTTCTGAAATAGTTTTTATTTGCCAAAATACAAATTTATTGCTCGCATGTTTTAACGGTGTACGACGGGTTGCCGCATTTTACTTTCTCCGATGAAAACCTGTGCTCGGGTTCTGAACTGGGCGTTCCGTCTTTTTGCTTCCTCCGTGGAAGTAATTGCAGCGCGCTGATCGAAAGAACACATCATTGCCAAGAACTTTCACACTCTCTCTTACCTTGACCTCGTTTCTGCGTCGCGTATTCTTATTAGTGCAGAATGTTAATAGAAGAACGTCACCCAGCGGTGAAGTCTAGTCGGGTACTCCGCCCTTCACTGTGAAACCGACGTCGATTGATATTATCGTTGCGTTACGCTCTCGCAACAGATTAACAACCGTACTCCACGGCGTCTACATATTTACGTTTCAAGCTTACTCAGTTTCTCAATCATTCGATGCATGACGTACAGCATGTGAGCAGGATCTTGTGCGTCGTGCAGAATGCGGAGAAGAATGAAATTGTTTGGGCACCTAATTCGATTTTAACTTCGTAAGAAAGATATCTTAGAAGGAAAAACCCTGGAGAAAATAGTAACGAGTATTACAAAGTGTTAAGAGTGGAATGAACTTCAGGAACTACTACCAAATGCTGAAGGTGGCGAAGGACTGAGGATGGCTACATCGACAAGACTTCGTTTTTAGCGTTTGGTGATTGTAAGTAGGCTGCAAAACCGAATAAATCGTAATTAAGTTTTTTTTTTCGTGAAAGCGACAGTGACACTATTTAAAATGACCATAGCACCTGTAGAAACTTAGGTTATCGGTACAAACTAAAGGTCAACGATGTCGTAACACCAAAGAACGTCAAATCACTTTCTGTGAAACGAATCGTGAGCGTCGGGCAGGCAGCATCTTTCAGGTCATAACGAAAGACTCCTCCTTCATAGAAGACATCGGGTTGCAGTTGCTCTTGCCGAACACCAAGGCCCACGAAAGCGCACGCGAAATACTCACGTGAAGAAAAAAAAAATCCTTCTGAAACAATTGTACTCAGCGTACGTCATAACGGCGCAAGAATTGAAATACAAAAAGTACGAACTCCGCCATAAAGTAACACGATACGCAATACATAGTTTCCTTTACATTCTGGCCAAACAAGAGATTCCACCAGCCGAGTGAACGCAGAAAAGATGCGTGAAGACTGTGAAGGTACCATGCGAGAAACTGCAGAAAAACAAGAATGCCAATTATAAAACTAGGGCTAGAGTAATGTAGCTCAGTTCTGCATTTGCACATTGTGCGCATTTTCATTAATAAATCAATTAAAAGTTAATTATTCTGTAATGAACCTCCAGGGACCTTGAGTTCGTTATACCAAAATATTCAGGAGTTATCCCTGAGCAGCTTCTGAAAATTGCACTTCTAGTTCATCCTGTACAAACTTTTTTTTTAACTTTAAACTAGCAGTCAAAGACGAAAGTATCGTCTATCAAAAACACTGATCGACTCAGACTGATACTATGTTGTATGTGGCTACCAGCGAACCCGGCACTGCTCCCCAAATGCTGTGTGTGTGTGTGTGTGTGTGTGTGTGTGTGTGTGTGTTGGATATACTTCCTATACTGTTCCGCCCCCCCTCCACCCCCCTCTCTCGCTCTCTCTCTCTCTCTCGCTCTCTCTCTCTCTCTCTCTCTCTCTCTCTGCGCGCCCATCTCATGTTGGCCGGACGGAGTGGCCAAGCGGTTCTAGGCGCTACAGTCTGGAACCGCGCGACCGCTACGGTCGCAGGTTCGAATCCTGCCTCGGGCATGGATGTGTGTGATGTCCTTAAAAGTGGTTCTAAGTTCTAGGGGACTGATGACCTCAGATGTTAAGTCCCATAGTGCTTAGAGTCATTTGAACCATTTGAAAAAACTACGCATTTTTCCTGAACAGCAAATACAGCCTATGTCTGTCAAAAAGTTCATTAGTATATCGTGAAAAAATTTAAAATCATCTGGCTGATGAACTCTTCCAAATTCTTGGTAACAACTTGTCCCTTTATATATTACACATATGTATTAAAAAAACAGACGTATAACCTGTGTCCATTCGAATGCTCATTAGAAGTCTTGTGTAAAAATTCGAAGTAAATCGGTCAAGTATTTTTCGAGATGTTTGGAAACAACGTAAAACGACGACTTGTCTTTATATAGTAGTACAGGTTATATACTATAACAATTTACCAACTGAGTTTCAAATGAGCATTTAGATTTCTGTTCACATGTTAGAATAATTTGTAAAAAAATGTTACCGGTTTTTAACCAGCTTTGGATCAAGATGTTAGCATTCAATTGAAGAAGGAAGAACTTCAATTTAGCATTGAATGCCTAATCAATGAAATAACTCATAAATCGCTATCGCAAGAATAAATAACAGTGGCAAGACACGTTGAGCAGTCAGTCTTTAGACCGCAAAGCGACCTAAAGCTCGAGAAGTAGATCGAATCGTGATTGTGATTATTTATTATTGTCAGTGTTTACACATGACCTGCACTCTTGTATGATACTGCAGTACATGTTTAACAGGAATCTCATGTTTAAAGCCCATGATATAGCAATAATGCTACGACACGTCATGGAGAGAGATCTGCCAGCTTGCGGCCATCCAAATCTCGAGACGTAAACTGCTAGCTCGATTTGTGCCCAAGCACAGCACTGACGTCTGCCAGCTACTTGGTAGCGTAATTGGCTCGAGGCGAGACGAAACTTCTTCCCCCCACTCCCCACCCCCACCACCCCCCCACCCCTCCCACCCCTCTCTCCTCCTTCAGGCAATCTGCTCTGCCTGATCGCGGGGAACTTTAGCGGTAGGCACGTGCGCACTTTTTGCGCGCAAGCGATGGTGATGGCCTGCCACCGAGGCGGAACGCGCGGCCCGCCGACAACCGAGGCGCGTGCCTGCAGATTCTCGTTCCAAGTTTTATTGGCGACGGCCGTTCCAACGTTCCGGGGAGTGCGTTCTCAGTCTGTTGAACGGTAGGTATAGACGTTCCTGGCACACTTGCAGCTATCCTGCTGTGGAATGCTGTTCACTCGTGGATATGCAGCTGACAATGACGTCTTCAAAAACCTGCCTGACAGGAGCCCACTACCAGCACCACACGCTATTTAAATTCTCTTTCCGGTTTACTTGAACGACTGAGATACTCTATAGCTCCATAAACTGTCTTCCCACAGATAATTATGTGAGATGCATTTCTCGATTTACTGCTTCATTCCTCTTACTTGCGCAGTTACCTGTGTTAGCCTTTAGCACCATCAAAACATAAATGCTTATAGAAATAATATCCTTATTTGCTTGATTTTAGGTGTTCAGTGAACCACCAGTTCTTTTTAAACACAGAAGTCAGGGACACTGTGCCATCACTGCCGATACTTTTGACTCCACTCGGTGCTGTACTTTTTTTACTCGGTGCTGTACTTTTTTTACTCGGTGCTGTACTTTTTTTACTCGGTGCTGTACTTTTTTTTACTCGGTGCTGTACTTTTTTTTACTCGGTGCTGTACTTTTTTTTACTCGGTGCTGTACTTTTTTTTACTCGGTGCTGTACTTTTTTTATACTCGGTGCTGTACTTTTTTTATACTCGGTGCTGTACTTTTTTTATACTCGGTGCTGTACTTTTTTTATACTCGGTGCTGTACTTTTTTTATACTCGGTGCTGTACTTTTTTTATACTCGGTGCTGTACTTTTTTTATACTCGGTGCTGTACTTTTTTTATACTCGGTGCTGTACTTTTTTTATACTCGGTGCTGTACTTTTTTTATACTCGGTGCTGTACTTTTTTTATACTCGGTGCTGTACTTTTTTTATACTCGGTGCTGTACTTTTTTTATACTCGGTGCTGTACTTTTTTTTACTCGGTGCTGTACTTTTTTTTACTCGGTGCTGTACTTTTTTTTACTCGGTGCTGTACTTTTTTTTACTCGGTGCTGTACTTTTTTTTACTCGGTGCTGTACTTTTTTTTACTCGGTGCTGTACTTTTTTTTACTCGGTGCTGTACTTTTTTTTACTCGGTGCTGTACTTTTTTTTACTCGGTGCTGTACTTTTTTTTACTCGGTGCTGTACTTTTTTTTACTCGGTGCTGTACTTTTTTTTACTCGGTGCTGTACTTTTTTTACTCGGTGCTGTACTTTTTTTTACTCGGTGCTGTACTTTTTTTTACTCGGTGCTGTACTTTTTTTTACTCGGTGCTGTACTTTTTTTTACTCGGTGCTGTACTTTTTTTTTACTCGGTGCTGTACTTTTTTTTTACTCGGTGCTGTACTTTTTTTTTACTCGGTGCTGTACTTTCTTTTTACTCGGTGCTGTACTTTTTTTTTACTCGGTGCTGTACTTTTTTTTTACTCGGTGCTGTACTTTTTTTTTACTCGGTGCTGTACTTTTTTTTTACTCGGTGCTGTACTTTTTTTTTACTCGGTGCTGTACTTTTTTTTTACTCGGTGCTGTACTTTTTTTTTACTCGGTGCTGTACTTTTTTTTTACTCGGTGCTGTACTTTTTTTTTACTCGGTGCTGTACTTTTTTTTTACTCGGTGCTGTACTTTTTTTTTACTCGGTGCTGTACTTTTTTTTTACTCGGTGCTGTACTTTTTTTTTACTCGGTGCTGTACTTTTTTTTTACTCGGTGCTGTACTTTTTTTTTACTCGGTGCTGTACTTTTTTTTTACTCGGTGCTGTACTTTTTTTTTACTCGGTGCTGTACTTTTTTTTTACTCGGTGCTGTACTTTTGTGCTTTTGGCCTTGGCGCTGTTTCGTTCTCAGTTTGTTCACTTGTAATTCCCTTGTTTTCATGATTCGAGCTACTTGTCTGGTTTCGTATTGTTTAAAACAGTTAAAGCGTGAGAACTACTGAGTCAACAGGCAGAATGGCGATTTGTTGTGGTAATGGAGGGTGTGAAACCACCTGTCAGATGCTGAGGGTGCATCTCACGTCACATAACGTCTTCCTCCCCCCCCCCCCCCCCCCCCCCCCCCAGCCGCCCCAAGAGTCTCCAGCTGCTTTTTGGGTGGGACAACTCTACCTGCTTCACTCATTTACCCCTGTCTCACTTCTACGTGCTACTGTCTCTTGGTTTTATTGATTCTATGATATAATCTGGTTCATCGAGATTTGTTTTTTGTGTCCTTTCTCTCTGGGGACTATTCTGGGCATGACACGCAAGGAATCGCAGGACTGACCGTCTCGTAGTTTGATCCCTTCAACCACATTAATCAATCCATCTGTCCAGAATGGCGACTACCATCAGTGTGCCAGCCGCAGTGGCTGAGCGGTTCTAGGCGCTTCAGTCCGGAACCGCGCGACTGCTACGGTCGCAGGTTCGAATCCTGCTTCGGGCATGGATGTGTATGATGTCGTTAGGTTTAAGTAGTTCTAAGTTCTAGGGGACTGATGGCCTCAGAAGTGACGTCCCATAGTGCTCAGAGCCATTTGAACCAACAGTGAAATTTAGGAGTGATGTGATTTAACTGGATAATAGTGAACTGATGCGCAAAATCTGTTTCAAAAATTTGGAGTCTTTGTTAAACCATTCAAACGTGAAAAATTAGGGAAACACTCCACCACAATAGTTACGCAAAATTATTTACCTCACAAGATACTAAAAGGGAATAGAGAATTGCATATTTGTTAGTATACACACAGGACCACATTAATGGAAAGAGGGCGTAAATAAAAATAGATATTGGTTTGAGATGGTAGAGTCCAGAAATAACGGAATTAAAGAGCTTTCATAGACAATCATATGTTAGCAATGCGATCTGCCATGATAAGCTTGATTAACTTCAATTCGCTTCAATTACTTCCATAAAGGTGTAGACACTTCTCATTCTCATACAGTGCCCCTAGACATACCACAGAATAATAATTAATGAAATAAGTCATTGCAATAGTTTCCTTGTTCCACATTTAGTATCGGTAGATATTAAGAAACTGCTTAAACGAATGTTTCATGCATCACATGATAATACAGTCGGCACCTCAATTTTTCGTACATATGACATTCAGAGACATTTGTACTGCTATAATAGACATATTATAAAGACACGCACGGCATTTCTCAGTCTACATATGAAGGTTAATCTCAGGAACTACAGTAGGGATTTTGATGCGGTTTTCACTAATAGACAAACTGATGTACGGGAAGGAGTCTATATCCAGAACGAATTTTCACTCTTTTGCAGAGAGTGTGTTGATAAAAAAATTCGTCACCTTAAAATTGTGTGCTGGTCCAGGGCTCGAACACAGGATCTTTGCCTTTCATGGGCAGTTGCTCTACCAACAGAGCTATGCCAATACGACTCAGTGCGTCCTCCACTTACACAGTTTTAATCTGCCAGGAAGTTTCAAGGTATGCGTATTTCTATACATGTTACAAAAAAGGCGTGAAGCCGTAGATACTTACAGCTATCCGTGCAATAATCACAGATGATGTCTTACATGTTGTGACTCTCAGATGTGTATCTGCTAATCTTAGATGAGACCCAATTGGGAAAATGAGAAAATAAAGAAGGGCTGCACTTTTCGTCAGAGGTTTTAGTTAGCGCGAGTGTAACACAGGAATATTCCACGAACGGCAATGGCACGCGCTACAAGAAATACGTTGTGCGTCATAGAGGACCTTACTTAAAAAACTGCATGTCAAGAAACACGTTATCTTTCTTCAACATGTAACTTTTTTGTATCGCTTAATGATGACGAAACCAAACATACAGGTATTCAGGCCCAAGCAGAGTGGTACAGATTATTTTTATTTACTCTGACCATCCACGAATGGAATGGGAAGCGGGGAAATTCGTAGTGGTGCGCTGTTTTTCCTCCGCCACAGACTGCAGGATGCAGTCGAGGATATAGATTCGTTACTGGAAAAAGTAATTAGGTTTTTGGCGTTAGCATTTTAATTGGTCGTTTCGTGTATCATCAGGAGATTTGAACGACTGTAAAACAGATAGTTTGCAAGATCACGGGATACTTCATGAAGCCCTGTGGAAATCCATTTTGTTTTTTCTTCCTAATTAAGAAAAGTTATTTCTTCCTGTTCGACATCACTGTTTCTAAGTGAGCCACTGACTGGTAGCATCGATAATTCCTTAGGAAGTAAACTTATCAACGAAAGTACAACACGTTCAAATTAGTAGCTACTCAGGTAATTGGCCTCACTAGAGGTGTCGAGAATTCCTGCAGTTGCGGGAAAATTGAATGCTGACAGGTAGTAATGAGGTTGAAATTTTTTAAAAATGCTGCCGGTCGCCGGGGTCCGCTACGACAGTTGCAAGCGTGAGACGTGCATTTAGCATGGAGCGCGGCTTCTGCGGACCGTACCAGGAAGCGACGCCCGTCACCCCGAGGCCTGACACGTGTGTGTGTGTGTGTGTGTGTGTGTGTGTGTGTGTGTGTGTGTGTGTGTGTGTGCTCACTCACCGCTACTCGCATCCTGTCTTCGGGCAGCGGGAACCTGTCGCTAGTTCTGTCCGTTACTCGCCGGCGAAACCCGCGCTGCCTCTAATAAGCGATAACTCGCGTCTCATTAGCGCCGCCTGAGGTGCAGTTTCTCTCGGCGCGCTGACCCGACGCATGGATGTGTTTGTCCGCGCATGTCGAAGCTACTGGTCTTTGCCGTGAGATGCTGAAAGGTGTGACCTTAAGGGCGGGAGCAGATAAGCTGTTTATCGATGGACTGTTATTCGTCAGATTTAATATGATACGGCATGTATGGTTCAAATGGCTCTGAGCACTACGGGACTTAACTTTTGAGGTCATCAGTCCCCTAGAACTTAGAACTACGCTACTGGCCATTAAAATTGCTACACAACGAAGATGACGTGCTACAGACGCGAAATTTAACCGATAGGAAGAAGATGCTGTGATATGCAAATGATTAGCTTTTCAGAGCTTTTATACGAGGTAGGCGCCGGTGGCGACACCTACAACTTGCTGACATGAGGAAGTTTCCTACCAATTTCTCATACACAAACAGCGGTTGACCGGCGTTGCCTGGTGAAACGTTATTGTGATGCCTCGTGTAAGGAGGAGAAATGCGTACCATCACGTTTCCGACTTTGATGAAGGTCGGATTGTAGCCTATCGCGATTGCGGTTTATCGTATCGCGACATTGCTGCTCGCGTTGGTCGAGATCCAATGACTGTCAGCAGAATACGGTATCGGTGGGTTCAGGAGGGTAATACGGAACGCCGTGCTGTATCCCAACGGCCTCGTATCACTAGCAGTCGACATGACAGGCATCTTATCCGCATGGCTGTAACGGATCGTGCAGCCACGTCTAGGTCCCCGAGTCAACAGATGGTGACGTTTGCAAGACGACAACCATCTGCACGAACAGTTCGACGACGTTTGCATCAGGATGGACTATCAGCTTGGAGACCGTGGCTGCGGTTACCCTTGACGCTGCATCACAGACAGGAGCGCCTGCGATGGTGTACCCAACGACGAACCTGGATGCACGAATGGCAAAACGTCATTTTATTTTCGGATGAATCCAGGTTCTGTTTACAGCATCATGATGGTCGCATCCGTGTTTGGCGACATCGCGGTGAACGCACATTGGAAGCGTGTATTGGTCATCGCCATACTGGCGTATCACCCAGCGTGATGGTATGGGGTTCCATTTGTTACACGTTTCGGTCACGTCTTGTTCGCATTGACGGCACTTTGAACAGTGGACGTCTCATTTCAGATGTGTTACGACCCGCGGCTCTACCCTTCATTCGATCCCTGCGAAACCCTACATTTCAGGAGGATAATGCACGACCGCATGTTGCAGGTCCTGTACGGGCCTTTATGGATACAGAAAATGTTCGACTGCTGCCCTGGCCAGCACAATCTCCAGATCTCTAGCCAATTGAAAACGTGTCGTCAATGGTGCCCGAGCAACTGGCTCGTCACAATACGCCAGTCACTAATCTTGATGAACTGTGGTATCGTGTTGAAGCCTCATGGGCAGCTGTACCTGTACGCGCCATCCAAGCTCTGTTTGACTCTATGCCCAGGCGTACCAAGGCCGTTATTACGGCCAGAGGTGGTTGTTCTGAGTAATGATTTCTCAGGACCTATGCACCCAAACTGCGTGAAAATGTAATCACGTCAGTTCTAGTATAATATATTTGTCGAATAAATACCCGTTTATCATTTTCATTTCTTCTTGGTGTAGCAATTTTAATGGCCAGTGGTGTACTTAAACCTAATTACCCTAAGGACATCACACACATCCATGCCCGAGGCAGGATTCGAACCTGCGACCGTAGCGGTCGCGCGCTTACAGCCTGTAGCGCCTAGAACCACTCGGCCACTCCGGCCGGCTACGGCATGTATGTCGTGGCTTTTATTGGGATATTGATGTACGTATGATGTGGCATGTATGTCGTAGCTTTTATTGGCTTATTGATTTACTTCAGCCTTGGCAGTTCTGATTCATATCGCCCTTCACATGGTCGTAATTTTTCTTTTCCCGTTTTTGTAACACATCCAAAGAAATTTCGCCGTGTTACTCTCTTAAAACGGAGCATAAGGTACACAGATTACTCTCTTCTAGTGTTTGGTAGTAATGGTGGGACAGGGACAGTGGTGTAATCTAAATAATTTGCTTATATGTAGCGATGCAGTGAATTTTTCAGGGTACTAAGTGTGTCCTTAAATAAGCCAACAAAATAGTCATTCATAGAAACAAGTACCTCTTTGTTACTAATATACAGGGTGATTCAGGAGGAAATGTACATGTTTTGAGGAGTGATAGTATTACTGATTCTGAACAAGAAAATTTCATATGGACATACTCATACGTCCTATTCCGAATGGTTTCGGAGATAGGTGCACATTAAATACCACTTTTGTACGTTTTTTTCTTGAATAACTCGAAAACGGCACTCTCTAGTCAAAACGTGTCGCAGTACAAAATTAAACTAAACTAAGTTTCCTTCAAAAAAGCTGCTATTCATTTTTTGCTACCATATTGAAAATCTCGCCCGACGCATGTGCGCTGTAGCTTAGGCAGTTTTGTCGGTTAATTTGAGGTTGTTTCCCGACTTCAAAGAACACAAGTGTCCCGCATCAAATTCTTCGTCTCAAATTTCTCTACACCAGGGTTTGCAAAAAAACTGTTCTACGCAACAGTGGTGTTTGGCGGGGAGTGAATAAGTGCTCCCCGGAAAACTCGTAATAAGATGGCGTTTTCTTTTTCGACTTCCGACGATACTTTCTACTTTTTAAAAATTTTATTATGATGTATCCTTTATTATTTTTTAAAACTGAAGTAATAACTGAATAAAAAGTTTCCTCGTTTTTTAAAAATAACCTTTGAACTAAATGTGTTCTATTAGAGCAACAAGATGTTTAAAGCTTTTGTATGTCCATTCTTGTAGCAGGAGGTCTCTGGGACGACGGCCGTTTACTGTCGTGATAAAAAATAAGAACACCTATAGCCGTCACTATGATTTTAATTTATTTTGTCGCTACCAGTTTCAACGCTTCATTCCATCATCTTCAGGCTGTCTTTGATGCGGTACAGGTTGATATGATCCCCACGCATAACCCACCAGTTGCCAGCATTACTGGATACGCAGAAACGTGTCAGCACTCCAACCATCAATTGCGAACTGGTTATGCGTGGGGATCATATCAACCGCTTCCACATCAAAGACAGCCTGAAGATGACGCAATGAAGCGTTGAAACTGGTAGTGACAAAATAAATTAAAATCATAAGGTCGGCTGTAGGTGTTTTTATTTTTTATCAGATGTTCAAAGTGTTCCTCCAGAGGTACAGTTTTGGGTACCCCTGCTCCACACTACTGTGGTAAGTTGTAAGCAATGGCAGTGTTTGAATAGCATAGAGAATAAGCAACAAGGTACATTAGAATGTGTTCTGTGTAGGAAACCATTCGGAATAGGCCGTATGAAGTTCTTTGTTTAGAATCACTAATACTATTGCGAGGTGCCGGGGCTAGCAGTGTATTTAACACTAAATTCTAGAATCTACATATGTAAATGATGCTCTAAGCCCCCCCTATTCTAACTCCGAATTTTGCTGTTGCACAAGGATTAAAAAATATACGCTAACTGACTGTAATCAACCCTGCAAGTGGAGTAGAAAAGAGTTTGGCACCTGCAATAATTTAATTTGATAAATAAGTTAAATAAAGGAAGGTTTCATTAACGTAGTGAGAAATGATGGGTTGCTCTACCGATTAACAGAATGAAAGTTCTGTCCAAAATAACAATATGATCTATTAAGACTAAACACAAAATAATAAACAAAACACATGAAACGTTTATAATACATCAAATTGGCTCAAATTGGATACACAAACAAACGCTGTGAAGGTGAAGCTGTCCCTAAACTAGATTGTGAGGTTTATGACGAAGTGGTATGTGGAGCCAATTCCTTGCCACTCAAATCTTAAGAGAGACACACAGCTAACCCAACATTAATTGCTGCTACTCAAGACAGAACAAAGTTAGAAAAAGACGAACAGGCGCGCTCTGCTGAGCTCTGATTATCACCTAGGAAAATCCCATCTGCCGGTGCTGCGGACATACATTACCAAACTGTCTTCTTAACTGCCAGAACACGATCTGGCGTACTGGAGATGATAGCTGGTTGCTTCGACGTCCTCAACCGAAAGGCGAGAGCCGACTACCCAGAGCACCCGTACAGGCCGAACACCGAACATTCCTGCCCCCACCACAGTGGCCGTGGTTAAACATTCCAATCAGCAACTCGAAAACCGGCGGAAAATTCCACTCCATTGCCGGAGCACTACCATTCCACCAATGGAGATTCTTGGCGCCAATTTCTGCGCTGATTTTGCTACGTCACGGAGCTATGCCCTGAGCAAGCCAATCACAGTTACTATTTTGCAGAAAGCGCGGGAATTTTCCCGCCACAACTGCCTGGGTACATAAGTCATTCCCACGCCTCGCTGGTAGCCCGCCAGAAAGTGTTTTCGCTAAGATTCTGCGAAGTAACGGAGCCTCTAGCCCAGCCGCTACTTCAGACTCCTCCGGGCGTGTCTTTTGACAATGTCGGCGTCTGCAAAGCATTCACTCGACTTCCTCACACCCGTCGGCTTAACCCTCTCGAGATCAGCAGAGCCCGCCTGTCACCGGACCACCCGGGTGACGAGAGACGCTGCGTGGGAAGTCCGCGTGTGAAGGAATAGCAACTTTTCACCGCATGCAATTAGAGACGAAAATCGTAAGATAGAAATATGAGAGGGGGCTCATGCCACCTCTCACTATCTACTCTCAAAGCATGTAACTTTTCTCCTGATCCACCCTGAAACTATTGTACTGACTTCCATGTGAAAAATGGTAATGAATATTAATTCGTAGTTCCTAAGCCTAGGTCTGCAGGTACGGCTTGAGGAGAATACTTGAACGACACGACACGGTAAGTAATTGGTCGTTTTGCCTTCAAAAAATTTGGGCACAATTTACTGATACATGAACCTGAAAATGTAAGCTAATCAAATAAAATCAGTCTGGTAGTAGCAAAAGATTTGTCCAATAACTGCAGACATCACTATTAATGAATAAAATTATTATTAATCGATAAATCAAATCTCACACAGGAATGACAATACGTACATCCTAATCCATCGAGCGATACAACAAAAACTGAGTAGCCAAAATAATAATAATAATAATAATAATAGCTACAATACGAAGGTTACTTATTATGCCTTATGCATAACGTCTGTGAGTTGCAATTAATGTAGGTTCTTCAGCGAATGATATTACATACACAATTCGTAATATGAGTGTTTCTTACAGATTGATGATTTTACGTAAAAGTAAAAAAATAATAATGAAACGTCTTTTTATGTGATACGGTTCAGCAGATAATTTAGAAACGAGGCTATGGTGATAAAGCGAAGAAAAAATGGATTTTTATGAATGGAAGGTAGATTCTTCAAAGAATTTATAGTTGCAGGGGCTATAGTCTTCTAACAAATCGAAACACTTGGACAGTAGTGGTCTTGATGTGCGATCGCAGCACACCAACGGCCAGCAGAATAGCGCCTGGCGTCCATTGCGTATCGGCACGCAGCGACACTCGTCAGATTCCACTCACGGCCCCGGGCGTGGTGCCGAGGCGTGAAGCGAGCCGACACACACACACACACACACACACACACACACACATACATACAGTACGCAGTATAGTGCGGGGCGATGTCCGGGCTGACGAGCTCGCACGTGCGTAACGCATCCGCTGCGTCGGCTAGCCACGCGCCTCAGCCCCGTCATCCAATGCACACGCTTCTCGCACCTGTCCCGTGGCCGAGGTCCTACCCTGTACATACCGCGCTTCCAGACTTGTACACCCACACTAACACACACATTTTATGAACCTGTGAAGAACCTTTTACCGTTCCTTTATTTATTCTAATCTAATTCTACGGCCCCTTTTTGATGCTTTTCGCTGCGTCTTGTCTTTTATCACTGCAAGTATTTAATTTCGCTCTCACCGATAAGCCGTACTTTTTGTGGTTTAACAGTGTTGTTCTCTTTAGAGTTGATTTCCTTCTATGGCCGTCTTCTTTATTCCGTCTGTGTTATCTTTCGACTTTCGTCACTATTCTGCCGAATTATTGCATCCTAACTAGGAATGATAGGGATTTGAAGAACGCCCAACTTTTGCGTGTAAATGACGGAAAATATGTAAATGGACTTCTTTATTTAAATTTGCTTTTGTCGGTTACGTATCGTAGGCTGTATCACATTGTGTAATCTTCTCCCTAGATTATTAACATTATAGTTGTTTAATAATTTTTTAGGATTCCCTCGTGCGCAGTTCTTCATTGTGCTTCAACGTGCAACCCGAACGCTGTGAAACCGGCAGTATCATAGAACAGCAGTCTGCGGTTTATTTCACAAGAACTTTTAAAGCAGTTCCTGGATTACAATATCTGTACTGAACTTAGGAATAAAATTATATTTCTACAAAGTTTTGAAGCGAATGTAAGTTATTTTGTTAGTTTCCGTGCGCGTAAAATAGTTCACGCGATCTTATGTGTAATTATTAACCATAAAGCTATAGCTTTATTGATACCTAGTGGCGTGCTTCCAGGTGTTCTACCGAGATGTTGTTTCCATTTCATGCCAAATATTTCAATTATCTACCCAGCCGTCGCATTAAAGTTTCGCTGTCAGTGGCGCTCGCTGCCTAGGCTGTGAAATATTGCGCCTAAAACAAAAAACAACACGGCAGAATTACCCGGAAGCACGCCATTAGTCACCAACGAGCAGAAAAACTGAGGGTTTATTGAGGTCTCTTTTATTACAATTTCGTATTACGGTTGTCTGAGAGTTGGTGGCATACATGTCTGCCTTTACAAATAGGCCGTATTCTTTACAAGGCACACAGTACCCGCGTGTAGCGATATTCGACGATCCTCTGTTAGACGCTGACCTAACTTTTCTTGGTATCTGCTTGGAACCAGCATCCCAGCCTCTTTCCATTTTAACGTTTTCTAACTGCCCAGTGTTAAATTCCCTTTTACGTACGTTGCTCACGCGTTTTATGTTGTTACTAGAAAGGCTGACGTTTCTGCTGTCAACCAAGTTGGCGCCATTCAGCGCTGTTTCAGTGTGCTAAACACCTGAGTGCGATCCTTGTAGTTCTGCATCCTGGACGAGTACCATGAGAACTATATATTACTAGCGTAATAAACCGTGGTAAACAGCCTTATTCCACCAGAATCCCAACATCTGACAAAATGTGCCGCGAAGTGTTGTGTGCCGTTAGTGATGTTAGTGCCGCTGTCTCATAATATAAAATATGACGAGACAGGTTGTCCAATGCATATAGAGAGAGGCTAAGTTTATGTTTGGTTAAATGAAAGACGTAGCAACTAGGCTGGCTGAACATGAACGCAGCTGGAAGTTGCGGAATTACAACCCCACAATTGCTGAGCATGTACTGAGTGAAGGCCACAGCTGCTAGTGACAGTACCATATCCTGCACACATGGCAAAGGCCAAAAACTTAATCTGTCGGAAGCCCTGGAAATCAACAAAAGACCTGTCCCTCAGTCGTAATTTCAGTGCTTCCCCTCTTCTAAACTTCACTTAACCTTGACGGTTTTCCAATACTTCCCACCCTGTCTATTCCATTCTGTCCATCCATTTACCTTGTATTTATCTATTTTATCGGCCGCGCGGTCTGAGACGCCTCGTGTGTTGTCCTTAGCGTAAGTTAGTTAAAGTTAGACCAAGTGATGTGTAAGTCCAGGGATTGATGACCTCTGCAGTTTGGTCCTATAAGAACATACCACAAAGTTCCAAAAATCTATTTTATCCTGATTTCTTGTACACCTCCTATATTCTGTCTTTACCTATCATTTATTCTGTTTCTGTATGACTGACATTATGTAATACATTTTCAGACAGTTCTCCTGTACTGTTATCACGTGATAATGGTATTTTTAGAATACTTGATTTGAAACAGTTTTTTTCCAATTTAGTGTTAAAGTTTTTCTAGTTTGTTCAGTTGGTATTCATTTACTGCTTAACTTAAACATTCTTAATTGGATTACCACTGCGCTGACAAAGACGACATTTACTCTGTGTTCGTACCGCACACGTGATGTGTAATATCTTGGTCAATGTTGATAATGAATAGTATACATACTTTGACGAGGATAGTTAAAGTCTGATGGCAGCGTCTAAGCCGAAAATCGGTTACCAAAATAAATTAATACTGTAGAACATGCACAATATTGCGCTTTTCGTAATAGCCTTATGTTTTTCTTATTGACGTACCGGTAGTACCTTATTACTAATTTTCTCCAACGTGTGCGCGTTAAGAGTTCGAAGGTTCGTGTAAGACACCACCTTGAGTTGAAACACATCATGAATGAAAGTAATAGATTTATTTTGGGAACTAGACGGAAAATACATTTTAAT